>NC_042619.1:80602653-80918962 GCF_901001135.1 Rhinatrema bivittatum
AAGCGGCACCAAGCGTAGCTGTGCTACTGAAGTCGCCATGGCCCTCACAGAGTGTGCTTTAACACGGTCTTGAAGAGGAATACCTGCTTGCTGATAGCAAAAAGATATGCAGTCCGCTAACCAGGAGGAGAGAGTCTGCTTACCCACAGGCTGCCCCAATTTAATGGAATGGAAAGATACAAATAAATGAGTACTTTTCCTGTGGGCAGCTGAATGGACTAGATAGAAGGATAGAGCCCGTTTGCAGTCAAGGGTATGCAGAGCCTGTTCTCCTGAACTGGAGTGGGGCCTGGGAAAGAAGGTAGGTAGTATAATGGATTGATTAATTTGAAACTCTGATACTACCTTAGGTAAGAACTTAGGGTGAGTGCAGAGTACTGCCCGGTCCTGCAGAAGTTTAGTTTAAGGTGGATAGGTAACTAGGGCCTGTAATTCACTAACTCTGCGAGCAGATGTGATTGCCAAAAGAAATATCACTTTCCATGTGAGATAGCGAAGATCACAGGATTGGAGAGGCTCGAATGGTGATTTCATTAGCCGACCCAAACCAGATTGAGGTCCCAAGAAGGGGTCAGAGGATGCAGTGGAGGCTTGAGGTGAAGCAAGCCTTTCAGAATACGTGTTACGAGGGGTTGTACTGAAATAGGAACATCCCCGACACCTTTATGGAAGGCGGCCACCGCACTGACATGCATTCTGATGAAGGAAGTTTTTAGACCTGATTCTGACAAGTGCCAGAGATAATCTAGAAACTTCGTGGTGGAACAGGTAAAGGGATCAAGGGATTGAGAAGAACACCATGACTTAAACCTGTTCCATTTGTACAGGTAAGACTTTCTCGTGGAAGGCTTCCGTGAAGCAATCAGGACACGGGAAACCGGCTCCGAAAGGTTAAGTGGCTGAAGAATCAACCTTTCAACATCCAGGCCGTCAGGGACAAAGCTTGAAGATTGGGGTGGCGTAGGCACCCACCGTTCTTTGTGATCAGAAGGAGGTCCATTCCCAAGGGAATGTACCTGCGAATGGAGTGTTCCTGAAGTATTGGAAACCACACTTGGCAAGGCCAGTGAGGTGCTGTCAGGATCATGCATCCTTTGCCCTGACGTAACTTCACGGGAGTCTTTGAGAGAAGTGGAAGTGGAGGGAATGCATATAGGAGACCGGTTGCCCATGAGAGAGAGAACGCATCTCTTGGCTGTGAGTGTTGGCTGCGAGTGAGAGAGCAAAAGTTCTCTACCTTGCAGTTTTGAGGTGACGCAAAGAGGTCTATGCGAGGATGACCCCAACGTTGGAATATTGCGTCCACTACTGTGGGGTTCAGGGACCACTCATGTGGATGGAAAGCGCGACTTAGGTTGTCCGCCAACATATTGTCCACTCCCGGCAAATAGGTGGCCATGAGGTACATCGAGTGGGAGAGGGCCTCCGCCCATATCTGCGCAGCTTCCTGACACAGTAGGAAGGAGCCCGTCCCTCCCTGTTTGTTGATGTACCACATGGCCACCTGGTTGTCCATCTGAATCAGGATGACCTGATTGGAAAGACGATCCTGAAATACCCTAAGAGCGTATCTGATTGCTCAAAGCTCCAGGAAATTGATTTGGTGTTTGGCTTCTTCTGGAGACCAAGTTCCTTGTGTTTGCAAATCGGCCACATGGGCTCCCCAGCCGAGGTTGGAAGCATCGGTGGTGAGAATTATTGAGGGTCTGGAGCCTGGAAGGGTAGGTCTTGGAGGAAATTGATCTGATTTTTCCACCAGGCTAGAGACTGACGGAGTGAGTCGGTGATGTGGACAGTGGTTGATAGAGGTTGGACGGACTTGAGTCCATTGTGATCTTAGAGTCCACAGCATGACTCATGGCCAAGCGGGTGATTGGGGTAACCTGTACTGAGGACGCCATGTGTCCCAGGGGGATGAGAAAGTGGCGTGCAGTCGTGAGGCGCTGAGACTGTAGCTGCTGTGCGAGGGAGATGAGAGTGAGAGCTCACTGTTGAGGCAGAAATGCCTTTGCCTGCAAGGTGTCCAAGTCTGCCCCTATGAATGATGAAGTTTGAGATGGGACTAAGCAGGATTTTGCGTAGTTGACGAGAAATCCTAGCTAAGTCAGAGTGTGTAAAGTAAGACGTAGGCACGACAGAGCAGCTTGCTGAGTGGGAGCCCTGATCAACCAATCGTCTAGATAGGGGTAGACGTGAACACGTTGAGTCCTGAGGAAGGCTGCTACTACTACAAGGCACTTGGTGAAGACTCGTGGTGCAGATGCCAGGCCAAATGGGAGCACTCGGTATTGATAGTGCTTGGAGAATACTAGAAATCTCAGGAACCTGCGATGAGATGGATTTATCGCAATGTGTGTGTATGCATCTTGGAGATCGAGAGAGAGAGCAGAGCCAGTCTCCTCTTTGCAGAAGAGAAAGGAGGGAACCCAAGGTTACCATCTTGAACTTTTCTTGTTGGAGGGTGGGTATGTCGCCAAGGTCTGAAGCTCACTGACTCTGCATGCTGATGTGACAGCGACCAAATATATAACCTTCCAGGTCAGGTACTTTAGATTTTTTTTATTTAGATTTTTATAATTTGCTTTTCGGCACTTCAAGGTGTACATCAAAGCAAATTGAAGGACCATACCCTGTGACAGAGCCTAAGAGCAGATCTGAACAGCTTCTTGGCACAGGAGGAATAACCTCGAACCTCCCTGTTTTGATGTACCACACTGCCACCTGGTTGTCTGTCTGGATCAGAATCCCTGTTGATCAGCCATTCCCTGAACGCCCTGAGTGTGTACCAGATCTTGCGGACCTCCAGGAAGTTGATCTGACACTGTGCTTCCTGGGCGGAGCACAAGCCTTGGGTGCAGAACCCCTCCACATGGGCACCCCACAACAGGTTGGATGCATCCATAGTAAGCACAATCTGGGCAGGGGGACCAAGAGAGTCCAGGAGAGGCAGAGTAACCTGGATGCAGATGTGGCAGTCCTGTGTGGCCTGCTGCCACTGGGACTATAAGGTCCACTGAGCTCTGTGCATATGGAAGAAAGCTAAGAGAGTATCATGAACGGTCACGGCCATGTGTCCCTAGAGTCGTAACACCAGCCTGCTCTGGTGGACCATTCCCGCAATGGACATAGACGTGGGTGCCCAATCGCAGGGAAGATACACTCTGCCCTGAGCCGTGCCCAATCTGGCGCCAATGCAGTTCAACTAAGGTGACAGGTTGAGATGAGACTAACACCTGAACAGTCAAGCGCAAAGACCATACCATTCCCTCCTTAGGGGGGGTTTTGACGAGCCAATCGTCCAGGTAGGGGAACACATGCACCCCTAACCTGCGGAGGTACACATCCACCATGCTCAGACACTTGGTAAAGACACGTAAGGTAGAGGCCAGGCTGAATGGCAACACCCTGTACTGAAAATGCTGCTCACCAACCACAAAGTTCAGATACTTCCTGTGAGCATGAAAGATCTCGATGTGGGTGTAGGTGTCTTTTAGATTGAGGAAGCAAAACCAATCTCCTCTTTGTAGGAGGAGAATCAGGGTGCCCAGAAAAAAACATCTTGAACTTTTCTCTTTTTAGAAACTTGCTCAAGGCTCTCAAGTCTAGAATAGGATGGAGTCCCCCGGTTCTCTCTGGAATCAGGAAACAATCGGGAGTAGAACCACTGCCCCTGCTGATTCAGTGGAATGGGCCCACCAACAATGATACGAGGACTGACCCCAAGAGGGGTATGGGGGAGAGTCTGGAGGGACACCCAGAAAATTTAGCCAGTACCCTTGATACACGATAGACAGAATCCACTGGTCCGATGTAACTTTGGGTCAATGGTCCAGGAAGAAACTTGGTCAGCCCCTAACTGGAAGGTTCTGCATCAAGGGTTCAGGCGGTAGGCTTATGCTCCCTTGCAGACAGTCAAAACATTCTAGCGGGTTTGGTCTGGGGCGCCGCCTGAGTTCTGGGGATCCACTTCTGTCTAGAGCGGCCCCTAGAGCCTACCCCGCTGGGCCCATGTGCGAGAAGCAGGAGGATAGTATTTCCTCTGGTGATAGAAGGACCTGCTGGGTCCCTGATGCGAGGACTCCTGGCCAAAGACTATGGGTCCGACATACTGGCTGAGAGATGCTGCAGGGTCTCATGATGATCCTTCAACTGAGCCACAGCACCTTGCCATCAAAAAGGTTGTTGCCATACAGGGCAGGACTGCGACCCTCTCCTGCACCTCCAGGCAGAGGTCTGAGGCCCTAAGTCAGGCCATCCGGCGGGCACCAATTCCTGTGGCCACCTCCCTCACCATCTCAAAAACATCACAGGTTGAATGGACCTCATGCTGATCGTATTCCAGGCCCTGCTGGATGACTGCTGAAAAGGCATCCTACTGCTGCTGAGGCAGGCAATTGGTTAGCTCCTGGATCTGCTTCCAGAGGTTCCGAGAATACTGTGTCATATAAAGCTGGTAGGAGGCGATCCAGGCAATCAACATGGTGCTCTGAAACACTTTCCTACCTGATTCATCCAGCGCCCTGTACTCCTGACCTGGAGGGGGAGAGGTGTGAGTACAAGAGCACTTGGCCCTCTTAAGGGCGAACTCCACCACCACCGACTGGTGAGGGAGCCGACGCCTTTCAAACTCCACAGCCTGTTGGGCCAAATACACAGCATCGACGTTCCTGTTCACCAGAGGCATGAAGACTGGGTGTTCCCAAATCTTAAGGAACTCCTCCTTGAAAATCTCATGGATGGGAACTGCCTCCATCTCCTTTGGGTATCCACAAACTGGTGAACCTTCAGAATTTTGTGTCTGGCACCCTTCCTCCATAAGAAGTTGGAACGGAATGGTTTCAGCCATGGCCCGCACAAAACCAGTGAAGGTTAAATCCTCAGGCAGGGACTGGCATTGCTCCTCTAGAGGAGACGGGTCCGAGGGAAGGTCACAAAAGTCATCAAAAGAAGACTCTGAGGTATCATCACTAAGATCACCCGGAGATGCCCATGGAGGAGGTCTTCCCAGGCCCAATGGCTTGAGCACTAATGGTACCAAGGATCCACAAGGACCTGGAGCCAGACCGTAATGCTAGCCGTGGAACCGAGGGCCTCGACAGCCCCTCCAGCTTTGAAAGCCTCTCCTCCTCAGAGGACTCCTCAATGTGGATGGCACCAGGAGGCGGCGGCACTAGTGGCCACTACGGCAGATAGCACCCAAGGCACCGGCATGGGCTGCGTGGGGAGAACACCGAGCAGAACATCAAGGCACTCCAGCAGCGGTGCCAACATTGAAGGAGCAGGCTCTGGCACCGGTGGAGCCAGCAGTTTGATGCCCTGCAGAGCTCGAACAACCGCCAATTGCACCCTGTGTTCAAGCTCCGTCTCGAAGGCCGCCAAAGAAAGGTCAGCCTGAGGAGGCATAGCCAGATTCCCCCTCAGAGCCCAAAGGGGAATCGGCACAGGAATCAGTGGGGAACATCTTGGACCCCTGGCCTAAATGGAGGGCGATACCTCCTCACTGCGAGGCCATTACATCAGACGCCGGTGCCAAACTGAGCCCGGCACCATGCAACGATAAAGACCAGTGTCGATGTTTCCAGGACTTCCCATGTACTCAGCCTGGTCTTTTCCTGGCGCCAAGGATGAAGGAGATGATCCGAGCAAGAGGAGGCCGATGAAGGCCAATCTCTGGCACCCCTCTCCACCGGAGGATCTGGAGGAGGGGGGGGTGTGTGCCCCTTTGGCGTCGATGCCCGAGGCCGGCGACGAGGGTTCTGACTTCCTTGAGCCGAACAGCTTCTCTATCTTGTCCAGGCAGGCAAGCTGGGCATTACGGGGGCATCTAGTCACAAAAACGTCAACCCTGGACGTCATATGATGCCCACTTTCTGAGGGACATAGTCCAAGGGCACTAGAAGCATCGATGAAAACCCGGCATCATGACGAAAAGAAGGCTGGTAAGCGGTCAATGACTAGAAGACATCACTCCTGGGAATAGACCACACAGAAGGCAAAAACTTAAAGCGCCGCCAACTAAGGCTGGGAGGAATGGATAGGGACCTGGTGCAGAAAAAAAAATGCTTTCTGAAGAAAAAAAAAAAAGAGCATGAGCTCCACAACCATAAGATGACAGCTCCGAGGAAGAGACTGAAGAGGGACCCTGCATGGAGATGTGGATAATGGCATGCTGGGCATTGTTCTGTGCCAGGCTCCATCTGATGTCACCCATGTGTGATGACTACCATCCTGCTTGTCCTAGAACAGGGGCGGCGAATTCTAGCCCTCGAGGGCCACAAACAGGCCAGGTTTTCAGGATAACCACAATGAATATGCAAGAGATAGTTTTGCATACATTGGAGGCAGAGCATGCAGATCTATCTCATGTATATTAATTGTGGATATCCTGAAAACCTGGCCTGTTTGTCGCCCTCAAGGACCGGAGTGTTTGCCACCTGTGTTCTAGAAGGACAAAAACTTTTATATATCCATACACATATATATGTACGTATATGTATGTATGCATATTATATATATATATATATATATATACATACACACACAAACATATATATATATATATATATATATATACACACACATATACACATAGTTTAGTTCTTATTCAGTGGCTACTTGGCTCGTCTCTTGCATTCATTAAATGGAACATCTTTTTATCACTGTCCAGCAACAGTCTGCAAACACTGATGAGCTCCACTTGCCAGGTTGCTGTTTTTCCATTGCTATAATATCCAGGTGCTATAATATCCAGGTGCTATAATATCCAGGTGCTCATTGCTTACAGCTCCTCAGTTTGATGGGAAAAAGATCTAGATGTGAGTACAAAAAATGAATCTTTAGTAATATGTTGCAGCCAAGGCTTTTCTATGCCTTGAGGAGGTTTTATACCAACTCCTTGCAGCTGTCTGCCTTGTTTCCAAAACAAATTAACACTACCTGGAAGGTTTTTCCCGCTGTCTTTCCTTTCCCATGCAATGCTCAGTTACATGTATCATCTCAAAGTAGTTCACGAATCTGAGAACTAACAAAGACACCTTCCTTTATCTTAGCTTCAATTAACATTGGAAATTTACCACAGAGGTACTTAAAGGCTGCTTTAGTTTTGCCCATATCCTTGACTAAGTTCTTCATCAGACAAAGTTTTGTGTCTAAGGGTGGTGGTAAAATCTTCCTTGATTCAACAAGTGCAGGATGCTGTTCCAATGACTGTTGGGAGTGGTTAGTGACACAATATCAGCTTCAGATTGCATCATTCATTGTTGTACCCAAAAAGCAAGTACTGTCCAAAAACAAACCCAGTCAGATTTAGTCATCGATTCAAAGAAGTACATTAAGTCATTTCTGATTTGAGATCCTTTCCCGTAACTTACTTACCCTCTGCAATTTCCAAGTCAAAGGTCGTGTATACTGACTCAGCAATTTACCTTGAAAACTAAAGCCAATTCATTTTAAAGCTTTTTTTTTCCATTTTTGGTGACCCAGATTTAGTAAAGTTTGACTACATTCATTTTGGAAGCATTTTCGCTGTAGACCAGTGTAATTTAAATTACAAAATATAATTTTATCTTGACTAAATAGCATTCGTGATTTATTTGATGGCTGTTAGAGAACATCAAAATCTTATTCAGACACTGCCTGAAATATTTGTATAATATATATATATATATATATATATATATATATATATATATATACACTTCTTGGTAAAGACATAAAATCTTGGGAAAGCTGTTGCTTTGTAAACGTTTGAAATTCTGAGTGTAACTATTGCTTTGTTTTAAGCAAATACGGAATAGATATTATGTTAGCCAGAATTCCTTTATTATCAAATAGCACTCTGGCTTGCAGATAGTGAGTTCAACAGTAACATGAAATACTTACATTTGAAATCTAAAAATGAGTTGAATGAATTTAATGAGATGAAGACAATTAGAACATATACCTCAAAACAGACTCCTCTGTTTACCTTTAAGGAGCCTATGCACTAAAGGATAGAGTACATATTGAGTCCATTTAGTATGCACATGGATTAGCAAACTATACATTAAGGCACAGCGTGCACACTAAACTTGACGCAGAAGAAATTAGGAGGTATGAACATAATGTGCAAATTAGACTTTAAGAGGAACACAAGAAGAGGAGAAGCCTAGGAACCAGGGAAGCCACGGTTCAAATCCCGCTGTGACCTTAGGAAAGTCACTTCAATCTCCACTGTCTCAGGTACAGATATAGGGGCCTATTTACTAAAGATTTTCTCTCAGTCTATGGGAAAAATGCTTAGTAAATGACTCCCTTAGATTGTAAACTGTCTGGGGATAGGAAAATATGTATAGTACCTGAATATAATCTGCTTTAAGTATCAGGAAAAGCAAAATATAAAGTTATTAGTATCATCTGCTCACTAAAGCCTAAAATTTAACACCTGCCTCAAACCATGTGGTTTTTTTTTAAGCATGTATGCTATTGAGAGGGTCCAGCTGCCAGAGTACGGTGTGGCTGAAAGATTAAGATGATGCAACACTCGACAAGGTAGAAGGGCTTTTGGTGTCTAATTATTCCACAAAGTCATAGAATGGCATGATCGTTACTATTATGGATATAATTAGTCTATCCAAAGATCACTACTGGCATTCTAATGCTTGATCCAAAACAGCAAACTGGGCAATGAAGGCTTGAGGTCAACAAGTCATTATTCAACTACAAAGCTCTTTTCAGAAAGCTTTGAGGCTCTCCTGGACTGTCATCTTGCAGACTGGATAGATTGCGTGGTCTTTATGTGCCATGATAGAAGGCACCAAAACAAACAAGCACTTAAAAAAAATACATATATATATATATATATGCATTTAAACAAAAATTGCCAAGCACAAAGGTTAACAAGATAATGATTTTCTTAACATTGTTAATAAATGCTTAATGTACAATGAGATTACAATTTCAATTAAAGGGCACAAGTTCTTATCTATTACCTGGATTGTATAAAACCAGTTACTGCATGTGTTCTCTCCCCTGCATGGACTCAAATGGTTCAGCGTGCAAGGCAGCAGAAAAGACAGAAGCAGGTGAGCTACAAGCTCCTCACAGAAGGTTTTAAGGTGGAGGAATTAGGTGGAATGTTGACACAGCCACCTCTTCTCACTAGAACCTGGATTCCCCTTTCCTGACATTCCACCTATGGTCCATGGTCCTGTAATACAGGGATGCATGGCTAGCTTAAGATTTTTTGTGCATATTTTTTTTTTAAATTGCATCTCTCTAAGAGATAACAATCTTCCTAAATAAGAACCATTATTATTTTGTTACCATTGACATTACAATTTTAGGGCCTCATTCATCAAGGTATTTTCCCATAGACCCAGAATAGGAGAAATGCCTTAGTGAATCAGGCCCTTAGTTTGCAAGTGAGTGACAAACTGCAAGAATCAAATTAAAATTATAGCATATTCTACATCTCTTCAAAAAATAGAATTTTAAAAAGGAGTAAAATATTGCCCAGAGTAAATATGGAAAAAAAAATTAAATTTTCTATTTTAAGACTTTTCATAATTTAGCTGCATAGAGGCTTCCAAAACAGTTTAGAATTTTTAAAATTGCAAAAGAGTATTAATATGGGCTTCTACTACACAAGTGCTTGACGTAATATACTTCATTGGGTATTGATATGCCTGTAGTTTTCTATGCATCAAAAGGCCTACGGCCTAAAACTTGTTTGCAAAACATTTTATTTGACATTAAGTGCAATAGCATACAGCAGTTACATTTAAGCATAATATAATTAAAGACCAGCCAGCTGCATACCTCTCTCTAGTCTAAACATTTAAATTCAAGATGTATAAACTGTAGCCCTTTCCATGAATAAAATGGTATTACTGTTTCATAACAAACAGAGAAAACTAAAGGGAAAAAAAGTTAATGCACGGGAGGGTTTTCAATTGGTCACCTGACAAGTCCAAAAAAAGTAGCCACTCTATGATATTTAGATCACCTTTTCCATAATCCACAGCCAATACATTCCATATTCTTCCCAATCATTTTTCCATAATAGGAGAAAGTAAAGTTATTAACAATGATTCTCTGATGGACAGCAAGATGTCAGTTCTCACATGTGGATTACATCATCTGATGGAGCCTGGCACGGAACTTTAGTTTTTAAAGCTTCTAGAAGCTTTGAGCTTATGCAGTCCTAGCTGCCTCCCAGGCAGGGCCCTTTAGTCCATGATAAACCTAGGACTTTGAGAAATTAACTTCAAAGGGAGGTGGGAGGGTTTTGTGAGGACTAACATCCTGCTATCCATAAGAGAACCAATCAGTGTTACAGGTAACTTCACTTTTTCTGAGGACAAGCAGGATGGCAATCCTAACATATGGGGACTCCCAAGCTACAAGCTGCCACAAACAAAAGGGAAAAATTAAACAGTGCCAAAGCCACTACTATTTTAGAAGCGACAAGCCAACTTCATTATCTGTTTCCACCACCTCTCCCCCATATGTTGTGGTAGTTTGACTAATAACAGGACCTAGGAGGGAATGGAGTTGGGTTCTACACCTCAAAAAGATGAAGTCAGACTGTTTAAAATTCAGTTTTGCATGGGACAAGGGGGAAAGATGGCGGCATAGAGAGGCTGTGCAGCGTTTGTTGTCCGGCTTGTTCCTTCTCTTATCTGTTTTCCTCATTTGAGATGCCTTCCAAGCGTAAGGGGAAGGTCAGGGTCTTTCCTCCAGACCCTCTCCCCCCACCCTGGCAACACATCATCCACTTCATTAGCTCACCAGCAGTAAACATGGGAACAGAGGATTCTGATGCGCGATGTGGCGAGGGAGAGCCGCGTTTGCCTGCAGAAGAGGCGTCCCTCAGCCCAGTTCTTCGTCTGCCTCCGGCACATCATGACTCCCAGGAGAGCATTTCTGCGGCGCACAGCAATGACATGCCATCTGCGCCCGTGATGGACGGGGTGTTTTCTTGAGTTCTGCCAGCTGGACCGGCTTCTTCTTCCCAGCTCGAAAGCAGTGGTGCTTCTTGCGAGCAGGCTATTGAGGCTGCACATGTAGTGGGACTGTCGACCTTGGGGCTGGCAAAGGGACTTTCCCTGCCTTGTTCATCCTGAGAAGTTGTGGCTATTGAAGGTGGCAAGTCCTTTTTTTGTTCCATCTCACCCTGAAGCGGTGACCTTAAAGGCTCTGTGGGACTTGGTAGCTGGCTTCGGGAATTCTTTAAAGTTTCTCAATTTAAAGTTGGATTCCTTCTCTTCAAAACTATCACCAGAAAGTACTGGATTTGCAGGAGCAAGTTAATTCCACTTCTAAGGTTTTTGAAGTTAAAGGCAAGATGAAAAACTATTCAAGACTTTAATACTGTTACTGTGAAAGATTGTATGGCGCTTTCTGGGCATATTGAATTTTTAGAAAATGTGAGACACCTTAACTTGCGGATTTTTTTTTTAACTTCCCCAAAGTCATTGGGAAAATTCCTTTTTTAATGCTTTAGAGGTTTTTCCAAGATGTTCTAGGATTTGCGGCTAAAAATATGCCTTCTGTTAATTGTCATTTTCTTCCTAAAAACTTCTGGGCTGGCCATTAATGCTGGAATTCAGGATTTGCCCAATTTTCTTTAAAACTACACTTTGGAGGTGTTGGATAAGAGTACTTTGTGCCCGAGATGATTTCATCTGTGGTGTTAGAAGATCTCAGAAATTTATTTTTTTTTTAATTTTTTTATTTATGCATTATTCAAACAACATTCAAGAAAATACAACTTGAATATGTAACTGCAGAAATAGTAAGAATATAGCAAAAAGGAAAAATAAAACATATCAATAGTCAATATCCCTGCATTATCAAGTCCACATTAATAGAGGGGGAGTGCCAAACACAAGTTCAAAAAACTTTACTTATAATTAGAGGAATTACGATCTGACTTTACAGAGTGACATTACTAATTATATCGTAAAAGCTACAGTCATTATACGGTTACTCGCCAGTTAGAGGCATAGTCAGATATAGAAGGAGTTTTATCTGCCAAAAAACTAGATAACTGCTCAGGTATAAGAAACACAGGTATTATTTTGAAATTTAATAACACATTTGCATGGAAATTTAAACAAACAGAATGCTCCTATATCAAGTGTTTTAGATCTTAAAGTCAGAAACCGCCTTCTCTTTAACTGTGTCGATCTAGACAAGTCAGGGTAAATACTAATCTTGAGCCCCAGAAAGGTCTCATGTCGATGAAGGAAATATAACTTCATTATCCATTCCTTATCTGACTCCATTAGGAAAGTAACAATCAATGTGGAAGGTGTCAAAGTCCTCATGAGTTGATTCCAAAATTTTCATAACCGGAAAAATAACTTGTAGCCCATCTTGCTGTAAAGATCCCTTCTTAAAAGGAGGAATATAATAGGCCCTAGAAATAATGGGTAAAGCTTGCTCAGAAATTTTCAAAACTTGAACCATATTATTTCCTCTACATGTCCTTAAATGCAACCAAAAGATCTTTAGGGAAATTTTGAATAAGGAGATTCCTCCCACGTATTTGATTCTCTAGCAATTCCATTTTATGAGAAAGTACCTGATTTTCTTTAATAATATTCTGCTGTACCCCGGTCTGACCCTGTATTTCCTTCTTCATAGAGTAGCAAGAAACTTTATTCTCCTCCACAATCTTTTCAACCATATGTAAACACTGTTCCATTTTATTATAGGAATTAACCAAAGGATTGATTTGAAGTAATAAGCTCTTATTTAGGGACTGGATTGCTTCCTATACTGATTCTAAAGTAATACATTCTGGCCTTACCAGGAGAAATTCCTGAGGATCAATTGTAACCTGTTCAATCTCCCAATGACGAATAGCCCCGTAGGCTGCAGCCTCCCCGGAGCCAGCGAGATTCTCAATGGGGTTCGCTTCAATTCCACCGTTCCTTGGTGGTATCGGGTTCAGGGTAACATTTTCCAACTTGTCACCCTGTTTCTCCCCACAAAGTTGTTCCACTAGCCTTGCCTTAGCCGGGTTCTCCGGGGCCAGAGATGTCTGCAGTTCCTGCAGGGTGGCAAGTTCTACTTCCTCTCACTCACCCCACTGCAAACTTCCTCCCGTTATGGGGTCACTCCAAAGCAGATGAGCGTCCATCCGCCCAACAATTTGTATACTAGGGAACGCAGAAGTCTAATCGCTTTCCCTAGCTTGGTGTTTTCTCACCAAATGCGGCATAATTGGATTCCTGGGGAAACATTCGACAGAGCCGCATCAACTGCAAACCGTCAGATCGGCCATCTTGGATCTCTCCCCAGAAAATGTCTTTTTATATTTAATTCACACTTTTCATTGGTAGCTCTGAGTGACTCACTGTGCCTGAATGTTATTTCCCTGTCCCCAGTGGGCTTACAATCCAAGGGGCCAATGCAAAACAGTGTGCTCAGCTGAGCGCATTGTTTAATCCGTTGTTGGATGCAGATTTGGACACGTGACCACAGTCCCTTATGCTATAAGGGGATTAGTGGGTCCAACCCCCTTTGCAAATAATAGCGCTCATCACATGCATGTTGATGAGGCTACTAGTTATTCTCCCCAGATCTAAAAAAAAAAAGTGCACCCGACCCACACATTTTTATGCTCACAAAAGTGTACAGAAAAGCAGAAAATACTACTTTTCTGTACATCCTCTGACTTAATATCATGGCGATATTAAGTCAGAGGAACCAAAAGGTTTAAAAAATAGAAAATAAAGAGTGTCAGTCAGGCTAGGAAACCAGACGCTCAGTTAAGTGCGAACATTTTCCTAACCCATGACTATGGGTTAGGATGATGGTAAAACTGAGCGTCTGTTTTCCTAACCTGCTGACTGCCACCTCTCCTAGGCGCCCATTTCTCCCTAGTGCCTCCTTGGCAGCGCGACCCCTCTTTTAAATATTGAATCGTGCACCCAGGGGAGGTGCCTGGGTGCATGTTAGGAAAGCAGGCACTCAACCGTGAGTGCCTGTTTTCCGCATTCATTTATTGCATCTTGTATGCAAGACAAGAGGATAAAGTGACTTGCCCAAAGTCACTAGGAGCAGCAGCAGGATTTGAACCCGGCTCCCTTGATTCTTTACCTGCTATTCTAACCATTAGGCTTCTCCTTCACTACAAATGAAATAAGGAATTTCAACTGTAGGAGGCTGAAGAATGGAAGTAATATTGGAGCAGAATGAACTATCATTTTGAAAACACCTTAAAGCTTATGCTTTAAAGGACATGTGGAAAAGCTATTCTTAAAATGGAGCTTAGATTGAATCCAAAGTTTCTAAACAGTTATTCAAGATATAAAATTGCGCCAAGCAATTTTATAAGAGATAGCAACTTGTATAAAAGACTTCACAAAATAATGTAAATAATTTAATCCTAACTGCTCGGCTTTCTTATTCTAACTCTCTTCCCAGTTTTAAGACCCTTGTTGTAATGTAAATTTTGATCTCTTTGCACTTGTTTATGTTCCGTTTTTTGTTCTCATCCCTTGTTGTATGTAAACCGGCATGATGTGGTTTCTAATCACGAATGCCGGTATAGAAAAACTCTAAATAAATAAATAAATAAAATAAGATAATCATTAACTAGAATTGAAACTTCTGATGGTCAATTAGTTACCTATCATCGAATAAGCAAAGTTGCTTACCTGTAACATGTACTCTTAAAACAGTTCACCTTCACACAAGTGGCTTACATGATCATGCTCAGTATTGAACAGATTCTTCCACAACTTTCTGAAAAGGCCTTTTACTACACTACCAACTACCTTCTTGATTCCATAAAACAGCTTTGATAGAGGGGAAGGAGCGAAAATTAAAGGGAAGTGGAAGGGACTTTGGGACTGGTAAATTGCTGTCTAACAGGTAAATTTGAAAAGCACTGTGGATGCCAAAGACAGGAGATATGAACACAAATTGGGTTGGCATGCGCCAAGCAGATTTTATAAGCTGCCCATGGACATGCATATCTCCCGCTGTACGCACAAGGGTTTGCAAAAAGGGTGGGAAGTGGGCATGTCGGGGGAAGGCCAAGAGATGTGTGTATAAATACTTATGCGCAAGGGGTCCCATGCCGCATACATTTTCTTCTGCTATGGATGACATGTAAATAAGTAAAATAAAATAATTTAAGCCAGGGAGCGCGGTTTTAACTGTCAGGGCTAATGAGGGTGGGGAAAAAGTGGCTATAAAATTAGAGGGGTGTGCAAGTCCTATCCCTAAACTAAGCGAACTGGGAAAGTTACCTATGGCGCCGGTGTGCGTCCCGTGTAAACTTTCTCTGACCTGCACAGTAGGCACAGGATTTGCATGCATGTGCACTTCCATTTAAAATTGTGCACACATGTACACGCGTCCAGGCTATTTTATAACAAGCATGCAATATTATAAAATGGGCGCATCTCTGGACGTGAGCCGGCAAACACGCATACATGTGGCACCCACCAGTATTAGTCTAAGACTTCAGAAGCTTTGCTTTCTCTTAAGAAGATTCACAGAGTCTAAAGCAGAATTTACTAGCTAAGGGTTTTCTTCAACAAACCAGAAAAAGAGCCAACAGACATGAGAATCTGAACAAGGAAATAAATGCAAAGTCATTTAAATGTATTCTTGGGGATGGGGGATTTTTTATTTTATTTTTTTTATATTTTATTCATTTTCAAACAAATATAACAAGAAAAATTACTTGTAAGGAAATACAGAAATAGTATATGTTATACCAAAAGAAATTTTCCTACAAACTAGTGTACTTACTCAATACACATAGATGCGCTTATACTAGGAAATTACAATAATTTGTTTCATTGGAAAAATTGTGGAGGGGAGGGGAAAAGGAAGAAAAAAAAAAGGAGTACATAAGAAAAACATTATTTTACTGCTGATAAGGCCTCATAATACTTCATATCCCCTAAATTAGGTTATAACCCGCCCTCCAAGAACTGCCTCAGCTGTTCGGGGATAAAAAATATATACGTATTCCCTGCATACTTTATTATACATTTACAAGGTAATCTCAATAGGAAACTTGCCCCCTTGGCCAAAACCTCGGGGCGCATCATAATAAACATTTTCCTCCTCTGTTGGGTAGCCCTAGACAGATCCGGATAGATCCTAACTGTGGCTCCCATAAAGGGAGTACTAATATTTTGAAAGTATGCTTTCATTAACCGTGATCTATCTGGTTCCGTGAAGAATGAAACAAAGAGAACTGCTCTTTCTACTACTTCCAAAGTTGAATTCTCTAGATATTGAGTTAGATTATCTAAATCCACCCTGTTACCCTCATTAGGTAATTGAGAAACTTCTCTTCTTACAGGCAAAAATACTTTTTTAATAGCTGGCTGAGATTCAACAGGTATCTTTAGTATCTCCCCTAAATATCTTTTAGAAGTCAACAAAGGTAGTTCTCCCAAAACTTTTGGAAAATTTACCACTCTTATATTCATTCGTCTTAGATGATTTTCGATTGATTCAATCCTCCTCTGGGAAATTATATGATCCTTCATAAGAGCGGTATTTGAGTCTTGAAGTTGTTTCATTTTTGTAGAAATATCTTGAATAGCCACAGATTGTTCCTGGGTATTTTCCTTCTGTTCTTTGTCCACTTTCTCCATTCTTTTATCCATAATCCCCATCTGCTGTGATTGCTCCCTTAGGGTCTGGGCATTAGCCATCATTAGATCCCAAAGGGACTCTAATGTAATATCCGTTGGTTTTTTAAACTCCCAGGGTAAGAGAGTAACAGTTCTTACCTCCTCCCGTCGGGGCCTTACGCACGATGTTCCTGGCACTTCGACATCTGTTCCGGGATTCCCCTTCTCCAGAGTCTCTCGCTCATATTCCGGGTTAGGCAGGTCAAGCACTCCTGTCCCTGCTCCCTCGGTGCTGGTGGTTCCTCCACACTGAAACGTCCCGACCAAACTCGGGTCAGTAAGCACAGTCCCTCCAACCATGGGAAGTGGAGAGCTACACAACGGCACACGTGGGTCCGGGGGGCTCAGGGTGATTTCGCCCAGCGAGATTCCCGCTCCTCTCGAGACCTCCGCAGCGGCGACTGAAGCCCCAAACTGAGCGCCATGAACAGCGAAGTCAGTGATGACCCTCTGCCCTACCGGGCTAGGTAAGTCTGGAGGAAAGACTCACTTTGCCCTTCCTCTTGTGGGGCATAATGGAACTTCAGAAAGAAAAATTTTCTTAAGGAAGAGAGAGTAGAGCAGTCGATTCAGCGTCGTTCAGCAGCAGCGGCCATCTTGACTCCTCCCCCCGGGATGGGGGATTTATAGAGTAAGCCTGCCCCTCAAAAAGACTGGAGAGTAAGTTTAAATCTCTCTCACATAGCAGCCACTGTCAGAAAGCAGTAAAACGTCAACATGTGAACCAATCTCCATACGGCAGCCTTGTAAAATCTCCTTAATGGAGGTAGACCTTAGGTGGGTGACTGACACTGCCATCTTATTGATCTTGATATGCCCAGGCAAAAAAAAAGTAGATGTAAACTACTATCCAATTAAAAACAGTGCATTTTGTCACCACACTCAAGCCTCTTAGGGGTCAAAAGAAAAAATGTGGGTGAACTTTCTCTAGGGTTTAGTCTGCTCCAGATAGAAAGCAATAGTTTTCTTACAAATCAGCGAGTGAAAGATATTTTCTACTTTATGAAGATGTGGCGTGGGAAAAAATGTTGAAGAATGATTGACTATTCAAGGTGGAAAATCTGACACCCTCTCATTTATCCAAAATCTGATTACATACCCTTTAGGAAGCCATCAAGAGAAGGTACAAACTAAAAAATAAAATTTGGGATGTGTGCAGACACCACTGTATTACAACAAAATCTGATAAAAAGTGGTAAGAGTCACTACGGGCTGGAGCTCATGGACTGAGTTGAATTGACCACCATAAAAAATGCAACCTTTCAGGTACTTGAGGGTCACAAGAGTCTATAGACTTGGGGGAGGGGTTCATCAGTTTGGTAAGATATCCCTTAACACTACAGGAGGCTTCAACTGAAGCAAGCCCCACATTAATCTGACAAAATTCTAAAGAACTGAATTTTTTCAATAAGCTGATAAACAAAAATTGTACTAAGATGAACCACACTGAAAATTGTTTAAGAAGTATTGGAGAAATTACTTACCTGATAATTTTGTTTTCCTTAGTGTAGACAGATTGACTCAGGACCAATGGGTATAGTGTACTCCTGATAGCAGTTGATACGGATCAGATTTCAATCTGACGTCAGCCCTAGTACATATACCCCCTGCAGGAAGTGCAGCTCTTCAGTATTCTCCTCGAAAAGCATTGTGGATATATGTATGACTGAATAACTTGATTAACTTTATAACTTGGTTAACTTAATAAATTTGAACCGGTCGAGTTGGTTATAGCTGGAGACCGCCAGTGCCCTCAACCGAGAAAAGTCGACACCCGGTAGGATGGGAGTCCTAGCTGAAGGAAAGCATGGCTTACATTGAATTCCCCGAGAAGTCCATGATTAACGGCAGCTGTGGGTGGGATGCCAAGTCCATCTGTCTACACTAAGGAAAACGAAATTATCAGGTAAGTAATTTCTCCATTTCCTAGCATGTAGCAGATGGACTCAGGACCAATGGGATAAGAACATGCTATACTGGGTCAGACCAAGGGTCCATCAAGCCCAGCATCCTGTTTCCAACAGTGGCCAATCCAGGCCATAAGAACCTGGCAAGTACCCAAAAACTAAGTCTATTCCATGTTACCGTTGCTAGTAATAGCAGAGGTTATTATCTAAGTCAACTTAATTAATAGCAGGTAATAGACTTCTCCTCCAAGAACTTATCCAATCCTTTTTTAAACACAGCTATACTAACTGCACTCACCACATCTTCTGGCAACAAATTCCAGAGTTTAATTGTGCTTCGAGTGAAAAAGAACTTTCTCAGATTAGTTTTAAATATGCCACATGCTAACTTCATGGAGTGCCCCCTAGTCTTTCTATTATCCGAAAGAGTAAAAAACCGATTCACATCTACCCGTTCTAGACCTCTCATGATTTTAAACACCTCTATCATATCCCCCCCTCAGCTGTCTCTTCTCCAAGCTGAAAAGTCCTAACCTCTTTAGTCTTTCCTCATAGGAGAGCTGTTCCATTCCCTTTATCATTTTGGTCGCCCTTCTCTGTACCTTCTCCATTGCAATTATATCTTTTTTGAGATGCGGCGACCAGAATTGTACACAGTATTCAAGGTGCGGTCTCACCATGGAGCGATACAGAGGCATTATGACATTTTCTGTTTTATTCACCATTTCCTTTCTAAGAATTCCCAACATTCTGTTTGCTTTTTTGACTGCCGCAGCACACTGAACCGACGATTTCAATGTGTTATCCACTATGATGCCTACATCTCTTTCTTGGGTAGTAGTGCCTAATATGGAACCTATATGTAACTATAGCATGGGTTATTTTTCCCTATATGCATCACCTTGCACTTGTCCACATTAAATTTCATCTGCCATTTTGATGCCTAATTTTCCAGCCTCACAAGGTCTTCCTGCAATTTATCACAATCTACGCTGAACAATTTTGTATCATCTGCAAATTTGATTACCTCACTCGTCATATTTCTTTCCAGATCATTTATAAATATATTGAAAAGTAAGGGTCCCAATACAGATCCCTGAGGCACTCCACTGCCCACACCCTTCCACTGAGAAAATTGTCAATTTAATCCTACTGTTTCCTGTCTTTTAGCCAGTTTGTAATCCATGAAAGGACATCGCCACCTATCCCATGACTTTTTATTTTTCCTAGAAGCCTCTCAACAGGAACTTTGTCAAATGCCTTCTGAAAATCCAAGTACACTACATCTACCGGTTCACCTTTATCCGCATGTTTATTAACTCCTTCAAAAAAGTGAAGCAGATTTGTGAGGCAAGATTTGCCTTGGGTAAAGCCATGCTGACTTTGTTCAATTAAACCATGTCTTTCTATATGTTCTGTGATTTTGATGTTTAGAATAATTTCCACTATTTTTCCTGGCACTGAAGTCAGGCTAACTGGTCTGTTGTTTCCCGGATCGCCCCTGGAGCCCTTTTTAAATATGGGGGTTACATTAGCTATCCTCCAGTCTTCAGGTACAATGGATGATTTTAATGACAGGTTACAAATTTTTACTAATAGGTCTGAAATTTCATTTTTTAGTTTCTTCAGAACTCTGGGGTGCATACCATCTGGTCCAGGTGATTTACTACACTTAAGTTTGTCAATCAGGTCTACCACATCTTCTAGGTTCACCGTGATTTGGTTCAGTCCATGAAAACCTTCTCCAGCCCCAACATCCTCTTAAGAAAAGAAATCATTTAATCATTCCGCGATGGCCTTATCTTCTCTAAGTGCTCCTTTAAACCCTCGATCATCTAACGTTCCAATTGACTCCCTCACAGGCTTTCTGCTTCGGATATATTTTAAAAAGTTTTTACTGTGAGTTTTTGCCTCTTCGGTCAACTTCTTTTCAAATTCTCTTAGCCTGTCTTATCAATGTCTTACATTTAACTTGCCAACGTTTATTCATTATCCTATTTTCTTCTGTTGGATCCTTCTTCCAATTTTTGAATGAAGATCTTTTGGCTAAAATAGCTTCTTTCACCTCCCCTTTTAACCATGCCGGTAATCATTTTGCCTTCTTTCCACCTTTCTTAATGTGTGGAATACATCTGGATTGTGCTTCTAGGATTTTTTTTTTTTTTTAACAATGACCACGCCTCTTGGACACTTTTTACTTTTGTAGCTGCTCCTTTCAGTTTTTTCTAATTATTTTTCTCATTTTCTCAAAGTTTCCCTTTTGAAAGTTTAGCACGAGAGCCATGGATTTGCTTACTGTCCCCTTTCCAGTCATTAAATCAAATTTGATCATATTATGATCACTATCGCCAAGCGGCCCCCACCACCGTTACCTCTCTCACCAAATCCTGTTCTCCACTGAGAATTAGATCTAAAATTGCTCCCTCTCTCATCGGTTCCTGAACCAATTGCTCTATAAAGCTATCATTTATTCCATCCAGGAACTTTATCTCTCTAGCGTGTTCCGATGATACATTTACCCAGTCAATATTGGGGTAATTGAAGTCTCAGACAAACACGTTGTGAGCAACAATTATTTTAACCTTCTATGTGCCAAATTTCATTTAGTTTGTATATAGGACTATCATAACACCCACAGTTGGCAAGCAAGTTAGCCTGTGTTTCTAACCGCTATGGGTCATGTTTAATCATCGGTCCCAATCTATCAAAAGTCTTTTTTTATTGATGAATCATTGTTTTGTTTTTTTTGTAATTTTTCTCAAATTAATGTGGAACGGTACGTCCCTTGTTTGCTGGTGGCGCTACCGCGCTTCAGGGATACAGTTACTTGAAAGCTGTCCAGTCTGACGTACATTTCGCAGGGCTGCTGCTTCAGGGACTGAATGGACTTGATTCTCCTAAAATATCCACTAAGAAATCTGATTTATCGTATCCACATTGTATTTTGTCTTTGTAAGTTTTTACTCTAAAAAAATGAATTCAAACATTTTATCGCACATATTCTTTAGCCAGAATACTGCACATCCAAAAGGTATGTTTGAAAGCGCAACTCACCAAACCTTGCCGCCTCTTCCTCTTGTCGGCGTCTGGATGGAGAGACCGCGACATCAGTACTGATTATATATGAATTGTCATGCTACACCTGGATGTGAGACATATCTAATGAACTAGTACTCACATGAAGTGAATCCACTCTATTTCCCTATTAAGCCCATACAGAGTCACTGTTTGTAGCTGATGAATCCACCTTTGTTCACATTGACAGAGACGTTTAATCCTGTCTCCTCACCTCCAATGTGCTGAAACTATTTCTAAAATGGTCCATTGGATTTCCGAATACTTATGATTACATTCTTTGAAATGCACTACAAGAGGTTCTTCCATCCTGCCTGTGTTTAAGCAACATTTGTGTTCTGTTAATCTGGTACGTATAGGACGTTTGGTCATACCCAAGTATGTAAGTGGGCATGGACAAAATATTGCGTAGACCACATGTAAAGTTTTACAAGTGGCACGGGGTAATGATATGGTATTACCTGATGATAAACGAATTGTGGTATGTGGTGATTTTAAAGAGCAATGAGAGCAATTAGTGCAGCTGGTCATATCTTCTATCATTGCTGATGGATTGTATGTACTGGAATGGACCACATGGTCCTGGATATTATCGCCTCTTCAATATACTATATGGATTGGTTCCTTGAATAAAGGGTGAATTTCTTGAAGGATCACCCAGTGCCTTCTGATAGCTCTAATGATGGTTGGCGATGTCTCAACACCAGCGTCTGTTGGTTCAAATCTTCGGGATTTTTCTGTAGAAATAAATAATCTCGATTAGAGTAGAGGGCCCTCCGGTATGCCTTTTTGACACATGACACCGGGTACCCTCGCTGTAAAAATCTATTAGCCAATTGTTGGGCTTGATTCTTGAACTCGAAGTGATCGGTGCATAAACGCCGCAGGCGCTGAATTGACCTACTGGAAGATTCAGTTTAAAAGTACTGGGATGGCAGCTATCAAAGCGCAACAAATTATTGCGGTCATTAGGTTTGCGATAAAGTGTCGTGGTCACTGCATCTTGATGTCTGGTAATAAGAATGTCCAAATATGCTACTTGATCATGGTGAATTTTAAACAGGAATTAAGGCTGTTCAACCAGGTGTGAAATTCTAGGAGCGATGACCGAGACCCTTCCCAGACAATGAATATATCGTCAATGTACCTCTTCTAATGTTTCAGATGCGACATCCACTGATTCTGCTGAATATATTCCTTTTCAAATGCTGTGACAAAAAGATTTGCTACATCTGGCGCCATTGCTGCCCCCATTACGGTTCCACAAATTAGTAAAAAGAATTTGTTCTGAAACATGAAATAATTTTGACTTAATGCTAAACGTAGAAGTTCAATAATGAAAGATGTAGGTATACATTGTGGTGATGGGCTATTTTTAAGTACTGTAGCTATGAATGAGCAGTTCCTCCTGCGGGATGACTGTGTATAGTGATTCAATGTCCATGGTGACTAAAAGACTTTCGCCAGTCAAAGTGACAGTAGACAAGAAGTGAAGCATGCTAGATGTGTGTTTGATGTATGATGGTGCTTGTGGAAAAAAGGCTGTAAAATTTTATCAAGAAAAATTGAAATGGGTTCAAGTACTGATTCCTTGGAAGACACAATGTGTCTTCCTGGGGGGGTTCTCAAGGTTTTTGTGGATTTTAGGTATCATGTATAGGACAGGGATTCTGGGATGTTTGTTAATAAGAAAATTACATTCACTAATGGTGAGAAATCATGACTCATGTCCTCGTTCCACGATTTGTGTGACTTCGGCTAGAATGCTATCCATGGGATCCATACTGAGTTTCTGGTAAAATGCTGAATTTTTGAGTTGGCATTGTACCTCCTCCATGTAAGATGTGGTATTCATGATAACCACAGCACCTTCCTTGTCTGCAGGTTTTATCACGATGTCCCACCTATCTTGCAGTTGGTGTAACACTCGTGATTCCTCACGGGTTAAGTTGAAATAAGAGTGGGATGAGGATTTTTCAATATTTTCAACATCGTGCATGACCAGGCCTGAAAAGTGTTAATAGCTGCGTCTCCAGGGGGGTGGTGGATTCCATTTTGATTTGGGTTTCACGATGGATGGTTGCAGAGGATGAAGTTTCAAAAGGACTCTGTGCCAGAAATATTTTTCGTTGAAGTGATCTGATGAATTTATAAAAAAAGTCGCATCGGATGTATGTCCATTCCAGTACATACAATCCATCAGCAATGATAGAAAATATGACCAGCTGCACTAATTGCTCTCATTGCTCTTTAAAATCACCACATACCACAATTCGTTTACCATCAGGTAATACCATATCATTACCCCGTGCCACTTGTAAAACTTCACGTGGTCTACGCAATATTTTGTCCATGCCCACTTACATACGTGGGTATGACCAAACGTCCTATACGTACCAGATTAACAGAACACAAATGTTGCTTAAACACAGGCAGGATGGAAGAACCTCTTGTAGCGCATTTCAAAGAATGTAATCATAAGTATTTGGAAATCCAATGGACCATTTTAGAAATAGTTTCAGCACATTGGAGGCGAGGAGACAGGATTAAACGTCTCTGTCAATGTGAACAAAGGTGGATTCATCAGCTACAAACAGTGACTCTAAATGGGCTTAATAGGGAAATAGAGTGGATTCACTTCATGTGAGTACTATTTCATTAGGTATGTCTCACATCCAGGTGTAGCATGACAATTCACATATAATCAGTACTGATCTCGCGGTCTCTCCATCCAGATGCCGACAAGAGGAAAAGGCGGCAAGGTATGGTGAGTTGTGCTTTCAAACATACCCTTGGGATGTGCGGTATTTTTGCTAAAGAATCTGTGCGATAAAATGTTCGAATTCATTTTTTTTTTAGAGTAAAAACTTAAAACAAAATACAATGTGGATACGATAAATCAGATTTCTTAGTGGATATTTTAGGAGAATCACGTTCATACAGTCCCTGAAGCAGCAGCCCTGCGAAACGTACGTCAGACTGGACAGCTTTCACGTAACTGTATCTCCGAAGCGCGGTAGCGCCACCAGCAAACAAGGGAAGTACCGTTCCACATTAATTTGAGAAAAATTACAAAAACACAAAACAATGATTCATCAATAAAAAAAGACTTTTGATAGATTGGGACCGATGATTAAACATGACCCATAGCGGTTAGAAACACAGGCTAACTTACTTGCCAACCGTGGGTGTTATGATGGTCCTATACACAAACTAAATGAAATTTGGCACATAGAAGGTTAAAATAATTGTTACTCACAACGTGTTTGTCTGAGATAGTGTGGCTCGTTGTACATTGGCATTAACTGTAATTGTTTTTGTGGTATTTGAAGTCTCCCATTATTATTAACAATTTGGTTAGCTTCCCTAATTTCTATTAGCATTTCAATGTCAGTCTCACTATCTTGACCAGGTGGACGTTAGTATACTCCTATCACTATAGTCTTCCCCGACACACAAGGGATTTCTACCCATAAAGATTCAATTGTGCATTTAGTCTTGTGCAGGATGTTTATCCTGTTGGACTCTATGCCATCCCGGACATAAAGCACCACACCACCTCCCGGGTGCTCCTCTCTGTCATTGCAATATAGTTTGTACCCCGGTATAGCACTGTCCCATGGTTGTCCTCCTTCCACCATCTCTCTGAGATGCCAATTAAGTCTATGTCATCATTCACTGCTATACATTCTAATTCTCCCATCTTACTTCTTAGACTTCTGGCATTAGCATACAAACATTTTAAAGTTTGTTTTTTGTTTGTATTTTCATTCTGCTTTTTAATTGATAGGGATAAGTTAAAATTCTTTTGCTCTGGTGAGTTTTTAGTTACAGGCACTTGGACTACTTTTCTTATTATTGGAACCTCACTGTCGGGATGCCCTAATTCTAATGCATCATTAATATCCTTTAAAGATACCTCTCTCCGAACTATGCGCTGCTGAGCGACTGTCGGCTTTCCCCTTTTTCTAGTTTTAAAGCTGCTCTATCTCCTTTTTAAAGGTTAGCGCCAGAAGTCTGGTTCCACCCTGGTTAAGGTGGAGCCCATCCCTTCAGAACAGACTCCCTCTTCCCCAAAAGGTTCCCCAGTTCCTAAGAAAATGGAATCCCTCTTCCTTGCACCATAATCTCATCCACGCATTGAGACTCCGGAGCTCTGCCTGCCTCTGGTGACCTGCACGTGGAACAGGGAGCATGTCAGAGAATGCTACCATGGAGGTTCTGGATTTAAGTTTTCTACCTAAGAGCCTAAATTTGGCTTCCAGAACCTCCCTCCCATATTTTCCTATGTCGTTGGTGCCCATATGTACCACGACAGCCTGCTCTTCCCCAGCAGTGTCTAAAATCCTATCTAGGTGACGCGTGAGTTCTGCCACCTTCGCACCAGGTAGGCATGTTACCAGGCGATTCTCATGCCCACCAGCCACCCAGCAGTCTACATTCCTAATAATGAACCACCAATTATGACAGCCAACCTAACCCTTGCCTCCTGGGCAGTAGGCCTTGGGGAGATATCCTCGGTACGAAAGGACAGTGCTTCACCTGGAGAGCAGGTCCTTGCTACAGGATCCTTTCCTGCTACACCAGGTTGATGCTCTCCAATCATGAGACCTTCTTCCTCCAAGGCAGCACCAGGGCTGCCAGTCTGAAGTTGGGACTTGGCTACTATGTCCCTGAAGATCTCATCTATATACCTCTCTGTCTGCCTCAGCTCCTCCAGGTCTGCCACTCTAGACTCCAGAGATCGAACTCGTTCTCTAAGAGCCAGGAGTTCTTTGCATCGCATGCACATGTTTAACTTCTCACAGGTGGGTAAAAAATCATACATGTGACACTCGATGCAAAAGACTGGGAAGCCCCCCTCTTGCTGCTGGACTGCCGACTTCATCTCAATTTTGATCAGTTCCTAGTTAGGTTTTAGGCTGCTATGGGAGTAGGAATGTGTCTAACGTCCTTTAAATGTATTAGTGAATTCGCTATATGTCTGGTAGTGGCCTACAGGGGTCTGATCAAACTCTCAATTAAGTTTTTGTTGTTGGGATTGTTTTGTTTTGTTTTTTTTTGTGAAAGTGGCACCTGCCTATAAATTAAAGGATGAGCTGGGGGAGGGTTGGGAAATACAAACAGTCTAACTTCAGTTAGTCAGCCTGAGTGACTCACTGCTCTCTTGATTAACAAATGTTGGTACCTATTCAAACCAAATCAAACTACCTCAACACCTTTCCAAGGTGAGTAACTGAACTGAACTTTTTAACCTTTTTACTTAGGTATACACTGCTCCTAGCTTATTTCTAGCTTCTGGCTACTTTTTGGGGGTTTGTTTTTTTGTTTGTTTTTGTTGTTGTTGTTTTTTTGTTTTGTTTTTTTTAATACAAACTCTCGGTTCTGCTTACTAGTTGCCTTACAGACTTTGAAAAATAAACACTACCTACTGCTTACTAGCTGCCTTATTGACTGACAAAAGACAATGTCCCAAGCAAAAACTTACTGATTCCTTTCAGCCACCAGCAAGGTGATCCTCTCCTCTCAGTGCTCCCACTGGATGTATAAAAGCTCCTCCCGAACCGGGTAGGAGGCTGCCCGTGACCCACTTAGTACTGCCCTTGCAAATGCTGTGTCCTCCTGAGCCTGAACATCCAGGCGGTAAAACCTGGAGAAGGTGTGGATGCTGTCACCCGCCCTGCAGATCTGGGCGGGTGACAGCAACTTGGCTTCCGTTCAGAACACAGCCTGGGCTCTAGTAGAATGGACCTTGACTTGTAAAGGCGGTGGCTTGCCTGCTTCTACGCAGGCCGCCTTGATGACTTCTTTGATCCAGCGGGCTATGGCTGCTCGCGAGGCCGCTTCCCCTTGCTTCTTCGCGCTGTGAAGGACGAATAGGTGGTCCGTCTTTCGTACGGATTCCGATTTTCCAGGTATCTGACTAGGAACCTGCCGATGTTGAGATGGCATAGACTTCGAGCCTCTTCCGAATTCTTATGCTCATCTGGTGATGGTAGCAAGATGGTTTGGTTGAGATGAAAATGAGAAACCACTTTGGGGAGGAACGACGAAACTGTGCGTAACTGGATGGTTCCCGGGGTGAGTCTGAGGAACGGCTCTCGGAAGGACAGTGCTTGTAGCTCGGATATACGCCAGGCCGAACAGACTGCCAGCAGGAAGGCTGTCTTCAGTGTTAATAGTCGGAGAGACAGGCCGTGGAGAGGTCTGAAGGAGGTTCCTGCTAGGAAATCTAGGACCAGGTTGAGGTTCCAAAGGGGCACCGGCCACTTTAGGGGTGGTCGGATCTGCTTGACTTCTTTCAGAAAGCAGGAGACATCCGGTAGAAACCATGATGGCTACCCTGAGAACTATATTTCCCAACCACTCTGGCTGCCTAGAGACAGCAGAAATGAACCAGCACTGGGTGGAGGCAGTAGCACAGCATTGATAGGCTATGTCTTTATATAAAGAGGGAGGCTCCTGTAGTAGTAAAAGGCAAGAAAGGAACGGACTCATTGCTCAAGAACAGCTTGGGACTTGGCTTACTATGGAGTCAGATAGAGTAAGAAGATGAGGAAGAGAAAGAACCAGAGACTAGATTCACCAATGAGCTGCAATATTAAATTAAATGAATTTTTATATGCTGTTTGAGGAATGACTAAGCTGCACTGCTAGTTCTAAAATGGAACAAAAGATTTTAAAGACCCGGGGAAAAAGCCAGAGAAGTTTAGTAATTAAGACAGGAGCTAATATTACTCCCTTCTTTTAGCTTGTTTGGTTTTTTTTTTTCTTGGGGGGGGGGGGGGGGGCTGAAGACCACATAGCTGTACTAAAGCACAAGGGGATATGATTTTTCCAAAGGAAAAATGGTTTGGAACAGCAGCAGAGTAAAGTTGCCTTTAATCAAGAACTGCTATTTTTCTTAAGAGCTAGGCGGAATGCTTGGAATTGCAGCTGAGGAGAACTACCTGTAATTAAGAACTGTTACCCTTCCCAAAGAAGTTGTGCTTGGGGTTGCAGCATAGGAAAAAGATCTTCCACTAACAAGACCTGCCTTGCAACTGCAGAGGGAGGAAAATTTTGCCAGTCAAATAACTGAGCATGGAAACTGTACTGGAATAGTTTTCCTTAATTAGTGAGCAGGAGATTTACAATTTACAAAAATGCTGCTCTGATTAATCAGCTAACACAGTGTAGCCAGGTATTCAAGCTACAAAGAAGACAAACTCCTATTAATTGAAAGATTGCTGCAGGTGAATAGCCGTGGGAAGTATCCCCTATTAGCCAAGAAACCACTTGGTGTGTGCCTCAACTCATGATGTGCCTATCATTAATCCAAGGAGGTAAAAGTACCTTAAGCTTAATTAACTGAAGAATGATAGCTAATAAGGAAAGGTTACAACTTTCAATAGAAATCAAGAAATGGAGCTGCAATTACTTTTTGGAAAATATATTACTGCCTGGAGAATAAGACTGATATTTTTCAATAAAGAACTGTGCCTGTGAACATCAAGAATAAGTTAATGCAATACCTCTTCTGCTTGAAACTGAGAACTGTCACACAGTTTAAATTATCAATTAACTTGTACCTGAGCAGAGGAGCAATGGTTACAAGGAGTTGCAGACTGAAAAAGTGAGAAGTCACCATTAAGAGGAATTACCTACATGACCCTTTGAAAGGAGAGCTTTATCAGACAGTTGAGTGTAAACGCAGTCACCAGAATAGAGGAACCAATTCAGGTGGGCAGGCCTGAGACCCCAGCAAACACCAGTACTGGCTAGGCATCACTGGATGAAGAACATGGTATTCTAAAGTCACAATAGTTTCAAGAGAAAAGAATCATACATACTGGAGAATAAGAACGAGGAGAAGAGGGTGAACCCAAGCCAAGCTTTTTGTGCAAAACCAGAGGGACCAGGGCTTAGTCCCACTTAAAGCCTTGTCGATACCTTTGGGCAAGTCATGGGAAAGAAGTTGACAGTGCTAAAGCACTATCACAAGTTCAAGAAAGAACAAGAAAGATACAAGCAGAAAGTGAGCCCAGTTGGAGGTGGTCTATATGGACTAATCCAGAAGCATGGAAAAGGGAGCGGTATATGGGATCTCACCCTCCAGGCTAGAAGAAGGCATTAGACACTTAGTAGGATATAGTGAGCAAGTCCTACCTCAGAGTGTGTGTTCAAGAGTGTTGGGTCAATAATCTGGACATATATAAGGGTCAGATGCACTCAGACTGCTTAAAAGTCTAATTTCTTCTTGGCAATTGTTATAAGAGCAACCTATACAGACCCATGCAATATTATCGCCAGCCTAGTGGGCCAGAATGCACCTTGAGGTTAACACCTTGTCAGTGTTTTTATACACAAATATTCCTTAGGATGCAGCCTTGATTGATGATTGAAGCAGCTTTATGGGATTGAGCCTGTTTTGAATTGGCTCCCCTCAGCATTTTTTGTTATTTGGCAATTTCTGCCTTAAAAGAAACTTTTTTAATGCTTAATGGTATTATCCGCAAATAAAAGGAAGCGCTGTGGGGGTCCACTATGGTCCACAATGTTGCCAACTTATCTGCAAGTCATTTTGAGGTGGTAGGGTTGTTCCAGTGTTTTAAATCTTCAATTAGATTATAGCAGCGTTTTATAGATATTCTTTTGTTATGGAGTGAGAATAGGGAAATGTTTTTACAGTTCATGGTATGTTTAAATTAATGTGATTGCAACCTTCAGTTCACTTCGTCCATCAGTAATACTTTTTACATTTTTTAGTCATCTGTATTAGTCTGGTAATAAAGCTATTTTTCATCTATTAAAAAAAAAGCCAATGGACAGGAACACTATTACAGTATTCTAGCTGCCTTTTGAAGCATTTTAGAGTCATCTTACCTGAAGGGCAATTTCTGCAACTTAGGTGGCTTTGTTAAACTTTATCTGAATTTCATAGGAAGTGCGAAGGAAATGCATACAAAACAGGCGGCTCAAACATGCTCACTAGGTTAGAGATTTGTTAATGTAAATTGTTCCAAGACAGTTAAGATTTACAACTGGATTGCGTTTTACCTTATTTTCTTGTAAGTGTTTTGGGTGCAACAAAGCATGTGGAAACATTGGAAGATTCTGCAGTTGCATTCTGTTTTTGACATCCCCTCTTTTTGCAATACTCAGAGAAGAAGAAAGTTAAAAGATTTGGTTGTGCGTTCAGAATTCAGGGAAAATGACACATTCGTTTTTTGGTTCAAAAGAGGCCCCTGACCATCACCTGTGTGAGTACTGTTCAGTTTTTGATCAGTCGGTTGAGGGCAGTACATTACCACTATTGTACACAAAAATACCTTTCATACTTGCACCAATTGCAGCGCTATGGCTATACATTATTTGGTGGTCCTGCGGATTGTTATATGTAGGGAAAACAAAGCGCGCATTACAAATAAGGATGATTAAACACTGTACTGCAGTTTAGCATGAGAGATTTTATGCCCCTCTGGAGCAGCACTATATGATTTGAAATTTTTAATGTTGGAAAAAACACATTTGAAATTGAGGAAGGCGGGCAATTTTGATCTTTTGCTTCTATGACAAGACCAGAAGTGGATTTACAAGTTGGACATTGTCCATCCATGGGATTCAAGTCGATTGAAGCGTGTTTATTTGGCTTAATGTTTTTGATGGGTTCATTTTAAAAATGGCACTATTTCAGTTCAGTATTCTGATTGGTTGGATTTTGCTACGAACAGGGGAATCTCTGGCATCCCTTTGAGTATGCTGCCATCTTTGACCTTGTGAAGCTACTGGTCAGCATATAGAGGTGGGTTGTAAATATCTTTGTACCAGTTTGTCTTATGTTTTTTCATTTAGTGTTTGCTCTTTCTTGTAGAATCATATTTAAATGACCCCTGACAATAGGATTGTTGAAACATTGGCCATGTCTGGCTTTTCTAAGTAACAGTGACGACAATAGGAATCGGATGATAAAAATAAGCCCTGTATTAAAAATGCCCGACTCTGGCCGAGTTTTGCTCTCTTACATGGAGCTGCCTCAGGGGCAATTGATTGTAACAGGACTTAGGTTTGTTCACAATGGCATTAGCTTGAATACTTTTCGCACATTTTGGATCAATAAAACCACTTTCACTGTTAATACCATGTGGTAATGCAATGCGAATAGAGAAAAGGTTTCTAGACACAATAAGAAAATCAATGACACTGAATGTCACTGCGATATCACCTTTGTGAACAAACCTAAGTCCTGTTACAATCAATTGCCCCTGAGGCAGCTCCATGTAAGAGAGCGAAACTCGGCCAGAGTGGGGCATTTTTAATAAAGGGCTTATTTTTATCATCCGATTCCTATTGTCGTCACTGTTACACAGGCAACTGAATCGGCTTCCACTTTGTTTCCTGGCTTTTCTAAGTGGCAGTATCATCTCTTGAATGATATGATCATATATACAAGATAAGTATTCACATTGTGTGTCTTTGATAAATTATTTTTCAAATACAAAAAGTAACTGGTAGAGGATGAGACTCCCAGTTCTGTTTGCTGATTTTGTCTACATAGCACAGCACTTACATTTGTCTGATATCATACTCCAGTGAAGTGAATTACTGGTTTGCATTGCACCTCAGCTTTTGTATATTGATGACTACTAGAGGTATTTGCTTATTTTTGTTGACAATGTTTCACTTTCCTATAATATAGTGCCAACAGGTTTGTAGTATTATATGCTGCTTCTAGTACTTAGCTTTTCAAGATCAAATTTACTGAATGAAGACTGACTTTTGTGACAACTCATGCAAACTTTTAAACTAAACATTGAAGCTGAAAGAAGCTAGAAAAACTCTTGAATTTGCAAGAGCAATCATAAACCATATCTGAAATGCAGGTTGTGTATAATGTATAGGCCTTCAAGGACTTGTGAAAATATTTGCTTATTCACTGAACTGGAAACTCAAGACCACTGTGAAGACATAATGGCACAGCACTGCTCACCCACAAGTCCAAGTAGAAAAATTCTGAAAAGTAGCCCATTATTCAACTGCACCAGATATATAAGTCCCAGTTAACGTGGCAGAAAAGTATAGCACACACCCATCTATACATTACTTCTGACCAAAAAGTGGAGTAGCAACCTAATGATTAAAGCAGTGGGCTTCAAAATAACTTCAAATCCCACTGTCACTCCTTACGGAGGGCAAATCACATTACTCTTCATTGCCTCAGGTACAAGCGTATACTGTAAGCCTTCTGTGGCTAGGGAAATACCTACAGCACCAGAATGTAATCCACTTCAAAATGCTAAAAAGCAGACTATGTAAATTAAAAAAAAAAGTATACAAACTGCAAATATGACGGAACAATAAATCAGAATATCCTGAAATATTCTGCAAACACCTCCAATGTATTCTCACAACAAACAGATGTAAGATCTTTCAATTTATCAATATTGACTTAACATCAACAAATATGGTATCAGAATGTGAAGGTGCTAAATTTATTGATCTGATGCCTCTTACCTTACAATGGGCTGCAGGCATTTTCAAATGTGAGCACTTAATATATTTACCAGTTTGTTAGAATAATTTATGAATTTTATATATGCGCTTCAAAAAATTTCCATGTGGCAAAAAGTGAAGTTGCTTACCTGTAACACTTGTTCTCCTAGGACAGCAGGATGTTAGCCCTCACATGTGGGTGACCTCATCCGATGGAGCCCGGCAGAGAAAACTTTTGTCAAAGTTTCTAGAAGCTTTGACCGGCACACTGAGCATACCCAGTATGCCACTATCTGCACAGAGGAAAATACAAGCGAAAAAATAAAGCGGAAGGAGAACCCAACTCTGTGAGGAGGCAGGTGGGATTCCTGAGGAATAACATCCTGCTGTTCTAGGAGAACACCTATTACAGGTAAGCAACTGCGCTTTCTCCTAGGACAAGCAGGATGGTAGTCCTCACTTGTGGATGAATACTAAGCTCCAGGCTGTCCCAGTTAGCAGGTGAGACCAGTTACCGAACAAAGTGCCACGAGCACAACAACTGCAGCACTGTTGGTTGGCAGGGGACTGCTGAACTCCAACTAGGGGTTATAAGCAGGAAGTGTTGGGTTCAGGTCTGGAAGAGACTGTATGTAAGACAGACTGGCCCGAACGCACTGTCCTGTCGACCATCTTTGTCTAAGCAGTAGTGGGCTGACAACGTGTGAAGAGAACTCCACATTGCCACGCAGCAAATTTCGACGGGGATCACTCGCAAATAGGCCACTGATGTCACCATAGCCCGCATAGAGTGAGCTTTGATTTGGCCTGTCAGCTGAAGGCCCACTTAAACATAGAAGGCAATGCAATCCGCCTGCCAGTTGGATAAAGTCATTTACCCACCACCACTCCCAGGCTATTGGTATCGAAGGACAAAAAGAGCTGAGTGGACTGCCTGTGACCGGCTGTGCGTTCTAAAACGAAAGCCAAGAACCTCTTGCAGTCCAAAGAATGAAGGGCCCATTCTCCTGGGTGGGAATTAGGCCTGGGAAAGAAGGTGGGTAAAACCATGGACTGATTAATGTGAAAATCATACAATCAACTCAGAGGGACTAGGCGCAATATCATGCCCAAATTTTTTTATTCACATGGGGTAGATTTTATAAATTTGCGTGAGCGCGTACTTTTGTTTGCGCACCAGGTGCGAACAAAAGTACGCTGGATTTTATAAGATATGCGCGTAGCCGCACGTATCTTATAAAATCCGGGGTTGGCGCGCGCGCAAGGGGGTGCACATTTGTGCAACTTGCTCGCACCGGGCTCGGCGCGCGCTGCCTGTTCCCTCCGAGGCCGCTCCGAAATCGGAGCGACCTTAGAGGGAACTTTCTTTCCACCCCCGCACCTTCCCCTCCCTAACCCCCCCCCCCCTACCTTTGTTGGCAGATTTACGCCTGCTTTCAGCAGGCATAAATCTGCACGCACCAGCGGGCTGCTGGCCCCTACCACGCCCCCGGGCCGGCACCACGCCCCTGGTCCCGCCCCCTCCCCGCCCCTTTTACGAAGCCCGCGCGCAGAACTTTTAAAATCCAGCCCATACTTTTTAATTATGTTTAACAAACATGTTACATAGTTCCCACTATGTACATAGTTCCCCTCATGTATGGTACATGTATATACATGTACCATACATGAGGGAAACAACTATGTAATTACAGATGGGATGGTATATGAGGGGAACAACTATGTAATTACAGATGGAATTATATGTTATGTAGGGAATTTTTCTCTGATGTTGTATAGAGGAGAAGAGATATGTGGTTTGATTTTAAGAGGTATGAGTGTAGGGTAATGCCTGTCTGATGGTGGTTTTAGATATCGATGGGGGGTGTGGTCACATAGTGGGAACTATGTAACATGTTTGTTAAACATAATTAAAAAGCATGTGAATAATAAAATTTGGACATGATATTGCGCCTAGTCCCTCTGAGTTGATTGTATGATCTATATGTAGATCAGAGGTAGTGCACGTTTTTTTTGGCCTAATGTGAAAATCAGTCACCACCTTCGGTAGGAACTTAGGGTGTGTACGCAAGACCAAACGCTCATGGAAAAAACGTTGTGTATGGCAGATATGTAACCAAGGCCTGAGGTTCACTGACTCTACGAACCATAGCAATCGCCACTAGGAATATAACTTTCCAGGTGAGGAACTTCAGGTTGCAGGAATGCAATGGCTCGGACACAAGAACCATGCCAGGACAATGTTGAGATCCCAGGATGCAACAGGAGGCCTCATAAAGTGACCCTCTAAAGGCTGCACCGATATATGGGCATACCAGTGACATTTTGATGGTATGCACTAACAGCGCTAAGATGGATCCTGACTGAGCTGGTTTGAAGCCCAGACTCTGAAAGGTGCCTCAAGTAGTCCAAGAGCTTGGGAAGGGGACATGTGAATGAATCCAAGTCATACCCCATACACCAGGTGGAAAATCTTCTCCATTTCAAAACTATAAGACTTCCTGGTGAAAGGCTTTCTAGAAACCACCAGCACCTGGGAGACACAGAGGTCCAGGGGCTGAAGGGCAAGGCACTCAACATCCATGCTGTTAGGGCTAATGCCCAGAGGTTCGGATGGTGCCTGGTTCTGAGTTATCAGATTGGATACGGTCCTCAGCCAAATGGGGGCCCAGATGGACAGATCCCAAAGGAGAGGGAACCAGATTTGTCAGGGCCAATAAAGCACCACAAGGGTCATGGTCCCTCTGTCCTGTTGAAGCTTCAAGCAGGGTCTTCAAGAGGAACGGGGTAAGAGGGTAAGTTTACAGCAGTCCCCTCCCCAGTGAAGTAAGAAGGCGTCACAGGCCAGATGTCTGCCCTGCTCACCTAGTAATTGTACAGGGAGGCAAAGAGTCCACATCTGGGGTTTCCCACTGATAAATTCTGGCCACTACCTCCGGATTTAGGGACCACTCATGTGGCCTAAAGGAGCAGCTCAGCTGGTCCGCCAGTAGGTTCAGAGTCCCAGGCAGATACATTGCTCGCAGCGACATCCCCTGTGACAGGGACCAGGACGACAGAGGAGGACCAATCCCGGATCCCCCATTTGTTAACATACCACATTGCAACTTGGTTGTCCATCCGGATCAGGACTTCCTTGTGCGACAACCAGTCTGACTGCCCAGAGGGCATAATGGATTACCCAAAGCTCCAAAAACTTAGACAGCAGGCTTTGGGAGCGGCCCAGAGACCTTGCGTGCAGAGGGCAGCCTAGAAGGTAATTCCCCACTCCAAATTGGAGAGCTCTTCCCACCAGGACAGAGATGCCTTCAGAAGTTCCATGACAGAGACAGGTCAAGAGGTCCTGGAAGGCCTGTTGCCATTGCGACCGCAAGGTTCATTGTACCTCTCTGCATGCACAAGCGGGTGAAAGGAGTAACATGGACCAAAACCACCATGTGGCCCAACAAACGAAGCATAAGGCAGTCACTCATCTGCCGGGGGCTGGGCATGAAAGTTGCCAATGAGGCAAGGGCAAGAGCCCAATTGCGGGGCAGAAATGTTTTCGCTAACAGTATCCAACCTGGCTCCTATAAAGTCCAGTGGTGGAGTCAGGTAGAGGTGACACTTTGGGTAGTTGATTACAAACCCCAAGGACTGCAGAGTCTGCACTGTCAGGGCAAAAGCGCTTTGTGCCCTAGTGCGGGAGTCGCTCTTGATCAACCAGTCATCTAGGTACGGGAAGACGTGCATCACGCAGCGCCTGAGATACACTGCCACCACTGCTAGGCATTTGGGGAAGATGCGAGGAGCTGAGGCTAACCCAAAGGGTAGTACCTTGTATTGGTAGTGAGCCTTCCCCACCACGAAGCAGAGGTATATTCTGTGGCCAGGGAAGATAGCTATGTGAGGGTAAGCTTTCTTGAGTTCGAGGGAGCAGAGCCAGTCTCCTCTTTTGAGGAAGCCTGGGAGGCCTGTGGGCATTGGACGGCAAGGTCCATTGTGGGCGAGAGGGGTAAGATGGACAGAAGCTGCCATGTGGCCCAACAAACTGAGCAGACGACGAGCACTCGCCTGCCAGTAAACCACTTGGTCCAGATGGTACACCCCCCAGGGTTCTGAAAGAACTAAAAAATAAAATTTCAGAACTATTAGTAAAAATATGTAACCTATCATTAAAATTATCCGATGTACCTGAAGATTAGAAGATGGCCAATGCAACCCCTATATTTAAAGAGAGATCCAGGGGTGATCCGGGAAACTATAGAACGGTGGGCTTGACTTTAGTGCTGGGAAAATTCGTAGAAACAGTTGTAAAGAATAAAATCACAAACAAACAAAGCTGCTATTGGTCGGTCTCAGTGACATAGTGAGGGCAAAGGGCCGTCGGCGCCATTTTGATTACTGGCAGCCGACGGCTGAAGCCCAGGAGATCGTTCCCGGACCGCTCCTGGACCCCCGCTGGACCACCAGGGACGTTTGGCAGGTCTTGGGGGGGGTCAGGAGGGTGGGGGGTTGCAGTAAATTAAGTCGGCAGGTCGTGGGGGAGTCAGGAGGGGGGTTGTTAGATTTTTGTTTGTTTTTTTTTTATATTCGCTCCATAAGACGCACATACATTTTCCCCCCACTTTTGGGGGAAAACAAGTGCGTCTTATGGAGCGAAAAATACGGTATATTGCACTACCACTGACTGGTGAGGGAGGTACTGCTTCACGAATCCCAAGGCCTGCTGTACCAAATAGGTGGCATCCACCTTCCTATTGACTGGAGATATGGAGATCGGGTGTTCCCACGTCTGAAGGAGAAAGTCCTTATGTCATGGATGGGAACTGCCACGATTTCCTTAGGAACATTGACAAACTGGAGTACTTCCAGCATCATATGTGGCGCATCCTCCTCTGTAAGAAATTGGAAGTGAATTGCCTCGGACATGGCCCTAATGAACTCCGCAAAGGAAAGATCCTCAGGGGGGACAGACTCCTTTCCCTCCGGCGGGGAACGCTCGGATGGGGGGGGGGGGGGGGGGGGGGGAGGGGAGGGGTCGCCCGAAAATTTAGAAGACGACGCCAAAGAATCCTCCCCCAACGGGTCATAAGGGCCTTCTTCCTCACTAAGGCCATTGTGGGGCTGGCATGGGCGAGGCCTGTGGAGGATCCTAGCCCTGGGCTCTAAAGGCACCAAGAAAATAGATGGTTCCCCTGGCAACAGGGGTACCGAGGGCCACAGGAGGCCAGAGGGCCCGGGCAAAGACTCAGGAAACAGAGGCCTCAGGAACTTGGCAAGAGCTACGTCTTCCTCCTCAGAGGATCCAATGATAGGGATCGCTCCCAAGGGGGAACATCAATGGCCGCTGGGGAACCAATGGTCCTCTGGCATCAGCTGCATTGGGAGGGCACTGAGAAAGATGTCCAGATGCTCAAACAGGGGTGCCAAGACAGACTGCACAGGCTCCAGCACCGGTATGGGGACCGGTGGCGGCTCAATGCTCCGCAGAGCTCGGAGCACCACACTCTGCGGTCCAACTCCTCCTGAAAGTCCTGTGAAGCCAGGACTGAAGGGGTGGGGTGGGGGGGGTGAAGCATCACCGGTGCTTCCTCGGAGGCACGGTGCCCAGCACCGATGTCAGTGGGGAACGCCTGGGACTCCTGTGTATATTTGACTATGGGGCCTCTGGGCCACTTGGTCGCTTTGGTGGTGGTACGGCAGCTGCCGATACCACACTGGAACCAGAGCCATGCGCAGACTGTGATCGGTGTCTATGCTTGCAGGATCTCACATGGAACTCGGCCCGGTCTTTCCCTGGTGTCAAGGAAGCTGAGGATCCCGATGTCCTGGAAACTGGTGATATCACAGAAGACTGCTCACCCTTCCCTCGGTCCTGTGAAAATGCAGTCAGAAGAGTAGAAAGGGGGAGTGGGTTGAGAAGCTCCCCCGACCCCTGGGTGTCTAGGACTGACGCGGGTGTGGATGGAGCTGACTTTTTGGAACCAAAATGTTTCTCCATCATATCCAGGCATACACGACAGCCCTTGGGGGTCATCTGGTCAGATAGCTGACACCCTCTGATGTCGTGCAAAGCCCCCAAGCAGAGGATGTAAACATCATGCTGATCCATGATGGACATGGGCCGCGGGCACTGGGGGCATCGGCAAAAATTGGACACCATGAAAAAATAACCAGCGCGCGGTCGATGACCGTGGGTTGCAGAGTGGGATACCGGGAATAGACTGCGAAAGGGACACATTTTCTACCTACTGAGCTGAAGAGAACCACTGATCACGAAGGAGGACCCAGCAATGGGACTTAAGAAAATACCATTCTACAAGAAAATTACAAAGAAGAAACAGAGCTCCAGAACCACGAGGCAACTTGCATCACGGAAAAAGACCAAAGGAGGACCTCGCATGGACGCACAGATAGTGGCATGCTTAGTGTGCCAGTCAAAGCTTCTAGAAATTTTGACAAAAGCTTTCCGGGCCAGGCACCATCGGATGATGTCACCTACATGTGAGGACTACCATCCTGCTTGTCCTAGGAGAAAATATATACTTAACTTTATCTATGGTTGATCATGCATTCCTAATTGAGCATAGAAGCACCATTTCATACTGTGAGATGATGCATCATTAACAGAACATAGCATGGCAAAACAGCATAGTCTTGAAGACTTTATTTTCTCTTTTTTGGATAAGCCTATAATGCTGGTGAAAGAGCACCAGCAGTATGGATAAGGAAGAGCATTTGGAAATGGAAGGAGGGCCTACAGACAGGAGTGAAAGGGAGGAATACAATGGGGAGGGAGCCATGCAGACACATGCACTCTGCAATCACCAGCCTAGCCACAAAAGCACACAACAGAGCATATAAAGACTTAACTTCAATGCTCAATTATAAATGTCCAAAAAAAATCTTCCCTTTGTAAATTACCCCAGAGGCAGATCATAATATAAATCACAAAGGTAGTGACAAGACATTAAATCTTAGATGTAAATCCAAAACAAAAATTGTACGGTTTGCCCAGGCTATTAGTGATTCTGAACTGAATTTATCAGATCTTCCTCCAATACATCTATCACCCTACTTTTGTGATCTATATTGTGAGATTTTTTCAGACTTGTACGATTGAGCATCGAAGCTGTAAAAACAATCAGGCCGATACAGTAAGGACGCGTTAGAGTACGGCAGTGCCGGGTGCACAGTTCGAATCACATACCGCTCGATACTCTATTTAAATTGCTTGCAAATGCAAGCCGCGTCCAAAGCGCGTTCATGAAGCGCAATCCATTTTACTGTATAGGCGCTTTATATAGCGCCAATACAGTATCCTGGGTGCGCTGGTACCTGTCATTTCAAATGACAAGTACCAGGTAGTGAATCCCAACTTTAACCAAAAGAAAACCTAAAAACCTAACATCCTCTCCTCTCGAAGCGACTCGACATGTAAAGTATTGTGAATAAGTGTAACCAAAGTTAACTTACTTTTTCTTTCTTTCAGCCCTCTCTGCCCTCCTCCGGAGGCGCCACAGCTCCCCTGCCTCCCGGGGGCAGCCGGCGGCAAAAGCGGCTTCCAGCGGCCCCCGGCGAAGATGGACGAACGCACGCCCATAGTGCACGGGTGTGCGTTCGTCCGGAGGAGGGCAGAGAGGGCTGAAAGAAACGAACGCACGCCCGTAGTGCACGGGTGCTCAAGCCTATCTGGCTTCAGCACCCATGCACTACGGGCGTGCGTTCGTCCGTCTTCGCCGGGGGCCACTGGAAGCCGCTTTTGCCGCCGGCTGCCCCCGGGAGGCAGGGGAGCCGCAGCGCCTCCGGAGGAGGGCAGCGAGGGCTGAAAGGGCTGAAAGAAAGAAAAAGTAAGTTAACTTTGGTTACACTTATTCACAATACTTTACATGTTGAGTCGCTTTGGGAGGAGGGGAGTTTAGGTTTTTAGATTTTCTTTTGGTTAAAGTTGCTTCGGGTGGAGGGGAGAGAGGACTGGGGCTGCCCTGGAGACCGGCACTCATGGACGCGGCCAGGGCAGGTGAGCGGGGGCTGGGGGAAAGTTTGCCGTCTACCCTTACCCCTGCCTCTAACGCAGGGGTAGAGGTAGGCGTAAATTAGCAGGTTAAATGCGCAGCTAAACTGCAGGTTAAAAAGGCGATAGTCGGGGCGCACGTTACTGAATAGGGGGGGAATAGCTAATCCGATCGTTTACATCTCATATACATGCCGCGGGCGGAAAGGGTTATCTGTTGATTTAAAGAAGCGGTAAGGATGGATTAAAAGGGATGGTGAATCACGGGTTGGACTAACGCGGCCAAATTGTGAGTAGAAAGCGGGTTAGAAGCAGGGTAACCGCGGCTGCACTTTACTGTATCGGCCTGAATATATGCCAAGAAGCCCCTCATTTCACATTGCCTTCTTACTGGCCACACCACTGATGAGTAACAATGGAGCATATGTTGGACATTTAATGCCATCCATCTGGGGTGGTAGTGAACAACATTTGATTCAGATGGAACAAAGGTGGATTTTTAGAATGAATACAGTAATTCCTCATGGTTTGAATGTAGAAATTCAGTGAACATTTCTGTTATGAATATATTTTTTTTGTGATGAAGATACATTTGTTATGAGGAATTGGGACTTTTTTTTTAATAAGCTTTTTAATTTTCTGTGATTATCTTTACTATATTTTTCATGAAGAATTTTTTCATGTTAATTTTTGAGAGCGCTTTATGTATATATTTATGCATTTTGATTGGTTGGGTATATCACCTGGGATATGTTCCTTACTGAAGTTACCTAAAAGTTGGATTGTGTTAAACATACTATACAGATCTCAGAGGTAATTTTTGAAACACTAGGGTCGAAACCAGTTTTTCTACAACGAATTTCTTATATATCTTTGACTGTAAATGCTGTTACGTTATATGACTATATATGCCTTGATTTTCTTGACAAGCTGTCACCCCTTACTGTTCTAAATTGCTAGTTTTTAACTTGTTCTTAATCCAGTTCAAAGTTCCCTGTAAAGCCTGTTTGCTGCATTTTGTTCTGTGTAAACAGATGTGATATTTCCAGTGAATGTCGGTCTATAAAAATGTTCAAATAAATAAGCTGAAGCTCCTTCAGACCCATTTACAACTATGTACGGGTTTTTAAGCTATATATAAACTGAGATATTTGTTTTGATTTAAAATGTTTTTGGTCACACTGCCAGTTTCACTATATAGCAAAATTGCTTACCTTGTAATAGGTGTTATCCCAGGACAGCAGGATGTAGTCCTCACATATGGGTGACATCACTAACGGAGCCCTATCGTGGGAAAAACTTCTGTCAAAGTTTCTAGAAACTTCTGACTGGCAGCCTGAGGCTACTGAGTATGCCATGATATTGTCTGCCACAGGGGTCTCACTCCAGTCTCGTATGTAGCAATAAGCTTTAGCAAAAAATAAAATAAAAGATATGAGACCCAACTCCACGGGGTGGCGGTTGGGTTTCGTGAGGACTACATCCTGCTGTCCTGGGATAACAACTATTACAAGGTAAGCAATTTTGCTTTATCCCAGGACAAGCAGGATGCTAGCCCTCACATATGGGTGATTAGCAAGCTAGAAGCTGAGTCATTTCATATTGAGGCAACAGTGAAGTGTTGTGTTGAAATGAGTCAGCCGAAGATCACAGCAGGTTGGTTGCAGAAGGAGTTGGGTTTAAACTGGAAACAAGTTCTTTAAGACAGATTGTCCATAGGTTGAATCTTGTTGTCCTTCTTTGTCCAAACAGTAATGAGCTGCAAAGGTGTGGAGAGAACTCCATGTTGCTGCTTTACATATGTCAAGGATTGGCACGGAACGATAGTGTGCTACTGAAGTTGACATTGCTCTTACTGAGTGTGCCTTTACTTGCCCTTGGAGAGGAAGGCCTGCCTTTTCATAACAAAACTGTATGCAATTTGCTAGCCAATTGGATAGAGTATGTTTACCCACTGCTTTCCCTGGTTTGTTTGGATCATAAGAAACAAAAAGTTGATTGGATGTCCTGTGGACTGCAGTGCGGTTTAAATAAAAGGATAGAGCACGTTTACAGTCCAAGGTATGTAAAAGCCTGTTCTCCTCGGTGAGAATGGGGCCTTAGGAAGAATGTGGGTAAAACTATGGATTGGTTCAAGTGGAATTCCGTAACTACCTTGGGAAGGAATTTTGGAAGTGTGCGGAGAACCACCCTATCATGTAGGAATTTTGTGTAGGGTGCGTACGTGACAAGTGCTTGTAACTCGCTAACCCTTCTAGCTGATGTAATGGCTATGAGGAAGATAGTCTTCCATGTTAGAAATTTAAGATCACATGAATCTATGGGTTCGAAAGGAGAACGCATGAGTCGTGTTAATATCAAGTTCAGGTCCCATTCTGTGACTGGTGGCTAAATTGGTGGTTTAAGTTGAGTTAAACCTCTCATAAACCTACTGATAAGAGGTTGTGTGGAAACTGGTGCATCTCTTATTTTGTTATGGTAAGCTGAGATTGCACTTAGATGTACTCTTACAGATTAAGTCTGGAGACCAGATTCTGAAAGATGGTATAAATAGTCCAGTAGAGAAGTAATGGGGCAAGTAAAAGGATTAATATTCTTTTGCCTGCACCAGAACGTGAACCTTCTCCATTTTGAAGAATAGTTCTTTCGTGTGGAAGGTTTACATGAAGCTATAAGCACTTAAGATACATTGGTTGAAAGATTGAGTGGTTGTAAGATCAAGCTTTCAGTGTTAGGGATTGAAGGTTGGGATGGCGCAACCGACCCTGATCCTGAGTTATGAGAGTGGGAGCTATTCCCAGGCGAATGGGATCCCTGACTGAAAGGTCTGGAAGTGTGGGAAACCATACTTGTCGAGGCCAATACGGGGCTATGAGTATCATGGTTCCCTTGTCCTGTTGTAGCTTCACCAGAGTTTTGGTTATGAGCGGTATTGGAGGATATGCATATAGTAGGCCTGAGTGCCAAGGGCGAGCGAAGGCGTCCTTGGCTGGCCGGTTCTTCTGTTTGTGTAGAGAACAAAATTTGTCTACTTTGTGATTCAGATGTGACGCGAAGAGATCTAGTGTCGGTTGTCCCCGACGTTGAAATATCCTGGTCGCTACTGAGGGGTCCAGAGACCACTCATGTGGTTAGAACTGACGACTGAGTCGGTCTACTACTACATTGTGACTGCCTGCCAGATAAGTGGCCCGGAGGAGCATTGAGTGATTCAGGGCCCAGCTCCAAATCTGTGCAGCTTCCTGACAGAGAAGATACGAGCCCGAACCTCCTTGTTTGTTGATGTACCACATGGATACTGTGTTGTCCGTTTGGATGAGAACAGTCTTGTTTGAAAGGCAGTCCTTGAATGCATGTAGCACATAACGTATAGCTCAAAGCTCCAGAAAATTGATTTGAAATGTTGCTTCGAGTTTTGTCCAAGTCCCCTGAGTTTGGAGAGTGTCTATGTGAGCTCCCCAACCCAAGGTGGATGCATCTGTAGTTAATGTTATATGCGGGACTGGCTGTTGGAAGGGTAGGCCCTTGATCAAGTTGTCTTTGTTGATCCACCAAAGGAGAGAAGAACATAGTTGGTGGGTTACTTGAATTTGAGAAGACAGTGGTTGAATGGCTTGGATCCATTGTGATCGCAATGTCCATTGGGTTATTCTCATGGCGAGCCTTGTCATAGGAGTGATGAACTGTGGAGGCCATGTGGCCTAGTAAGGTTAGAAACTGATGAGCTGTTGCCTGTTTCTTTGAGCGAAGCGAGCTTGTCAACAGGGATAATGTCTCTGCTCGATCCCTGGGTAGAAAGGCTCTTGATAGGATAGTGTCCAAGTCTGCACCTATGAATTGAAGTAGGTGTGATGGAGTAAGGTGGGATTTTTGATAATTGATGAGAAAACCCATGGAGTGAAGTAGGGAAATGGTTCAACAGAGAGGTGAGAGCTCCCTCTTGAGAGTGACTTCTGATGAGCCAGTCGTCTAGATATGGAAAGACATGTACACTTTGCTTGCGTAAGTGTGCTGCTATAACTGCCAGACATTTGGTAAATACTCTGGGGGCAGAGGCAAGTCCGAATGGCAGTACTCTGTACTGGAAATGTTGATGACCCACCATGAAACGCAGATACTTGCGGTGAGAAGGAAATATGGGAATATGAGCATAAGCGTCTTGAAGATCCAGAGAACAAAGCCAATCTCCTGTTTGAAGAAGTGGAAGCATGATGCCTAGGGAAACCATCCTGAACTTTTCTTTTTTCAGAAATTTGTTGAGATTTCTGAGGTCTAGGATGGGACGTAGGCCTCCGGTTTTCTTTGGAATGAGGAAGTAACGTGAATAGAATCCTCTTCCTTTCTGAGACCTGGGCACCATCTCTACAGCCCTGGCTCTCAGAAGGGTGAACAATTCCATTTGAAGTTGAAGGATGTGATTTATGCTGAGATGAGAATGATTCGGTGGAAAATCTGTGGGAATTGAGAGGAAATTGAGTTGGTATCCTCAGTGTATTATTGAGAGGATCATTGATCTGATGTTATTGACGTCCAGTTGTTGTAAAAGGTGGACAGTCTTCCTTCCACTGGTAGTGCTGGTCAAGGATTGGAGTAAAAGCCTTGTTCTCTGGATATGATCTCAAAATCCAGTGGCAGGTCCGGTTTGCGGAGCTGGTTGGGGCCTAGTTGTTCTTTGCTGGGACCTGGGAGGCCTCGGTCTGGATGTAGGAGGATATCATCTCCTTTGCCTGTAGAATGAACGCCTAGTGTCCCTTCGTGGGGGCCTGCGGCCAGTATGTGTTGGAGGTTCATGCGGAAGGGAGGATAATTGACGCAGAGTTTGTGTGTTCACGTAATTGTGAAACTGCGTCTTGTACTTTGGTGCCAAATAAATTATCCCCAAGGCAAGGAAGGTCGACGAGCTTATCCTGTACCTCTGGCCTTAGATCAGAGGCTTTGAGCCAGGCCCATCTTCTGGCACTGATGCCCGATGCAGCAACACGTGAAGCCGTCTCATAGGCGGCTCGGACTTCATGTTTTCCTGTGTCTAACCCTTTGTTAATGATGGTTTGTGCCGCCTCTTGATATTGTGCAGGCAGGGATGGCACAAACTCTTCCATTTGTTTCCAGGGATTCCTCTGGTACTGGGTCATGTATAGGTGGTATGCTGAAATTCTGGAGTTCAGCATTGCTCCTTGAAAGATTTTGCGACCCATTTGATCCAGGAATCTATTATCTGTACCTGGAGGGATTGATGAATGGGTCCTTGTTCTTCTGGACCTCTTCTGTGCAGATTCCACAACCACAGAGTGGTGGGGAAGTTGAGTTTTTTGATATCCTGGTGCGGATTGCACAAGATAAGTGGAATCTACTCTTTTGTTCACTGCAGGAACCGTGGAGGGATGCTCCCAGATGCATTGTTGTAGTTGCAAGACCACCTCATGGATGGGAATTGCGAGACTGTATTTTTTTTTGGGGGGGGGGGGGGGGGGGGGAGATCTACAAACTGGAGTATTTCCAGAGTTTGTTGTCTGTCATCCTTTTCCACCTGTAGTTTGAAAGGGATGGAATCTGCCATTTCTTGAACAAAACTTGGAAAAGAAAAATCCTCTGGAGGTGATTCTTTTCCAGCCTCAGGTGGTGAGGGATCAGACAAATTCCTCTGATGAGGCATCTGAGGTAGTTTCAGACCAAGTGTCATAGCCAGAAGGTTGTTGCTGAGGAGGCGTAGTTGTATGAAGCGGGGGTACACCTGAGGGTCCTGGTAGAGGGTCATCAGGTAAAATATCCTCTACATCCTCCTCCACAGGATTCGATGGCAAGGAAGCTAGTAGTTCCTGGTACCTTTTAGTCAGGATACCATGCAGTGCAGTGCTGCTTCTGCACTGGGAGCTTCAGAAACTGCCAGTGGATGTTTAGTCATCGAGTGTTTTAATTTGGTCAGTGACTTATGTCTCTATGTCAATGCCTTGTGAAGAGAAGGTAAGGTAGGTGCCATCGTGTAAACAGACCTCGGCTGTATGGTAGATGGAATGGTCAATGTCGAAAGAAAAGAAAACATCGAGATTGGAGTTGTAACCGAAGGTATCGGTGGAATCGAAGATCCTGGCATCGACGGAACTTGTGACATCGAGAGAGGTAACAATATCGATGGTTCCGATGACGTCGTCTGAGGAGGCTCCGGCATCGAGGTGTTCACCGGTAGCATCGTTGGCATCGGCGGGGCCGCCGGCATCGGCGCGCCCACCGGCATCGGCGATGATGCCGGGACTTGTGCTTGCAAGGCTTCCATCACAATCTGTTTTATTAGAATGGTTAAGTCTTGCGTCGACGGTGGCAACTGGGATGTCTATGTAGATGTCGATATCGACGGTGCAGGTGAGGGAACCGAGGACACGGAGGTTATCGGAGTGTCACTTGATTTATGGTGCTTTATAGTCTGTTCCCCGGAGGGGGGGAGGGGCAAAGGAGACACCAAGGATTGATGACGTCTGTGTTTATGCTTAGGCCTCGATTCCGACACGGACCTGGTCGATGATGTCGATGGAACTGGTGAGGAGGCATCCCTGGATCCCTCGAGGCGCCGTTTTTCAGAAGGAGTTTCTTCGTGACCCCTGTTGGAGATGATTTCGTCGAAGTAGACGGTGAAGGGACTAATTGGAGGTGGAAAAGCTGTGTCATTTTTTCCTGCCAGAGTTTTCTGCCCTTCGGGGTCATCTCTTGGCATTGGGAGCATGATGAGATTTCATGCTTTTCTCCTAAACAGATCATACATTCAAGATGTGGATCTGTTATTGACATGGTCCAGTTACAGACCGGGCATTTTATGAAGCCCGAAGCCATGTCTCTATCGACAGCCGTCGATGAAAAATCTTGAGAAGAAAATGTGAAGTGAAAAAAATTGTTTTTGTCACTGTCCAGTGACAAATGAGAACTGAGACCCCAAATGGGGAAAATATGAGGAAAAAAAAGTGACTTTTTCAGTCAAAACAGCGAGTGAACTCACAGGGCTCCTGTCACCGTGATGCTGAGGGCAGCGCAGAAAAACAAAGAATGGAGCGACACCCCTGTGGCAGAGAATATCATGGCATGCTGGGCATGCTCAGTAGCCTCAGGCTGCCAGTCAAAAGTTTCTAGAAACTTTGACAGAAGTTTTTCCCGCGATAGGGCTCCGTCAGTGACGTCACCCATATGTGAGGACTAGCATCCTGCTTGTCCTGGGATAAAGTGTATATAGAAGTTTATATTTGCATATACAGAAGGTTTGATACTTGAACTCAGACAATATATACAATTAAACATTTTTATAGTATTAAGAACAGCTGACATATGGTGATTTCTCAGTTGTAGTTTTCATTGAGTTTTGTATTTGATGCTGTTTTACTAACTGACTGGGTAATTTTATAGCTTTCACAGCATTTTCAAACAGTTAAAACAAGAATATTAAATAAAGTTAAACACTAAAATCCTCAGCTCAATAGGGCTGGACAATACCAATCCTTGCGCAGAAGCCACTGTCCCCAATCCACAAAAAAAAAAAAAAAAGTCTGGTTCTAATTGTAACCTAAATATCTAAATTAATGGGGTTCATAAACTAACATGCACATACATCTAAAATATTTATTTTAGACATACTGAAATCTACAGTGATTTTGAGTGAAGGGAGACTGTAAGACAACCATAAAAGAAAATCATATATAAAGCAATAGTGAATGGACACCTAGATGGAAGAGCTAAATTTTAATTGTACCACATTTCATTGCACAATACAGTTCGCATCTGTCTTCATGAAAGGCATCTCTTCTCTTTTTCAAGAGAGAATTTAGGGCAATATATCTAAAGGCAGGATAATGTAGCACTTTCACTCTATCCACAAACATCCCTTTCAATATACCAAGCCACTTTGAAATGCTGAAAATTGGAATATAAATCAAATCAAATAAAAAAATAAAAACTTTGGAAGTTGTGATTTAATCAAGTCAATTAAAAAATATGTAGTGTGCAATCGTAGACCTTTTTAATTTTTATTAAATAAAACTGCATTCCTGCAAGATATACCTTCCCATAATACCACTTATACAAGCTTGTTGAATATATACCCTCTAATGTAATATCAATTGGATTAGTCTTCAAATATAGACAGTAAAAGAGCCCACTCTCCTGTAATTCCATTGCCACAGGAGAAGTCACATAATTAACATTTTACCACAGAACAAGTTCTCTCCCCTGCTCAATATCTGTTGGTAGCACCAATCAGTTGAGTGGGGGGAGGGGGGGAAATCAAAGAAAGGGATAACACTAAAATAGGACTGTTTCTGGATGTACAGCCATTACTACTGACATTTAGTGGCCAGAAGAGAGAACTGTATATATACCTACACACACATTTATATACCTACATTTTTACATATTGTATTCTTTCTTTTCCATGGTCTCTGTCCCTTCCAGATGGCAAGCCTGGGTTGCTCAATGAGACCTTCACCATTCCCAAGTCTAGAAGACAGGGGTGATAGGGGTGGCCATAGTAGCGGTAGTCATCTTCCTTTCCTTCCCAAACCTGAGCACACCATCTCTATGGGTACCCTGCACTATAGTGCAAAGAAATGTGGCATAAGTCACAAGGCTGGCCCCTGCTCTCATATATTTTTTAAATATACAAATTTCATAGTATTCTGTTTTGATATATCTTGCTGAAGTGTTTATGTAAGCTATTTTCTGACTTTATTCATTCTAGTTAAACTATATAATTCATTTATGTTTAGAAAGTAGATTGTCAGATTAGCATAAGAAAACATAACATATAAGTACTTTCCCCAGAAAAGTATAAAGTTATTTTTTTTAAGTTTATAGATTTTCAAACATTACAAAATATCTTTAAAAAAAATTAACCAATATCCAAAAATATGATAAAAGAAAAAGTTTCATTTTTAGCTCACAGAGGAAACAAAAAGGGGATCCAACCACAACCAATGAGGAATTAGTATAAAAAAAAAAAAGAAAATTTTAGTAATGAGCATTTTATAAGAATTAACTTTCAACCACTGCTGGCCTACCCAAGCCATCTACTTTTCTTTACAGACAAGAAAAATAATCTAATTCAGGTGGTTAAAAAAAAAAAAAAAAGGTGTAGGATATATTTTGCAGTCTATAAGCATTTAGAAGGATAATGTATAACAAAGAAAGCACCAAGAGATGAATCTTCCTGGCATATTTGAAGACACTTTTCCTATGATCCTGGGTCGTCTTAGCTAAATCTGGAAAAATCCATATCCTGGCACTAAAAATACCACATTACAGTTATGAAGAAAGATGCATTATGCAATCCTTACCCTGTTGAAAAACAAGAGACACCAATAAGGTTGCTCTTAACCGCTATGCACAGCAGCTGTCACAATCAAACTGACCATATAACGATCCTCTCCAAGATGCTCACATCTCTGCCTCTCTTCTTCCTCCAGGAAGATAATATATGTTAAGAGGTAGAATAGCATTTTCTGGTACCTTCAATATTTATCAGATACCTCAAATAATTCCAACAGGAAAGCAGTGAGTATCTTAGGAAAATTAATCTTAAATTAAAATGTCTGGTAAAGTTCTCCAAATTTATTCTACTTTTCGGCACCTCAACGTAGACTGTATTCAGGTAATGTAAATATTTCCCTATCCCCAGAGGGCTTACAGTCTAAGTTTGTACCTGAGATAAAGGACACCATGATTTGCCCAAGGTCACAAGGGGTGACAGTGGAATTTGAACCCTGGAACACAGCCCATTGCTCTAACCACTAGCCTACTCCTGAACACTCTCTCGAATCAAGGATCTGACCAACCTGATTGAATACTCATTCAACTTCTTTAATACATTTATCTGTACTGGACTCCAATAATTTCATCTCAATCAGAATCTACAGTAAAAAACAAAACAAAACTAAAATAGTAACCACATGGTGCAGAGAAGCAATGACTGTTCAAGATGGACTCCAGGGTTATGGTGTCAGGCTTTTCCAGAGAAGGAATCAGAAAAGGGGAAACTAGGCAAGCATTCACTTGCCCCAGGTAGCAGATTCTTGGTTCTTCCCAGGCACACACTCGCTTTGTTCAAAGATACTCCTCTCCCCTGCAGGTCCCCACAGCATCTCTCGTGAAATGTCATGTTGCTCAGCTCTCATGTGACCCTGGTATTCCAGTTCCCCCATCCACTGCGGTGCTTCCAGTGGCAATAATTAGAATCATTCTCTTCCAGTGAGAACTGGTTGATGGGGAGGGGGTGATGCTTGAGGATCTGGGTTGAGCAAGAAATCAAAGCCTGAGCTAAGAGGCAAAGCCTCTGCCTCCAACGTTCCCTCAGACCTCATAGTTGAAGTTGGCTGAGTAAAGGCAGTAATCGAACTCTAGCACATAGAAGATAGGCTCGGTGTCATAGGGGGAGTTCTCCAAACCTATCCTTTATGCATCTTGACTATAAGAAGCAAAGAAAAACAATCAGCAAAAATAAGCCACCACTACCAGAGTATCAATCCAAAAAGACTAAGATGCCATATTGGAACCACTGAAAGTCAGTTTTAATCGAAGATAAAAATTAACATTTCACAGTTAAAGACCTACACTTAGACTATATGTAAACAGTTTAATTGCATGGTAAATTTAACAAGCTAGTTTAAATACTATTTAAGAAAAACATGACCTTTTCAATAAAAACTGGTTTGTGCATAGTAACAACATACTATTACATAGCAAATCTGCATTCTTTACTAACTCTTTCCACAAAATCTACAGCAGGAATATAAATTATGAAAATATCCATTTAACATTACTATGGAAATATATCTGGTAGTCCAATGAAAATATCCAATCTCAAAACTTTTGGAACAGAAAAAAGTTTCTCTAAAACATGGAATTTTAGTCATTTTAATCACGACAGTATAGGATATAGATTAACAGACCTAAAAAAAAAAAATGTTTACATTTGTCACTGGCTGTATTTTTAAAATGCAGTACATCTAGTGCACACCAGACATACAATTTTAAAAGCACTATTTAAAGAAGGTAAACTTTGAATATAAAGTTATACATACACAAAAGAAGAATATGCTTTGCATAGATGTCTGTATAGCTGCAATATTTTATTTCATTAGTTTTTGCTTCTCAAAATAAAGTAGCATTTTAGAGAAAACTTGCTGACAATTTGTTTCTATATTAGTCATTTTCCTTTTGTTTATCAAGGACACCAAACTAACAGTACTAGAAGTCAAAACTGTCCATTTAGTCACATAACAGAGTACAACATGGGCAGAGGCAGAATAATAAATGTTTCAACACCATTCTAGAGAAACTGCATTCATATCAAAGAATAAACCTTCAGTTTCTCTGCTGAGACTTCTAAGAGTGCCACTTGGTTCCAATTTATAATAGCTTTAGTAATGTAGTATTCTGTCTCCTGGGAACTAAATTGAAACAACGAACTCACTTCACACATGCTACCTTATGAAGTCATTACTGACAATAGTGACTTGACATGGTGACCTGTATAGACTTTCTGCAACTACATTTCTATGTTTCTAAGCTCTGCAGATTCTTCTCAGCAGGAAGCTATCATTAATTGTTGAGAGTTTAACCATTTCTATAAAAAGAAATTAGAGATCTTCCCATGTCCAAAATTTGTAAGTATCTCTTCCAGTTTAATGAGGAAGACACTGAATATATTATGGGGAGTTTGAGGCTTTTTATTAGATTCCTTAAAAAAAAAAGAGGGAGGGGGAAATTTTAGCCACATTCTCATTAAGTCTTTGCAAATGTAGTGTTTTCTTCCTCACTACATATTTATTACCTTTTTTTTGATTGCTTCTCTGACTGTGTAGAGACCACAATAAAGACAATTCTCTATGCATGGATATTACACATTGCACAAACTATTTCTTTTTTACTCAACACTCAGAGGCACAATTTTTAAACCAGTCAAGTAACCTGTGTGTTCAGAATTACTATAAAATTACTTTCTATGTACTTTTTACCATAACTATTATACAGAAAACTGTACTTAATACCCTGGATAGTGTGCATCCCCTAATAATTTAAAAATATTTTATAGTATGTACTCAGTATATATTTTGATAACACGTCAAAAATCAAAAATGGTCTTTTGTTTATACAATTTTAAGTGCTACACTAATTCAAACCTATTAGGCATGATTCTAAAATACCATACCTGTCATATAACTGAGCTCTTCAAACAGTTCACAATTCCAATTTTCTACCAAAAAATGTTACTCAAATTATTGATATTTACTAATATTAGAGGATTCTTATTCTAGTTACAACTAAATCATTACTGAAATATACTTTCAAGTTCCTCAAAGAATCTTGAAATCCAGAAAATTTTAATAGAATTAAAAATATCACCATTGAAATGCTATCAAAGTATGTACATTTTATATTTTCAACATCCCTTTATAATGTGATGTTTAGAATAGTTTAAACCCATTTGGAAAATCAATCCACACTTGGGTCATTCAGACCATCTAGATTTCTAAGCATGTTGAATTTTCTTCAGCAACAAATAGTTGAACTCCTCAAAGACAGAAAATATGACTGGATTCAAATGTCATTTTACAGGAAGGATGACAATTCAAGTAAAACATTCTGTGGCAAAAAGTGTCCTATAAAAAATGGTAATCTATTTGGCATAAGTCATCTCTCCACGACTAACAATGGCCAAGTAATTCAACTCATTCTTTAATTCCCACAGCATTTAGATTTAGTAGACCACCGCTTTAAACTAATTTGAGATGCTGCTTTAGGATTATAATTATTAGCGCATAACTACATTTTTCTAATTTGCAGTCGCACCTGTCATTCATGGCCAACGTGGTTGCCCTCTTATAAGCTGTGTCCTGTGAAAGTAATTTTTCTGTAAAACAATAGTTCTTTGGATAACATGGTCTCTGCAATCTTTTCCACAGAACAATCTTGCCAGCCTCATAAGTGCAGAATATTACCATTACCAGATGCAGAAGATTAGTTATCAAAAATAAGAGTGGAGGAGTAGCCTAGTGGTTAAAGCAGCATGCTGTGAACCACGGGAGCCAGGGATCAAATCCTGATGGCAGCTCCTTGATACCTTGGGGCTTGTTACTCCACCTTCCACTGCTGCAGGTAGACAAGACTGTAAACCCTCTCTGTAGCTAGAGAAATATATACAGTACCTGAATGTAATCTTTCAAGTGCCTAAAAATGCAGAAATTAAGTAAAATAGAGTAGTGTGAGAGATGTTACCACTAGAAGATGCAAGAGCAGCATTACTGAATCAAGGCAGAAGGGAGAATTCTGTCACAGAGCAAAGGAAATATTACTGCAGCAAAATACAGCACCTGCTCCTTGCTTCTAAGACAAGGATCAATGGTCCATCTAATCCATAGTCTTAATTCAATCTGACAAGGCTTATGCAAAGAGTCCACCTCCTTTTCCCACATTTAGGAAAAATAGGCATAAGGCATATGTTTGTCTCTAAGTGTAGCTGAAAATCAAAGTTAAGTTATGCATGTGATCAAAGTTGTGGCCAAGTATGTTTATAAAAGCAAAAACGATATGGATACAAATAACAAAATTGAGATTTTCAGACTGCTGCCATAGCTTTCATAGACCTGGAAGAGTTGGTTGACCATTTTAAGTTTTTGTTTTGTTTATGATAATTGCTCATTTTTACACAATAAATTCGGACTAGCTAAACATGGAAGAAAATTTAAAAAGACTGCAAATGCATATATTCATTTAACACATAACAGGGTTGAAATGGTGGCTCAAGTGGCAAATGTTGTGCACTGCGATGAGGAGGACCTGGACTTGCTTCCCAGATTAAACTTTTACAATTTGAGTCAGTTAATACGAGGGTTGCTGCAGTGTAGGCATGGCCAAAGTGCAGGAGCTCAGAGCCAGCTCCGAGACCTGGTGCCAGAGCTGGCCATTTTATTTATTTTTAAAGCAATGATCCAGAGCTGAAGCATAGCTGAAATCCAAATGGAGCAGGGCTATAGAGCTTCATGCTGAGTTTCTAGAGCCGTTTTACTCTCTACCTTAAAATATTAATAAAATTTACTGAAGAGTAAAAATGCAATATGTAATTCATCAAAACATTTCAACAATTTGGGAAAATCTTTTAAATGTAATCTGATGCTTTCCTTTTCTTTGTTCTAAAGTTGATATATATAATCAATGTTTCAATTCCTAAGCATGTATGGGGATTGGTAATAAACTAGGTATCTAAGGACAAGAAAATGGAAACAAATCTGTTTTACAAGTTTTAGGGGTTTTTTTTAGTATGACATTGCCACAGAAATATAGTTTTTGTGCCAATTAATTTTTCAGAGAAATCTAACTTTTCTAGCCCTGTTCTTTATGGCCTAGTTGCTGACTTGTTAGATTTGCAAATAAAATAATTCAGGTTTAACAAACAGCTTTTAAAGTATCTTTTCACTCAAATGCATGATTATACTAGAATATCAGTTAGCTAAAGTTAAGCTTATTACAGTACCATAGCTTTATTATGTTTCCCACTATGATTCTCCAGAGCTGGAGCCTGGTAAACAAAGCCAGGGCTGTTGCAACGGTTTGGAGCTGCAGGGTTCTTGGAGCAGTCTGAAGCTAGAGCAGAGTATCTCTTAGCTCTGAAGCCAGCTTGGAGCTGAACTAGTGGAACCACTCTGGAGCTGGAGTTGGCAAACACAGATAATTGCCAACCCAACAGCAGAAGCAACATTCATAGCTACTGCTCAATAGTAACACCTAGCAATCAGTCCCAAGGGCCCAATAGGCAGGTTCTGAAAGGAGCCATGGTCTGTCACTGAGAGGGCTGGGCTCTGCTGGGAGGATATACAAAATATGTAAAAAATCATTGGGTGGTTGTAAATAAAGGCTCATGGTACATTAAACTAATAGAAGCTGGCTCCACTTGAGCTGGAAGTCCAATGGAAGAGAACTGCCTGGTAAAAAAGCGCTACATGAAAATTCCAAGGTGTGCTGGGATGAGAGCCTATTTGAAAAACATGCTGAAAATGTATTTTGCACAACTGTGTATGGTTGTAGTTTGATGTGGCACTGGTATACTGAGTGAAAACAGTTTTCAATGCATTTTACCAACATTAAACAGATTTCAACACTACTATAAATTCAAGTTAAAGCAAGTTTTAGTAACCAGGACATAATAGATGTATATATGCCAGAAACAAAGAACATAACATGATAAAGACCATATGGCCCACTCATATCTCCTGCTCAGCTTTATTGTCCCTTCCTATCCCTCAGCAATCCCGTGCTTCTCCCATGTTTTCTTGAATTGATAGGGTGGTGGAAATGAGGGTCTATTTCTAAAGAAATTTCTTTAGATTACTCCTGAATCTACTCCCTTCTACCTCATCCCAAAACACTTCATTCCAGAGCCTGTTAAAACAAGCTCACTTCCAGGGCATTTAATCCTTGTAGATTTTTCAAATGTCGATCATCTCTCTCCTTTCCCTCCTTTCTTCCAGGTATGAATGTTCATATCCTTAAGTCTATCCCCATGTATTTTATGATGAAGACAACTGACCATTTTAGAAGCTGACCTCAATTTATATTGTTTTGAAGTTACAGTTTCCAGAAATGTATCCAGTACTCCAAATAAGGTCTCAGATATACAGAGGCAATATCACTTCTTTTCCTGCTAGCTATTCCTGTTCCTATAAGCCCGGCTGGCTTTAGGCAGTACCTTATCTACCTATTTGGCCACCTTAAGATCAAAAGATCACCCCAGATGCCTCTATTTTGAACATTAAACTTAACGCCCTGGAAGCACATCTAATTAGTTAGGTTTTCAGGATAGCCACAATGAAACTGTGGTTTTCCTGAAAACGCAACTAGTCAGGTTGTCTCCAGGGCATCAAGTTTAATGCTCAAAATAATAGAGGCATCTGGGGTGATCTTTTGATCTTAAGGTGGCCAAATAGGTAGCTAAGCCACAATGAATATGCATGAGAGAGATTTTCATAAATTGTGGCGGTCCTGAAAATCTCATTGGATAGATTTGTGACCAGGAGAGGATTGGTAAACATTGCTATATTGTACCACCTCTAGGGGTTTTTGAAACCCAAAAGCATGATCCAGCATTTTTATCATTAAGTCTCAGCTGCCAGACTCTATCCCATTTCTTAAGCTTCACTAGATCCCTCATGTTTTCACACCTTCCAGGGTATTCATCCTGTTTCAGATTTTGATATCTGCAAAAATACAAACCTATAGCCCGTTTGCAATATCATTATCAAAAATTTTGAACAAAACTGGAGGACCGATCCCTGCATCACAATGCTGGTAAACCCCCTTTCCTCTGAATGAACTATGGATTAGAAATTGATGGGAGTGGGAGGTGACAAAGGATTGTGTTAAACATTCACTTTATGAGCAACATCTAGGGCACTCTAGTTTGTACGTTGCTTATACAGAACCATGCCAAAGCCCTTGCTGAAATCCATGTACACTAATTTAGTCCTCTCATCTGCTTGTTTCTCTTCTCCTAGGCCTCTGCATATTTCCTTCACACCTTTGAGTCTTAAAATCCAGTTTTGTACTTCCTCCTGTCATTAATAGGTCTTTAAAACTAAAGTCTTGTCCTCACCCCTTTTTACAATATTACCTATTTCTTCCATTTGTTGCTTCCCTCACCCAGCTTCTTTTAGCTTTTCTAGATATTACCTGTCTTCCTCTTTATAATCTATTGAATTTCTTCCTTTGCCTTTTCAGTCACATCTTTAGAAAACCAGCAGCCTTTTTTTTTTTTTTTAAACTCTTACCCTCATAACCTCTCTTCAGTTTTGTCCACTGCTCTGCTACTTCCCCTAATTTATATCAACCAGTTAATGTCTCCTTGAGGTCCTCTCTCATCTTAAAGTTAGTTTTCCTGACATCCAGGAACCTCACACCTTTGAATGAACCACTATTGCCTGTGCTCTAAAACTGGTCCATACCATCTGGTGATGTCTGAAACCCAGGCATCAGAAACTACCCATTTATAACAACCAGGTCCAGTATCACCCCCTCCTGCATTAGTCCTGTTACCAGTTGCTGAAAGTTTCTGCAGTTTTAATACTAGGACAATAAAAGTTCTGAATACTTTTCTTCTTTATATATGTCAGCAAAATAACTGACACAAAGTAAATGATAGTTGTGCAAAAATCCAAGTCTCACAGTAAGATTCAAATATATTGAGCAATATGACCTGGAAATCGCCCAGTACTTTTTTTTTTTAAATATTTAACAAATTACAGCAATGATACACTCAAAGAAATGAACAGTAAAATATAAAAAAGAGTTATATATGAACATCAACTTCTGTTTTACCATAAAAATACTAGTTTCATTTGATTTCTCAAGGTCTTTACAATAGAGTGCCGTACAGAGGTTTAATATAACTGCTTTAAGGCCTGGACTGTCAATTACAAAAGGAAAAAATAAGTTACTACTTTGTGATTAATGAATTCTGACAGCTTTAAAATGGTTTGAAGTAGTCTTGAAAGGCAAAATATAATTTTAATTAAGATGACAGCCTGTGGAGGAATTTGAACTTTATAAGGAGTTCAATAAACTAATCAGTAATCACTTATCCACACCACTTCCATATGCTTGAATGAGGTTTACAAATCAAAACCCAACAAAGGTAAAATAAATTGCTCATAGGAACATTTGCTTACAGTAAATGGAGTACTCCACAGACAGGATGACACATTGTTGATGATATCTGCTAACACCAAACAGAAGCTTCTTCCCTAGCTCTCAAAAAGCATTTTCTCTACTAAGCATGTGCAGGAGTTCCCACATACAACCTCATGAGCCCTTCAGTTGACCGTAGAGCTTAGCTTTACCTACGTAGTCAACTCTCCAGGGAGGTCAGCATTAAGTATCACTAATTCATCCTCCTGTCTACAGAGAACCCGGTTTACAGTAAGCAAACTAATTTTCTCCATTGCCAAGTAGGGCTGAATTAGCCATGAAATGTGGGAAGTCCCAAGCTGAAGGTTGCATGGCAGAGCACTAAGGGGTGGATTTTAAAAGGTGCGTGAAGTCCCCAGCGCACGCATATGGACACGCCAATTTTATAACATGCGTGCGTCACCCCATGTTATGAAACACCTGGGCGCACGTGTGCCCAATTTTATAACCTACTCGTGTCACCGCGCACGTTATAAAATATATCTGTGCATGTGTGGGCGGGTGTGTCACACACGCAACAGTGGGGGGGGGGGGGGGGCTTTTTAGAAAATACCCGTAATGACACAGGTAGGCCTTTCCCAGTTCCCTCCCAGTCTGTTCACTACCCTCCTCTACTTCCTAACCCTACCGAGCCCCTTTTTATTTTAATACTTACTGCTTCTCTGGAGCAGAAGTATCTTCTGTGCACCAGCTGGCTGCCAGCATGCACTGCCCCAGTCCGCCCCCACCCAGACCACACCTCCTGGCCCAACCCTTTTACTTGACCCTGCACTTCTGCGAGTATCCCCTGCTTTTTTCACATGCGAGCCTTTTAAAATTGGCCTATTACTGAACAAGCAACCTGCATCCCTTGTGAAGAATAGATTACTGGGTGAATACGCTGTGCAAAATTGCTTGCCCAAAATTACTGTTGCTTCTTGAGAGATTATCTAAATAGTAATAGGATGGAAAAGTGGAACTGACTAAACCAAGTTGCAACATTGCAAATGTGAGAAACATATGTTTGGGTCACACTGAAGATCAAGCACACTCAGCCTGAGTACTTTCTGCATTGTTCTCACCGCCAAAGTGGTAGAAAAGTATATGTTAGATCTGTGGCCCATATGAGCAAAAAAGCATTTGGAGTAGACCTGAACTTGCTTTGAAGAATGGATCAGAAACTTTCTACTTTCTTGTCCTCTGAGGCAAACAAATCAAATGGTGGGCAAGCCCAGAGATCCAATAACCTGTCTACCATTGGCTTGCTCTAGAGACCACTCATAGGGACAAAAGCATTCTGTTGAGGCAATTCACTAATCTATTAGAAATCCAAGGTGCAGTTCTTAGGGATTCTTGGTAAAGGGTCTCCCCCCCCCCCCCCCCCCCCCCCACTTACTTATGTAGAACATTGCTACTTGTCAGTTTCAATTAGAAAGAGTTGCTTACGCGTAACAGGTGTTCTCCCAGGACAGCAGGGTGTAGTCCTCACATATGGGTGACGTCACTGGATGGAGCCCTATCACGGAAAACTTTGTCAAAGTTTCTAGAAAGCTTTGACTGGCACACTGAGCGCTCGGAGCATGCCCAGCATGCCATTATCCCTGTGTCCACAGGGGTATCCCTTCAGTCTTGTTTGTAGCAAAAAGTGCTAGCGAAAAATAAAATAAAAAATGTTAGCGGACCCAACTCCACAGGGTGGCTGGTGGGTTTCGTGAGGACTACATCCTACTGTCCTGGGAGAACACCTGTTACAGGTAAACAACTCTGCTTTCTCCCAGGACAAGCAGGATGGTAGTCCTCACATATGGGTGATTAGCAAGCTACAGGCTGACTCATATTACAACAGGCCAATAGAAGACAACTCATGCAGCAGGCACAATAACTGGGGTGCTATTGGCAAGGATGAGGCAGCCTAACATCACAGCAGGTGGTTGTGGAAGGAGTTGGGGATTATCGTGGAAGAAAGCTTTTCAAGACAGGTTGGCCAAAGGCAGAGTCTTAACAGAAGATAGATACAAGTCGCAGCCTAGGAAATAACGGCAATTAGTACTGAACGATAGTGTGGTACTGATGTTGTCATGGCCGTTATAGAATGTGCCTGCACTCACCCCTAGAGAGGAAGGCCTGGTGCGTCATAGTAGACTAGTCTGCTAGTCAGTTGGAGAGAGTCTGTTTGCCCACCTGAACTCGCAGCTTGTCTTTTGTCAAAGGAGGAAAGAGTTAGGTGTAATTCCTATGGAGTGTAATGCGGTCTACATAGAATGCAAATGCACTCTTACAGTCCAAGGAGCGGAAAACCCTCTTGCCCTGGTGAGAGAGAGGCATTGGGAAAAAGTGGGCAGAATATATTCTGAGTAAGGTGAGAGGCTGCGTCTACCTTAAGAAGAATATGAGGCTGAGTACGTAGGACCACTCTGTCACGGAGGAACGCAGTGTCAGGTTAGTATACAATAAAGGGGCTTGTAACTCACTGACCCTGTTAGTAGAAGTGATGGCTACGAGGGAAAGAAGTTCCCTTGTCAGACTGATAAATTTATAGGAATGCAAAGGCTCGAACAGGGAACATATGAGTCTTGTAAGCACTAGATGTAGGTCCCATTCCAGTGAACATAGAGGCAGCTTAATCAGTGGTTAACCCATGGTAAGCAGACTCAGAAGGGGTTGAACCGTTAATCGGGCATTCCCACTCCCAAGTGATATACCGAATTGGAACTCTGGTGTACCCATGTGGAGGATGTCTGGGGGCCAGAATCAGAGGTTATGTTAGAAAGCATAAGAGAAAAGGAGTGGTGTAGAAAAAGGGGTTAATACCCTTTTGTATGCGCCATGTGGTAAATCATGCCATTTTGAATTCTAAGATTTACGTGTGGAAGGCTGTTGTGACGCTACCAGTACCAGAGAACATCAGTGAGTCTGTGATATGAGACTGACCTGTGAGCAGGCAAATTGGTTACTAGAGTGATAGGTTGAGAAGTATGGGAACGCATACTTATCGCGGTCAGGATGTGGGTCTGAGAAACAGTGAACCCCGTCCTGTTGTAGCATAACGAGAGATTTGGATATGAGAGGCATCAAAAGAGACACATATGAGAGACCTTTGTTGCGGAGCAAACAAAGGTGTCCATGGGAATGCATTCCGATACATGTGTAGGGAGTAGAATCTGTCCACCGTATGGTTCGATTCAGACGCAGAGGGCAAGGCCGGTTGACCTCACTGCTAGAAGATTTTGCTCACTACACATGTAGTCAGAGACCATTCGAGAGGATGGAAACATCTATGGAGAAGGTCTGCTAGTGCATTCAGTAAGTCTGTTAGATAAATGGCCCGGGAATGCATGGAGTGTGCAAGGGCCGAAGACTAGAGCTGCGCAGCTTCCTGGCAGAGCATCTAAGAGGTTGTGCGTGCTCGTGTGTTGGAATACCACATTGCCACTATGCTGTCTCTGTATGCACAAAGGTTTGTTGCAGAGGCAGTATTTTAAGGCTTAAAAGGCATAACTCATGGCTCGAAGCTCCAGGAAGTTGATGTGAAACTCTATATGGAGGGGAATAGATGCATATTGGGTTGGGAAGATGTGGATTCAAACTCTTCAACCTTAAATAAATACAACCGTTACCAGGATCATCTGAGGATTTAGTTCTGGATTGGTAATAGGGATCAGGGACGAAAGCAGTTGAACAGCTTAGAGCCACTGATATTTGAAAATCCACTGAATCTTACTCATAGCCAGTCTAGGCATATGAGTGAAGTGGATAGTGAAAAACCCCGTGGCCCATCAAGAATTGAGGGGCTGAGGCTATGTTGCACACACGCAGAGATGTGTAGGAAATTCACAGGATGTCTGTGCAGTTGTTGGGCAGGAAGTTCGTTGCAACTGTAGTGCCCAGAACTGCTCCATATGGGATTTATGGTAGTTAAACAGAAATCCCAGGTAAATGTAGTAGATTTATAGTGAGTCTTGGAGAATTTAGAGCTCCTTGCTTGAATCGACTCCTATTAGGCGGTTGTCCATTCAAGGAAAGGCCTGAATGATGTTTTGCTCCGTAGCAAAACAGTCACTGCTAGGCATTTGGTGAAATAAACAAGCTGTCGATGCTAGTGCAAATGGCAGAACTTGGCATTGGAATGTTGTTGACTCACTATGAAGCACATAGAAAGACTAGAGAGGCAACCCACTTATTGCGGTAAGGGAAGCAAGGTGACGAGAGACACCATTTTACCTGTCCCTTCTGAAGAAAGTTGTTGATATTTCTGATGTCTGGGGTACTATACCCCAAGCCCTGGTACTAAGTGGGATGGCCGCTCTGATATCAAGCAAGGTTGAGAGACCAGGAGGCTGTCCAACTGGCGGAGCTGATGTAATCTGGATATCAGCTGGTCTCACCAGGAGTGTGAGACCTGCATCTGTCTGCTGTGCAAGAAAACGTCGAGAGCTGTCACCAGGTCTCGAGGTGGGCTTGCAATTGAGGAAGTGACTGCTTGATCTTGTGTCTAGCAGATCAGCTAATGTATCTGGGACTTCGGGCCGTAATTAGGAACCAAAAGCCAGAGTATTATCAAGTACGGAGTCCCATTGCTGGCAACAGGAGGCCGTCTTGATGTAATCCCAAAATTATTGGTAGAGAAGTTCTCTTGGTGCTCTGCCACAGCTGGCAATAACGATATGCGACACCAATATGGTTCTTGGAGGAGACTACAACCAAGAACCTTCCGAAACCATGTGACCCAATTTAGCGACCAGGTCTTGATGGAATTGTTGCTGAAGCGGGATAAGAGTACTTTACCGTCCTTCGTGGTGGATCGCAGAAGGACGAGTCGGTGAATATCAATGGCTCTGGTGTTAGTGGATTTCGGAAGGCTTCGAGGACAGCCCGAGGTACGTAAACGTCCGGCTCAACTCTGTAAGCTGGTATGGTAGCACAGGTACAGAAGAGACAGGATAGGCATTACTGGCGCTTCCACATTATTTAATGGTGGCTCAGTATCCGGCACCGGTGTCTGTGGGGAACGCCTTGGTGCCTTGGAACACAGGACTCATGAACCCGGGCCCACTTTGCAACTGGCTCAATGGACATTGACGCCAGTGTGGAATAAGTATCCCTCGGAGCTCGGCCCGGTCATTCTCCAGCACCGAGTAAGATGCCACCGATGTCCTGGACTGCGTCGGTGGCACATGGTCACCGTGCCAGTGATGATTGCCACGGTGCTCGGTCCAATCTTTCCCCAACGCCGAGGTGGATGCCCTCGCTGTCTCAGATGGTGAGTGGTGACGAACTGTCACCATGCCTGCACTGCTCCTGGCACTGTCTAGTGCCCTAGGATTATACGGGGCTTTGGTTAAGAACCCAAAGCATGGAGTGTTTTGTTTAGTGGAGGGCATTGTGTTTAGGTGCTCCGGTAGTAATGATGGTATTGATGGTGGCATTGAAAGCGGCATCGATGGAAGCATCGATGGCACAGGCAGAGCACTGATAACATCGATGTGGGTGTCGATGGCATCAATGGAATTCATGGAGGGATCAGTGGCATCGATGTAAACACTGATGGCACTGAAAATCAATGGAGGCAGGACGGCATTGATGGGGGCACCGACCGCAACGAAGGCACCCAAGGAATAGATGGTGGCATGGATGAAATCGATGAGAGCATCAATGGCATCGACAGTGGCTCTGGCAGCAACGGTAACAGTAGACATCCCTATCCCTCTACCAAATAAACCGGTGGAGTATCACAGAAGGACACTTGCAGGCCTTGTGGGGCTGAGGATGAAAACATAGGGAGAAGGGAGGCCGCAATTCAGTTGGTAAGCGGGGGAAACAGTGAGGTGACAGGAACAGACTGAAAAACAGGGCATAGTACTCACTGAGCGTCGATTAAATGTATGCGAAGGGAGACCCATGTAGGGAAAAATTGTGTGTGAAGGAAAACCAAGTATTTCCATGAGGAAAAGTTGTGAAAAATCTCTCAGAGCTCCTGACCACAAGGCAAACTGCAGTGCGGGGGAAAAAAAAATAAGAGACTGAAGGGAGACCCCTGTGGACACAGGTATAATGGCATGCTGGGCATGCTCAGTGCACTCAGTGTGCCAGTCAAAGTTTTCCAGAAACTTTGACAGAAAGTTTTCCGTGACAGGGCTCCATCCAGTGACGTCACCCATATGTGAGGACTACCATCCTGCTTGTTCTGGGAGAATTCCATTTCCACAAAAAATGTGAAAAAGCTCTCAATGCATATCTGATTGCTTGTAGCTCCAGAAAATTCATCTAAAGCAGATGTTCTGTTGACAACCAGACTGCTTGTGCTCTGAGAGGGCCTGTTTGCACCCCATCACCTGGTATATGCTTCAGTTGCCAGCATCGCTTGAGGTAGAAGCTGAAGGGGAGCCTCCATCTCTAGCAGTTTTGGGCTTAGTCACCATATGAAGAGGTAATGGTGGTGGGGCTGCTTGGCAATAAGTAATCATAATATGATCAAATTGAATTAATGATTGGGAAGGGTGACAGCAAATAAATCCATGGCTCTAGCACTCAACTTTCAAAAGGGAAACTTTGATAAAATGAGATAGTTTTAAAAAATTGAAAAGGTGCAGCTACAAAGGTAAAAAGTGTGTAACGGTGTGCATTTTGTTAAATACCATCCTAGAAGCATAGTCCATAGGTATTCCTCGCATTAAGAAAGCTGGAAGTAAGGTCAAGTGATTGCCAGCATGGCTAAAAAGTGAGGTGAATGAGGCTATTTTAGCCAAAAGTTCTTCATTCAAAAATTGGAAGAAGGATCCATCAGAAGAATATAGGATTAAGCATAAGCATTGGCAAGGGCAGGCTAAGAGAATTTGAAAAGAAGATGGCTGTAGAGGTAAAAACTAACAAACATTTTAAAATGTATCTGAAGCAGAAAGTCTGCGAGGAAGTCTGTTGGACCGTTAGATGATCAAGGGGTTAAAGGGGAACTTAGGGAAGATAAGGCCATCGCAGAAAGATTAAACAATTTCTTTGCTTTGGTGTTTACTGTAGGATGTTGGGGAGATACCTATTCTGGAGACTATTTTCAAGGGTGATGATTTAAATGAACTGAATCAAATCACGGTGAACCTGGAAGATGTGGTAGGCCAGATTGACAAACTGAAGCGTAGTAAATCACTTGGACCGGATGGCAGACACCCCAGGATTCTGAAAACACTAAAAAATGAAATTTCAGACCTAGTTCAATTAATTTGTAACCTATCATTAAAATCATCCGTTGTACCTGAAGACTGGAAGATGGCCAATGTAGCCCCGATATTTAAAAAGGACTCAAGGGGTGATCAGAGAAACTATAGACTGGTGAGCCTGTCTTCAGTGCCAGGAAAAATCGTGTAAACTGTTATAAAAGAATAAAATCACAAAACGTTTAGACAGACAAGGTTTAATGGGACAGTCAGCATGAATTTACCCAAGGGAAGTCTTGCCTCACAAATCTACATTTTTTGAAGGGGTGAATAAACATGTGGACAAAGGTGAACCAGTAGATGTGGTATATTTGGATTTTCAGAAGGCGTCTGACAAAGTCCCGCATGAGAGGCTTCTAAGGAAACTAGAAAGTCATGGGATAGGAGGCGATGTCCTTTTGGGGATTGCAAGCTGGTTAGAAGTCAGAAAATAGTAGGATTAAATGATCTGTTTTCACAGTGGAGTGTCTCAGGGATCTCTACTTGGACCGGTGGTTTTTTTGGGTTTTTTTTTTTAATATATTTATAAATGATCTGGAAAGGCATACGAGTGAAGTGATCAAATTTGTGGATGACAGAAAATTATGTAGAGGAGTTAAACCTCAAGTGGATTTTGATAAATTGCAGGAGGACTTTGTGAGACTGGAAGACTGGGCTTCCAAATGGCAGATGAAATTTAACGTGGACAAGTGCAAAGTGATGCATACTGGGAAAAATAACTTGCTATACTTACACTTACAGGCCGATACAGAAAGAAACGCAGGAGAGAGGGCTGTCACCCTTCTCCCGGCGCGCGCACAGGCCAGTGTCCTGTGCGCATGATACAGTAAATATCGGCACTGACAGCCGCGGCAAGAGGAGCTGCGGCTGTCAGTGGGTTTGACAGCAGACGCTCAATTTTGCCGGTGTCAGTTCTCAGACCCGCTGACAGCCATGGGTTCGGAAACCGGACACCGGCAAAATTGAGCATCCGGTTTTCAACCCGCAAGCCAATTTTAAATTTTTTTTATTTTAAATTTTTTTTTACTTTTGGGACCTCCGACTTAATATCGCCATGATATTAAGTCGGAGGGTGTACAGAAAAGCAGTTTTTACTGCTTTTCTGTACACTTTCCCGGTGCAGAGAGAAATTAATGCCTATCTTTGATTCAGAAAGTAAAATGTGCAGCTTGACTGCACATTTTACTTTCTGAATCACGCGGGAATAACTAATAGGACCATCAACATGCATTTTCATGTTGCGGGCGCTATTAGTTTCGGGGGGGGTTGGACGCGCATTTTTGACGCGCTATTACCCCTTACTTAATAAGGGGTAAAGCTAGTGTGTCGAAAACGCGTGTCCAACTGCGGGTTAACAGTGCGCTCCACCGGAGCGCACTGTTCTGTATCGGCCTGTATGTTAGGCTCTATCTTAGGAGTTATCACCCAGAAAAGAGATCTAGGCATAATAGCAGATAATATATTGAAAATCGTCAGCTCAGCGTGCTGTGGCGATCAGAAAAGCAAACAATGTCAGAAATTAAGAAGGGAATGGCAAATAAAACAATGGATGTCAAAATGCCCCTCTATCGCTCCATGGCGAGACGGTATCTTGAATACTGTGTGCAATTCTGGTCGCCGCATTTCAAAAAAGATAATAGTTGCACTGGAGAAAGTGCAAAGATGGGCGACCAAAATGAAAAGTAGCATGGAACGGCTGCCCTATGAGGTAAGGCTAAGGAAGTTAGAGGCTGTTCAGTTTGGAGAAGGCACAACTGAGGGGGGATATGATGGAGGTCTACAAAATCATGAAATGACTAGATCAAGTTAATATAAGTCTGTTATTTATCTCTCTCAGTTAATAGAAGGACGAGGGGGCACTCCATGAAGTTAGCAAGTAGCTCATTTAAAACTAATCGAAGAAATGTCTCTCACAGCGCATAGCTAAGCTCTGGAATTCATTGCCAGAGGATGTGGTTACAGCAGTTAGTGTAACTTGGGTTTAAAAATGTTTGAATACATCCTAGAGGAAAAATCCATAAACTATTAATTATTAAGCAATAGCTTGAGATTTAATGCTTGGGTACTTGCCAGGTACTTGTGACTTGGATTTGCCACTGCTGGAAACAAGATACTGGGCTTGATGGATCTGTGGTCTGACCCAGTATGGCAATTCTTACATTAAGAAATGACCTCCATATCTGTGGTGACCCTCACCAATGATAGTGGGATCAGTTGCTTCAGCCCTTAGTGCAGGAGCCCAACTTGAGCATCTGCATGTTGTAGCAGGTCATGGAAGCTACATGCACTGTTGCCATGTGCCCTAGCAAAACCAATACTTTACTGGTCAGGATTGTAGTAGGCTCCAGGCAAGGCTTACTCTGATGGGAGAATGCTATTTCCTCCAGCTAATCTATCCATTCCCTGATGAACTTGTTTCTTTAGGTAGGAACAAGGTTCGACTTGGTGAGCTAACAAATCCCAGCAACTGAAGAATCCTCTGAGGCAGGGAATTCAACACCCATGCTTGGGAAAGCCCCATCACTAACCAGTCATCCAGATAAGAAAAGACAAATTCCTTGGCAATGAAAGAGCACCACTGCTGTTTTGTTTTTTTTTAAAGATCCTTGGGCTAAGAGCTCAAAAGGAAGAACCTTGGATTGTTAAAGAGAGGGATCACCTATGAAAAGAGGTATTGCCAATGGGAGTGATGTATGTATATGTGAGCATATACAGCTTTCAGATTCAGGGCACATATCCAGTCTCCTGCTTGAATGAAAGGCAGGATGGTGTGGTGGGAGTTCATTTTGAAATTCTCCCATAGCAGGCTCTTGTTCAGACTTCATAAATCCAGATGGGCATCAATCCCCAAACCAACTAATACTGATACTTCACTTTCAATGCATATCCAGCATAGCTCTCTGCTTCAATGGCAGGGGGGGAAGAGGAAAAGAGGATTTATATTCAGGCAACCACCAACAAGGACTGAATTACATAGTCTGGGTAAACAAATAAGCAAGGGTGTAGCTTGCCTGTTACGGTGCTTACGACCCTGAATCAATTAAGCTAGATACTTCACTTAGATGCAGCTCCAGCACTGCTCTCTACATCAATCGCAGGGGTGGAAGGGAACTAGAACCAAAGTGTTAGTAATAAGAGCCAAGAGTAATAGGTAAGTATGAGAAAAAAAAATAAGTGAAAGCTTGCTGGGAAGACTGGGTAGGCAGTCTTCTTCCGTCATTTCTATGTTTCTATGACTTCTTGGTGATAAGGAAAAAGTAGGAGTAGATCTCCTTGCCATGATATTTGAGAGGGACAGATTCTATCACCTGCTGGCGGCGAAGCAACTCCACTTCAAGACTGAGCTGGGTCAAGTGAGATGGATCCAGATTGAATGTCAAACACTGCAGTATTGGGTGGGGCAGGAGAAGCGCAAACAATAACCAGACTCCACAATTTTGCAGACCCAGTGGTCGTAGGTAATCTTCCACTATTCTTCCAAGTAAAAATGAATCCTACCTTCTACTGGATGAGACAAGACAACAGCAGTAGTCAAAAACTAGACCCAGGCTTAAGCTGGGCTTTTTGCGACATCAGCTAACATCTCTTGCACAGACATCTGTGAGCTGGAAGCTGCTTTAGTGTACGACATTGCTGAAATTGGCAGAAGGGGCATCTATGAAAGAAGAAACACTTAAAAATAAAGTATGCATGCTAGAAAATGATTACTCAGATTCTGTCGAGAAAAACTAGCTTGCCATATCCTGCTCCTTAATTTGGGTGGCACTCTCTGAGCTTGTCTCAAAAAAAAAAATAGTTGCAGTGGAGGAGGTGCAGAGAAGGGCAACAAATTATAGAGGGGATGGAAAGGTTCTCCCCTATGAGGAAAGACTAAAAAGGTTAGGGCTATTCAGCTTGAATAAGAGACGGCAGGGAGGAGGGGGGGTGAATATGATAGAGGTCTATAAAATCATGAGGACTAAAGCAGGTAAATTTGAATTATTTATTCTTTAAGATAATACAAAGACTAGGGGGCACTCCAAGTTAGGCAAGTAGCACATTTAAAACAAATCGGAGAAAATTCTTTCACTCAATCCACAATTAAGCTCTGGAATTCACTGCCGCAGGATGTGGTTAGGGAAGTTAGTGTGGCTGGATTTTCAAGAGGTTTGGATAACTTCCTGGAGAAGTCCCATAAACTATTACACAAGCTGACTTGGGGAACATCCAATGCTATTACTGGCATGGGATCTAATTAATGTTTGGGTACTTGCCAAGTACTTGTAACCTGGATAGACCACTGCTAAGCTTGACCCAGTATGGCAACTTATGTCCTTATGAGGTTATTCCCTGGACAGAGCACATTTATTTTATTTACAATTATTTATAAACTGCTCATAAAAAAATCTGAGTGGAGAGTACAAGTAACTGAGCAACTTTTTACAGACTCCAGACATTCAAAAACATGAAATGGTGGCAGTCATAGATGTAAGAAACTGGAGACAGCTGAATATCATTTGCATAATAAACTTTGAAATTGCTCTTACAGGATGCAAGTAATGTACACAAAGGTATAAATTAATGTTAATCAGTATTGAAGAAAGAGCTGATTCATACCTCAATGTGTCATGCACCTCCTCCCACAGGACTAGTCAGCTCTAAACAAAGCCACCAGGCATACTCTGATGGCTACTGCAGAAGATCTTGCTGTTATTTAATTTTTATTTAAAGGCTTTTTTAGACTGGTATTTGTGGGTACATCTATCGGTTTACAAGTAACTTTGAACATAGTACATGAAACAGGATGATCAGAACTTGGAAGGGATAACAATTGTAACAGAGAACATAATGGAAACAAAGAACATGATTGATGTAGAGGGTAAGGGAATATGAACTTGAACAGGGCAGAGAGGGGGGAGGTGATGGGAGGGGTAAAGGTGGAAAGGGCAAGCGAGATATATATACAGATTTAGATCATCGGAGGTTGTGGGATGAGGGGTACAAAAGATCATTAGTCAGTAATAATAAAATGATAAAAGGCAGAGCATTAAGGAATGTACATTACATGAGAATATATGATGAGCAATATAGGATGTCAGAAGGAATAGGACAATGTTAGAAAGTATAGGACATTGTCAGAAAGTAAACATGACATTATTGGAACATAGGGGGGAGGGGGAAATATGCGGTGTGTGTGTGTGTGTGGGGGGGGGGGTTGATGTTAATCAGGGAATGCTTGTATAAAGAGCCAGGTTTTTAGCTTATTTTTGAATTGGTGGGTGGATGGCTCTAGTCGGAGGTCCGATGGCATGTTGTTCCAGAGGGTGGGACCAGCGATCGAGAGGGCCCGCTCTTTGGTAGTGTTGAGACGGACAGTTTTGGGAGGGCGAATGTGTAGAGTTGCAAGGTATGCTGTCCTGGTTGGGCGATTAGGAGTGGAGAAGCGCAGGCTATTGTCAAGCCATTGAATGTTACTGTTATGTATGGTTTTGTGTATAATGGAGAGAGTCTTGTAAAGGATATGGGAGGCTATAGGGAACCAGTGGAGCTCTTTGAGGACTGGGGTGATGTGTTCTGTTTTCCAAGTGTTGGATAGTATTCTGGCAGCACTGTTTTGCAGCATTTGTAGGGTTTAAGGGTGAGGCGGGGAGGCCTAGGAGTAGGGAGTACAGTAATCAATTTCTGAGAAATAGTGACTTGAAGAACTGTGCGGAAATCATGGAGGTGAAGGAGGTGTTTCAGTTTCTTGAGGACAAGGAGTTTGAAGAAGCAGTCTTTTAGGCTTGAGTTGATGAATGATTTTAAGTTCAATTTGTTATCAATGATTGCGCCAAGGTTGCAAGCGTTTGGATGGAGGTCAGAGTGGGGGCGTAGTGTTATTGTGGGTGTCAATTATGATGAGTTCAGTTTTTGCTGTATTGAGGGCAAGGTGGAGAGAGGTAAGGAGGCGGTTTATTTCATTGAGGCAGTTTTCCCAAGTTTGGAGGGGCTTGGAGATGGATTCTTAGATGGGAATTAACATTTGGACATCGTCCGCATAGATGGAAGTGGGGGGAGGCCCAAGTCAGAGAGAAGTTGGCAGAGGTGCAGAAGGTATATATTGAAGAGGGTGGATGACAGGGAGGAACCTTGTGGGACACCGTGGTTGAGTTGGATAGGGGAAGATTTGGTGTTTCCGATCTTCACTGTGTAGTATCTTTCTTTAAGATAGGAAGTAAACCAGAGTAGAGCTGTCCCAGAAATGCCAATCTCTGAGGCAGTTGATTAGGATGTTGTGGTTAATGGTATTGAAGGTGGAGGAGAGACAATTAAGTTCTTATTCCTCTGCAACCAGAAAATCCCTTCAATGGTCTGCCCATTCTCCGTCCAGCTTGTTGATACAAACGTACAAGTATCGCACCATGTAGAACTGTTGGGCTACTATGCAGGCACTGAGCATCATGCTTTGAAAGACCTTCCTCCCAAACTTATTCAGACTTGAATCTTTGCTTGGTGGAGTGTTGGAGAAGATACTGGTTTTCATAGCCCACTTCAGTGCTGACTCCACTATCACTGACCTGTGTGGTAGCTAGATCACTCCAAATCCTGGTGTCTGTACTCTAAGATCTAGTTTCCTGGCTACTGGGGGACAGGATGCTAGATTCTCCCACCTAACAGCACGCCTCCCTCAATCTTATGCCACCCCTCTGACTCTTATAACATACAACTTGTAAAAAGTAATATTTTTATGCCATATAATTTATAAATTGTTCAGGTTTATGTTTACATTTACTTTAACTTTATGATCTATTATCTCTTTGTTACTTAATTCTATGCATATTGTTCTGTGTTTCATTGTAAAGCTCTTTTTGCTATATTTTGTTCATTGTGAACCGATATGTTCCCAACGTTCATCGGTATATAAAAACTTCTAAATAAATAAATATTGTTTCTAAATCCTATAGGATCAAAATACCAGGATTCCTGTGAGCTTGAATGAAGTTTTCAGAATCCAGAGACCTTGCCATAGGGATCTTTAACTTTATGGAACTTAACTCCCAAAGCCTTACCCAGCTTGTCAAAGAATTTGGAGTTCAAGATGTCTTCTACTGGCGAAGAGTTATCCAGTGGATCAAGTATGGGGGTCAGTGGGATTTCTCAAACCATGAAGGTTCACGACCCATGACACCAATAACGATTATGATCAGGGCAGGATCCTCAGTCATCTCGGAGGGGAATGCTTCAGATGGTGGGGTCCTCTTCTGAAAACATAGGTTCATCCTCTTGCAAAGCTCCCAATGGAGTCCAGGAGGAAATCCCCTCTTGTGCCAGTTGAACTGATGGATGCAAGCAGACCAGAGGCACCAAGGATTATATCTGATCTGGTGTCGACAGCCAAAGTCCTTGCTCAGGGAGACAAAATAGAGATGATGCTGAGATGGAAGGAGTTAGGTGTAATAAATCACCCTCAAGGCCTTTTAGTCTTAATTCCTACATGAATGCATGAAGAGCATTGACAGGGCTGGGGACCAGTACTCCAAATGCACTGGGGCATGGAGCAGCAATGGATCCAATGCTGAATGTATCAGTGAAGCAGACAGTTGTATCGGCTTATCAAGCCCATGGACCAATGAGCTGATGGCCAGTGTGCCACAAGAATTGTTGATTTTTTGCTTTGATGGTTCTGGGGCCTGGTGCATCAAGAGCACCAATTCTGACCTCAGCTTTGCCAGTGCTCACTGCGCTGCAGGATTTGTCCTGTGTCACTTCTTTATGTACAGACTAGCCCTTCGGGGCCTGCAACAGACTCACAAACCCTTGTTTGTGGCACATCCATGGGTTTTGCTTGACCGTGGCGGAACAGATTTGGAAATCTGCGCCACAGAAGTGGGCATTTTACTCAAGGAGGTTTGCTTCAACTCAGCACAGAGGAAGCCTGCTCTGAGAAAAGGAACTGGTTTTTAACTGATTGGCAAAATTCTTCTATTTTCCAGGCCCTATTCCTCCAGGACCTCAGTGATGACCAGTCACAATCATAGCAGTTAGCTGCACTGTAGTCTGACCCCAGATATTACTAACAAATGTCGTGACCATTGGTAATGGACATCTTCCAGCTATAGACAATTGTTCATGCTGCTGGTCTTTGAGCTAGACACTTTTTGTTTTTTTGGCAGCACTGAAAAGTGCTGATGAGAGGCTGCTGAGGCAACTTAAACAAGTAGAGATCAAAAAGAAAGTTATACACCAAAACTTAGAGAGGTTACATAAAAATGACAAGGGACTCTTGAGGCAATTCCCGCACATGCTCAGTAGAACAAAAGCTCTATGAACTAGGACAGAAGGGTCCATTTGGAACTGCTGGATGACATCACCCACCTGTCAGTTAATTCAACCCTGTTTGTCAATAGAAGAATTAAGAAACATTCTTTGATGCTCAGTTTATGTTGAAGGCACATGGTTTAAGGTAGACTATTTTATGTTAGACCTCATGATGCTTTTACATTGAGCAACTGTAAATACTAGATTTTTACATCACCTCTATGGTTTTTACAATCTAAGAGGATATAGTAGGGTGCCAGACTTATCTTGAAATTAATACATTAAATTATCTCTGTACATGTGCAAAAATTACAGACTATACATAATGCACTTACCAGCTATACTCAGTCTAGTCATACACACAAATTCATTTGCTAAAGCCTTGATAAGGTCATTTATGAAATCAAGTGGTGAAATCTCAGATGTAATAAGGCCTGATGCAATAAAGTGTGTGGTAAAAACTATGCACTGAAATTCAGCCATATAGTCTTTTCCCACATGGGAAAAAACTAACTCCTGATACAATATGAAAATAATATACTAGTACATTGGGAGTTAAAAACAAAACAAAACAAAAAACAACTAAACAGGAGTTAAAATTTCACAACGTATTTAATTTAATACCCTCGTAAGGCTTCTCTTTTTCCAGCTGAACCAGCTTCCAAGTTCAAGGTCCTTGTTATTATGTAACTTTTGGCTTCTCTGCTTTGTCTCCGCTAATTATAAAAAAGTTGTTCCTTATGTTACGTGATGTTATACTGATCTACCCCTGTTCGATGTAAACCAACCTGATAGGGTATTCAACCTTGAAGGCCGGTATAGAAAAATGTTAAATAAATAAATAAATAAATAAAATGTGCACTCAGACTTCTGCATAGGCTGAGTGCACATTTTAATTTGGGGGGGGGGGGGGGGGGGGAAGAAGGAGTTTACAGGGAAATAGCAAGATCTGGTGCCACAAGGCAAGACATCTCAGGACAGAGAAAAAGCCATCACCTCCCTTTTTTTCTTCACAAAAAAAATATGCTTTTCCTCTGTGTAAAAGGATTTATATACACAGGTCTTGGCAACACAACTCCAGCTTCTCCCCCAGACTAACATTAGCCCTGGAAATTTTACTCCACCTCTGTATAATAGTTAAGTTTCTAGCATTAAGAAAATACATGTTAAGCCAGTATACATCTTTGCATGGGGGGAAGGGATAAAATAGCTAATACTCTAACATGTAAAAGTGCTAACCTGTGTGCACACTGTTCAAAACTACTTGCTGCATTGGCAGAAAAAGTCTGCACACAAAATAAGTGTGCATAACTCACGTAAAACTGTATTCTAAGGCACCTTATTACATATTTTTGAAAAGATTTTCATATAGCCATGATTCATAGTAAGAACATAGTCTGAACAAGGAAATTAAGACAGGCATTAACCAAACGTAATTACCTTCAATTACAATATTAGAAGCAATTTTTCATTTTTATAAGAATTCTCTTATAATCTAACTCAGTTATTTAATTAGGAGGACTAATAGTACAAAGACTTATAGGCATTTAAGCATTTAATAAAGTGTATAATCTCTTCTTTACTAGCATATGTGACAATTTAGTTTTCCACCACAATAAACTTAAGGCTAACCTTGACCAAGTACAGAATTCGAGCTATTTTTCTACACTACTAGTTGGAAAAATTAGCATTGTAAATGCTATTAAAGTTACGGAAGTAGTTAAAAAAAAAAATTTAGGCAGAGGACTGAAAACAATTCTGCATAAGGCATCTTATGTCTGAAGTTGTTTAAAAGCACTTTGTTCAATGGATATAGTGTTTTAATAACAAAAGCATTTCTTTGACAAAAATGTCATTTTATTGAATAGCTTATAAAACATGTTTAAGATTTTTATAATCATAAGAGTCACACTTCAGAAACTAAATATGCTACTGATGATACAATACATAATCTGTTGCCAAGTTAGATGCATTTTGGTTTAGAAATCACAATATTTCAGAAAATTTTGGATTGCTGAAGCACATTCTCAAGAATACTATACACAGTGAATTATAATTAAACTAAATAAGCAAAGTCTAGCAACACTATTTTGCAGAAAAGGAAACAGATATCCTTTGAATTTTTAACCTTAGAATGTCGTCATGTACACAAGGCAAGCTCTTTATATGCTTAGCTGAATGGAAATTAGTATTTTCCCCTCCCCCCAACACTAACATTATAGCTGCATGCTTGACAGTTGGCAGGAATATTCAGGAAGAACTCCTTCATGCAATTATTTCATTAAATACTTATGAAAAGTTTGTGAAACTCAAGAAGGCATCTTTAACTCAAGGTCACTGATTCCTTAGGTTATTTTTACACTACTCTCAGAGAAAACATCAGACCAATGAACTACATTTTTCAGATCTTTCAGGCAGTGCTTCATAAAACTGAAAAGGATAATATACATTTCATTAATGGTTTATTAATTTTATTTGTAATCAAACAGCTGCATGTTACAGTATGGTCACATCTTTGCTGAAGTTACCAACACATTTGACTATCAATGATGCAGATAATTTGTTCTAAACTACAAAGTAACTTTTGGAACAAAATACAAAAAAAGCTGTGATCTTACAAAATAGACATTTAACATTAACAAAATGTCTTTGGGTAACAGTTAAAATGTCAAAGGCATACCACTGAATACAGCACTGACTTTCTCTAAACAGTAAGGAATACAAGAAGTTAATATCTGCGACGTTTATTAGGTCCTTCAAAGTTGTCCCCTTGGTTTCCTCTACGAAAGCCACTTGATCCACCACTCACAGTACCTACACCAGCCACTGGAGGCTGAGGTGTTTCAGAGCTTGCTCTGCTAATCATAGGTGAACCCATTTGTGAGGAGCTTCCTTGAGAGAATCTATCATTGCACTAATTTACATTCAATAAAATATGAAGTCCATTTGAAATATATCAAGTAATTAGTGAAAGAAAAATAATTCCATGAAGTGGTGTCATGAAGTTCAGAAGACAGTCCAGAAGAATCAGGTTCACACATGAAAGGAAGAAAGGAGCAACTGCATTAGTTACTATATAAAAACATGCTAAGTATTAAAGATGTTGATCCCAATTTTGTGAAACCAAGATTCCAGTTTGTTAATTAGGTTGGACAACCTGTATCTTAAAATGTGCTTTATAATTTATACACTGGTTCTGAAAATCTATAAAAATCCATTAACTATTCCCCAAATCTTGAATTGGTTGCACGGCGTAAAAATAAATTTGCAGAAAGGGAACAATTACATCATTCAATTCTCTATTTCTTACAGACCTTACATTAACCAGTTAACTAGCTGAGGTACCTTTTCTAAACTACAAAAAAAAAGTTTATATAATCTGTTGACATATGAACGCAACCCCCAGTTTCCAGCAACTATGCCACAGGGCCACAAAATCTGGCCCTTGCTTCAAGATTTGCAGTTTCTCATGAAATTATGGGAAGTAGTGGGCCAATCAGAGAAGAAAGAAAAGAAATGGGTTCAGATAAGGGGCAGTTGAGGACTCTATCCTCATGTCACATTGTTCCTACTCTCTCCCACTGCCTGAAGGAAAAATCACCTTTGCCTCCCGCCACTCAGCCCAGATTCAAAGTTTGACCTACAGGCCACCATATATATCCACAGGTTCAAAACATAACTAGGCTGGGTGGCAGTAACTTTAATCCACCACCCAAAAGACTTTAACCACTTCCACTCTCCTCTTGATGGTGAGGAGGAAGTAGGGGGTAAGCCAATAGGAGACTGTTTATCAAGAGGATTTGGGGGGGGTACTAAGAGGGGGAAGTTTGGACAGAAATTTGAGTGTGGAAAGATGATGGGAGTGGGGAGGAAGTGAGTATAAGAATGGAGGAAAGGATAAGAAATGGGGACAGAAGGGAAGAAAATAAGTATGTGGATGAGTGTAGAAAGGGGGTATGGGGGAGGGGATAGCTGAGGGAAGGAATACAGAAGGCTGGAAGGCAGAGAGATTGTGTATCTTCAAGTGCAGTCTTACCATTCAGGGAGTGAAACAAGGAGAGAGGAAACACTGCAGAACAGAGGGAAAGGAGAAAAGGAGAGAGACAGTAGAAATGTTGTACTGAGAAAACGGGAACAGAAAGAGGGAAGGTAAGAAAAATGGAATAAAAAGTGAAAAAGGTAAAAAAAAAAAAAAAAAAGAAAAAGACCCAAACACAAGAAAGGCTGGAAAACTACTTTATTTGTATAAAATAAATGTTAAACATGTTAACTATCAACTTTATGCAAATTCATGCAAATGACCAGCAGAATTTCACTAGCTTTGCTACAGAATTTATTCCTTAACATCTCAGGAAATTGGGGTCTCTGGTTGAAAGTCATTACATCTTTTAAAAAGGCAAAATCTCAGTTACTTTAGAGTACAGTTTATGCAAAATGAAATACTGAGTTTCTTTACTTAGATGCAAGAATAAAGCTCAAACACATCGTAGGAACTACCTTTTTACTGAACTGAATAACTACTACTTAAGCATAATGCTCCTTCAGTAGGTTAATGCAAAATAAGCTAAAGATGATGTCACCATATAGAAGTTAACTTCATCTGTAAGTTGAATAACAGCATTGACATTTGTTCTCAAAGCTGTAGAGTTTTAAACTAATACTGATGCTGTAATCCAGTTTATTTGTAGTCAGACATAATCCTTAGTTCATTTTCCACTGACTTGACTGAAAAGGCAGAGCTTTCAAAAGTTAGTCATAAATCTCAAAAAAAAAAAAAAAAAAAAAAAAAAAGCATCTACAACTTATTTGTTGACCAGTATTCCTATGTACCCAAGGGGATTAACATGGTTGCGGAGTTTGAAAAATTTACTTGTCCGCTTGCCTGTGGCAAGTACATTTTTTGGGTGGGCAAGGCAACTGCAACTTTGGCCTCAATCAAAGCCTGGTAGGAGCAGGTGGAGTCTTCATCCTGGACAAGGGCCCCAGAGGAACAGGCGGAGTCTTCAGTCCCAATCAGAGCCTGAGAAGACAAAAGGCTGCAGTGGGAGGTTGGAAGGGGGGCAAAGTAAAAGAAGAGAGGGTGAGAAGGAGAAGAAGAAAAGTAAGGGGATGAGAAGAAAAAAAATGAGGAAGGGGCAAAGAGGAAAATGAGTGATGACTGTATGTGAGTGACCTGGGGATTAGTGTAGAGAGGGGGGGCAGGAGGTTTGCATTTGTCAGGGAAGATATGCACTCACTATACACTTATATGACCTACCCCATCAATACAAATTACTGGGAGAGAGTGTGGCCAAAATATATGGTAAGTCAGTCCTGAATATGAAGATTTTTTTAGCTTCATGCACAGATTTAGATCTTCCCATTTTACTTGTCCCTCTAAAGTGCATTTGTTGGGAAAAAAAAACTGTAGAAGTCTAGTTTTAAATCCATGAAATGACTAAAAAACATTACATATAAAACAATGAAAAAGGAGAAAAGGACTGATTCATACATTTGAGGGAAAGTGGCATAAAAAGCTCCTCGTTCACTCTTCGGTATTAGCTTAACTGTTTAATATGCAACTTCTCTCCTTTCCGGCAATAATTTCTGGATATGAGTGAATTTTCTACTGCATTTTTTTTACACTCCTATGCCATAGCCTATCCTTCTAGATGCAAATAATTTTAGTATGATTAATAGCTTGCTGGATTCCATTCACATATCCTTATAGTCATTAAATATTTCTTCTCTGTAAACTAAGAGCAAAAGCTGGATGTGTACAACCGTATACAGTTGTGCTCATAAGGTTACCAACCCCGGGCAGAATTTGCAAGATGTGTAGCATTTTAAGAGAACATGAGTGATCAGACAAAACATGTTATTTTTAATGGTTTTTAAATTACACTATTATGCATCACACAATAGCACAATCATTAAACAAACCATAGCAATAAAGGAAATAAAATGGTCCTGTTCAAAGATTTGCATACCCTTGAATGTTTGGGCTAATAATATATATTCAAGTTGACACACAGGTTGAGATGGCAATGAAGGGTAATATCCACACCTGTGCCTTGTTTGATTTTAAGTAGTGTCTGTATAAATAATCAATGAGTTTCTTAGTTCTTGAGGAATACTTGTGCATTTCATCCAGGGCTGCACTGAATTTGGTGGTTACTGAAGAATGGGGAAAGCAAAAAGTGAAAAGGATCTTCGAGCAAAAGTAGTATAACTTTATAAATCAGGAAAAGAATATCCAAAGATTTGAAAATGTTAGAACTGTCAAACTCTGATCAAGAAGTGGAAAATTATGGGTTCTGTTAATACCAAGCCACAGTCAGGCAGACGAAGGAAGACTTCAGACAACTGCCAGGAAAATCTATTGGGATGCAAAGAAAAAAAAAATCACAAGCAACTTCTACTGAAGTACAGGCTTCTCTGAAACGAAGTGGTGTGGATGTTTCAGCATGCACAATAAGGAGATACTTCAACAAAATTGGGCTGCATGGTAGAGTTGTCAGAATAAAGCCACTGCTGCACCAATGCCACCAAAACATCTAGGGAAGCCTCAAAACTTCTGGAACAAAATAACTTGGAGTGATGAGACCAAAACTGAATTTTATGGTCACAACCATAAATACTATTGGCCAATGCAATATCAAGTGCGAAAAAACGTGCATCCGAACTGTGTACACTTTTTTTCAACATATGCACATCCCCCTCTCCTGGGTGCCCGATGCAATAGGAAAATGAGCTGCCAAGCTAAAATGGAAGCGCTAAGGATAAATTGTGTGTCCCTAGCGTGTCCATGGCATTGGGTACCCAGGAGATGTTGCTGTACGTGGGTTTTGAAAACAGACGCTCAGTTAACCAGCGTCCATTTTCTTCATCCCTGCACAGCCATGAGTTATGATGGACCCTCGTAAATTGAGTGTGTTTTTCTAATATGACCGCTGTCAAGAATTTTTCATGCTGCTTCCTGTGGTGCCTCCTGCTTAGTATAAGGATGATATTAAGTAAGAGGAAGCACATAAAAGTATTAGTTTCTGCTTTTTTTTTTGAGCCCTTGATGCACATCAAGACTTCACACTATCTACGAAGCTGGCTTTAATTCTTGCATGTAAAAACATGCATGTCAGGCACACTTATTTTTTGCATTGGAGGCAATAGCTAATAGCCTTATCTACATGTGATCAGCGCTATTAGCTACAAGATGTTTGGGTGCGCTAATCCCCTTTTTGCATCTGGTGTTAGCCTAGTGCTTCCAAAACGTGTCCAATCATGGGCTAACCCAAGCAGTAGCTTGAGTGCACTATGTTTCATTGCTCCCCCCCCCTCCCCCCATATGTCTGGAAAGAAGCCAAGGCCTATGAAGAGAAGCACACCATCCCTACCATGAAGCATGGAGGTGGATTTCTGCTGTTTTGGGGATGCGAGAACTACAGCGACAGGAAATTTAGTCAAAATTGATGGCAGGATGAATATAGCATCTTATCAGAAAATACTGGAGGAGAATTTACATTTATAAACCAGGAAGCTGTGAATGGGCCATACTTGGACTTTCCAACATGACAATGATCTGAAACTTAAGCACAAGTCGAACCTTCAGTGGCTGCAGCAGAAGACAGCAAAGATTCTGGAGTGGCCATCAGTTTCCTGACCTCAACATCAAGCCACTTTGGGGAGAAGTCAAACTTGCAGTTCATGGTAGACAACCACAGAATTCATATGATCTGGAGGCTTTTTAACATGAGAAATGGGCAGCTTTACCACATGATAAAATAAAGGGCCTTATTTCCAACTATCACAAAAGACTGCAAGCAATCATTGATGCAAAAGGGGGCAATAAATGATATTAAGAACTATGCAAACTTATGAACAGAACCATTTTATTATTTCATTTATTGCTATGGTTTGTTTAATGAATAAATTATTATGCATCACAGAACAGTGCAATTTGATACAAATTAAAAACAGACATGTTTTGTCTGATCACTTGTTTCCTTAAAATTTACACTTCTTACAAAGTCTGCCAGTGGTATGTAAACTTATGAGCACAACTGTACATTTTTATACTATAATCAAGAAAAACAAACTGTGTGCCCTTTAATACATTAAAAAAAATATCAGCATTTATACTAGGCATTAGACAAACCCATCAGACAATCTCTCCTATAAAGGTCACCATCTAGTTTTTGTGGTTTTCACACTTTGGATTTAACTGTGGCAATAGTACAGGCTTCTGAACAATTAGTACAACATAGCCATGTGAGTAGGTGTATGCTTGCTTCAGCAGTGAAAAATGAACTTGCTCTATTTAATAGCTATAATGCATTCCTTGAATTTTTTTATTTTGTTTTAGAGGGCTCTAGTGAAAACAAACTATATGCAATTGATGTTGTGTGACTAGTTATGTTTTAGAACTGATCTAGAATCAGGACAATTTCAGTTTAGTATGCCAGTTACTACAATCTTAACTAGACAGCAGCCAGTAGCAGGGACACTTGAATCATTTCTTTGCCTTAAGTGGAGAAACTGGATATTAAATGGTGACCGATTCCAATTTATGCAGCCTCACTGAAAGCCACACAGGGCTATTATGTATAACTTATTTGCCTATTGTTTAAATAGCAGCTATTGAAGAAAGCTTCTACTGTATATTTTCCAGAAGAAATTCGACCCAATTTAAATATTTTCTAAATGTTTAAGTAGACACTGGAATATTTGTGTTTCACAACTGTATTTAAAACTGGAATCATGTCTACAAATTTTGTTTACAACTATTTCTCATAAGCCTTTCTACCCATAGAAGGCCCTATTTTAAAAGCCAAAGGCAAGAACAACCCAACTAACCACACAAAATGCATTCTGGCCGTATAGATTTGATAGGGGCTATCAATTTGAATCAAACTATGTCTTCCTCTGATTTTTCTTTTGAAGATACAGAGAACTTTTTAATTTAAGGAAAAACCTTATTTTCAATTTAACACCTTGAAAGATAAATATATAAACAAATTTAAGGTATTTAGGCTATGCAATATTTTATCAAATATAAAGCTCGGGGCTAGTACACCTTCAATCTTACACACCTAATTATCAGTAGCAGGTCTGGCACAACTTCCCCCTTCACCTTCTGCAAAGTCTTGCATCCACCTTCCTGTGGTCAGTCTAAAGTGCCCAGCATCCTCTCTATTCCTCTTTCGAGCAATCTTTCTCCTTTTAACGCCTGGTTAAACATATCAGCACTAGCCCCCAATCTATTTTTGTTTTGTTTTTTTCCAGTATTCAGCATTCTCTCCCCACCCACACCCTTTCTTGCTCAGCACCCTCTCTCTCTCTCTCTCTCTCCACAATACCACCACCCGCCTTGTTTTGTTTCCATCCTCCATATCTACTCAGCATTCACCCTCTTCTGTCTTGGGATGCTGCTGTACCTTTAAATTGAGTAGGTGCTACCTGGAAGTTTTGGGAGTGGGGGGTGGTTGCTGGCTCCCTTCCCCTTCTTTCAAATTAGGCCTAGTTCATCAATTTAAGAACAAGTCCTGCTTCAGTTGGCCTCATAATGCTCACTATTCTTGTGCTCAATCACAAAGCACTAAGATCACTAGTGCAGGTGTTAAAATACATATTCAGTATATGAAAGGGTAGAATGCAGAAATTTAAAACTTTAGCAAAATAATAGACTGCCAGATATTACAAACACGATATCTCACACTCCTAGCTGGATAACTACATAAATAATTCTATATCCCAGCTTAAAAAGAAAAAAAATTAAATTACTCCCCACTTTGTGGGGCTTTTATCATCTCACTTCTTGAATAACATATGCTTCAATCACCTAACATTCTCAGAAGACATCTTATAGTACATTAATATTTTGAAAACAATTGACAATCAACAGAAAGGTATCTTCACACTATTCCAAAGTGTTCTAAAAAACTGCATATGTTTAAATTATAACAGTATGATTTAGCAAGCTTCCAACAAGAAACAAAACCATACTACCCAAAATTTCAAATGTGGCATCCCATTCAAATATATTCACATACTTTACAATAAAAAAAACAATTTTGTAGAAACCATTTTGTAACTGACAAATCTTTAAATTATAGACAAGTTACATCAGTATGAGCTTTCTTTTAAGTACACAGGCTTAAAGGAAACAAGCTAATTTAACATAAGATTATGCGAGGCTAAACAGACCAAAACAGCATGGTTAATTTTTCCCACTGTGCATGGAAAGTGGAGAACTAAATAATTGACAATTTATATAAAACTATTCTTTAAGCATACTAACATGTATTAAAGGATGCCATTTAATGTGTATCACAGTCATACAAAATTTTCAAGTATGTAAATATTTATTCATTACTTCCCTCTATGTTTAATACTGCCTTGTAACAATATTCTGAACATTTTAAACTGTTCTAGTGTGAAGTTACCTTTCATGCAGATGAGCCATAAGTATATTAAAGTAGTTTTTATAAAAATACATTACCACTGCTCCATTATCTGCCATCATTGTTGCTCCCATACTTGCAGCTCCTTCTGATCCAATGGCAGGACCAGGACCCATAGCAGAGCCAGGTACAGTTCCTCTGTTCATATTCAAACTCATCATTGGAGGAGGAGCTTGGCTACCAGCAGGTGCTGGGCTATAAGTATCTATGTAAAACAATCTATACTTAGAGCTGTCCTATCTCAATTTTACAATAAATCAAATGTTGCAATATTTAATAAAGGCCAACTTAGCAAAAATTAAATTCAAGACATTAGATCACTTGTATTCTTTGAGACTGTACAGCCAGTTTATCTCAATAATGAAAAGGACCACTATTTACAACAAAGGAAAATTCCATATCATCCACCAGTTATAACTAAGAACAGGACCATGTCAAATCTTAAGAACCAGCTTTAAATGACTCTATAGAGCTCATCACCACCTAAATGTGCTTCTCTAAAGATTGCAAAAATTCTACAGATATATTATATCCACTGCCCAAACAGTAAAATGTTCTATTGTTCCTATTTTGGCTTTCATACAGAAAAAGAAAAATTTCTTTTTTGTGCTTTACGGAAGAGATCTAGCAGCATGTGCTACTGCATCTGAGCTGCTATGATCTTTCTCTAAAGATCAGCTAGTTTGGGAAGCAAGGTATTCAACCCAAATTCTAAGTGGCCAACATACTACAGTGCATTAACAGTAATGCAAATATTAATGGCCATTAATAGCTTGTGAATGTGCAGGTATTAAATGTAAACTATCTTGCTTTAATGTTAATGCAAAATGTATGATGAGGCAATGAGATTCAAAAGTATACAGAATAATGTATTACCTATTGAGCAAAGCAAAATTATACACATTTAAACACAATGTTACAGAAGCATTAACATTGGGAACGTAGCTATACCAAAGAGGTTATTAATAAGTCATTGCTTTACCATCTACATTAATGTACATACATCTAATTTGCATCTCATTAATATTAATATGCATGTTTAACAGCCAACTTTAATGCAGTTTAGTACCATGGCTCCATAGTTGAGAGACTTGCGCAGACGAGTAGGAAAGTCCAAGTTACACAACTCAGACCTCAACTTGTGGAAAGAGATCTGCCTTGAGTAGAGGAATCTTAAAACACTATCCAAAAGATGTAACCTGAAAGATACTAACAAAAATTTCACAGCAGGGAGAAAACTAGTGTTCTTATTGCATGAACTAAACATCCTAATCTGGAAAATGTCTTTTACAATTGAAAAAACCAAAACCCAAAAATAAAACTATAAGCAGTGGAATAGTCTTAGTAGTTGCAGAACCAAGGAAGCCAGAGTTCAAATTCCAACCTAGTTATGATACTGGGCAAGTCACTTCTTTTCATTGAAGGGTTAGCCAACTCTAGTCCTCGAGAGCCACAAATAGGCCTTGTTTTCAGGACATCCAAAATAAATAAGCATAAGATATATTTGCATGCAAATGCAATGCATAGCACCCGTATCTTGTACTTATAGCATAAGATGCATATCTTATGGATATCCTGAAAACCTGGTTTGTCTTTAGCTCTCAAGGACCAGAGATAGCCACCCCTGCTCCATTGCCTTAGGTACAAACTTTGGCCCTATTTTCTAAACATTTTTCCCATAGACCTAAAGTGATAAACAGGCCCTTAGATTATAAATCCTCTGGGGACAGAGCTAAATCTAAATAAATGACACTGCAAAAGTATCCTTTTATGAACATGTGTAGGACCAGGTTGGGAGGCAGGTCTCCTTTAAATCCCCTAGAAGGAGAATGGCTATAGGTGGTACTCTGCCAGGCAGGAAGTACTTGGAGGGTGTGCTCAGTACAGTGGAGGAAAAGTTGCTGAGCAAGCAGGGAGAGAATGGGCCACATGGATCTGAGATCGGGAGCTCCAGACCTCTCTCTAGGAGAGGATAGGCAGACTTCTGGAAAGTGCCTTGTTAGCTGAGACTATAGTCGCATGTGTGTTTGCGGCACTGTAAATAAATGCACTGAAGTTAAAGCAGAGTGAGTGCGACTCCTCTGTCTGTAAAGTCTTTGACTGCTTGGGTGCCACAAGCATACTTGTAAAAATGCTGTCCTCCACACAAGTTAAATGTTATTGCCAAGTCATTTCTAAATTTGCTTAAGAAATCAGAGCAGACTGGTTCATGCAGTGTGTAAGAGATATGTTATTTGGGACAGCACACAGCCAATACATACCAATCAAATCCAGAATGTGTTGGGCCATGTGAGATTTTTCAAATGTGTTTTCCCAGAGGTTGAAGGAAATTGATATTATGAAGAAACGTCCCCTTCAAAATATTAATTTTTAAAAATTAAACAGAATGACTTACTACTAGAATATTCAATGAGGTGGCTGCCTTAGAGGCTAAGTACAAGTGCATGAACTATCAAATGAAGGGACCTTCATTTGATATTTTGCTCTGGTCTTTCACTCCCTCGTTCAGCCAAGGCTGGGAAAGCTGCAGAGGCAGCATTCACAGCCCTCCAGAAGGGAGGTAGGCAGGCAATCATTGTGCAACTGTTGTTAACTAGTAGTTGGATTCAGGGCTCCTTAAGGACAGAACTGGTATATGACCCCTGTTAAGAACTCTCTGTGATGACTGGACTAAATTTGTAAGGGAAAAAGCCCTAGGTAGAGGCAAATTAAAACTCATGGTTTCTATTGAGCTGGAGAAAGCTTCTAGGAAAAAAAAATATATATATATACAGTTGTGAAAAAAAGTTTACATATCCCCTGGCAGAATTTGTAAGATGTGTAGCATAAAGAAAACATGAGTGATCACACAAATCACATCATATTTTTTAATGTGTTTCAATTTAAATCATGCATCACAGAACAGCACAATTATTAAACTAACCAAAGCAAAAAAAGGAAATAAAATGATCCTGTTCAAAAGTCTGCAAACACTTGAATGTTTGGGCCAATAATATACACTAAAGTTGACACACACAAGTTGAGAAGGCAATGAAGGCTAGGTGCTTTGTTTGATTGCAATTAGTGTCTGTGTATAAATAGTCAATTAGTTTCTTAGCTCTTGAGAAACCTTTGTTCATTTCATCCAAGGCTGCACTGATTTTGGTGGTTACTGAAGCATGAAAGCAAAAGAACTGAAAGGATCTGCGAGCAAAACTAGTTCAACTTTAAAAATCAGGAAAAGAATATAAAAAGATATCAAAAGATTTAAAAATGACAATCAGTATTGTCCAAACTCTGATCAAGAAGTGAAAAATTATGGGTTCTGTTAATACCAAGCTTCAGTCAGGTAGACCAAGAAGCGAGGAACATTCCCATTTCAAGAAGTTGCTAGAAGGTATAGGAATGGAAGGCCCCAGCAATCCACAATCAGCTGAAATGCCTCGGTTGACACCCACTCTCCTGGGTCCAGATACTCCCTGTGAGAAAGTCTGCTCCGAAGTTGTCTTTTCCTGCAATGTCAGAGGCCAAGATCATCCACAGATGAACTTTCGCCCATTCCAACAGCTGGTCTATTTCCTGCGACCCTTGCTGGCTCTTGGTTCCTTCCTGGCAATTGATATAGGCCACCGTTGTCAGACCACGCAAACTGCGTGATTCCGCAGCCTACCATATCGCATGGGCCTCCAGGCGATTGATATTCCAGCAGGACTCTTCAGCATTCAATCACCCCTGAGCCGTTAACTCCCAACAGTGAGCCCCCCAACCGTGGCGACTCATCTGTCATGAGTACCAACCAGGGCTAGAGAGGACAAGGCAACTCCCTTTCTCAGATGATCCTTCTGCAACCATCACTGGAGGCAAGAGCAGATTTCAATTGGCAAGTGGAGCCAAACCGCATAATCCTGAGACTGTGGGTTCCAACGAGATAGGGAGCACTGAAGAGGATGCATATGTGCCCACAACATCACTGCCAAGGTAGCTGCCATCAAGCAGAGTACCTGTAGGTAGGACTACACCACAGGCTATGGTGTTCATCAAATGACACTTGAGACATCAATCTCTGGATCTGAACTTCCAGTAGGAAAACTCTGTCCTGTCCCATGTCAAACCAGACCCCCAGATACTCCAACAACCGGGATGGTTGAAGATTGCTCTTGGTCAGGTTCACCACCCAACCAAACTCCTGTAATAAGCAGATTACCCTGTGTGTCACCAGGTGGCTGTCGTCCTGAAATGTTGCTCAAATCAGTCAGTCGTCCAAATATGGGTGCACTAGGATTCCTTTTTGCAAGGCTGCCACTACCACCACCATAATTTTGGAAAATGTTCTAAGAATGGTGGCTAAACCAAAAGGCAGCCCTCGAAACTGAAAATGGAGCCCCAACACCGCAAAGCATAGAAAGCATTGGTGTTCCAATCAGATGGGAATATCAAGGCAAGCCTCTGACAGATCCAAGGTGGTCAGAAATTCCCCCGACCACACCACCATTATTACAGAGTATAAGGTTTCCATTTGAAAATGAGTCACCTTCAAGTGACGTTTAACCCTCCTGAGATCCAAGATGGGATGAAAGGAACCCTCCCTTCTTGGGCTTAACAAAATAACTCTAATATCACCCCATACTTTGAGGCATGGGCAATGGAACCACATCCCTCAATCCGAGGAGCCTTTAAAGCATGAACTCCACCGCATACTACTTCTGAGGGGAGTGGCAAGAGGACACCATGAACACATCCTGAGGAATACTGCAAAATTCCAATGCATATACTTCGTGCATCACCTCCAGGACCTACTGGTCCAATGTGATCTCAACCCACCTCTGATGAGACACGTTGCTCTATTTCGTGTTCCGGAGGTTGGGTTGGCAAACCTTCATTGGGAAGCTCAGGAAGGTCCACCACTAGAGCCCATTCCTCTCTTGGGCTGAGACCTACCGAAAGGCCAAGTCTGCTGAAAAGTCATCCCTCTGTAGGGAAGAAAACGCCTGGATCCCTGTAAATGACCCTTTATACCAAAGGGGCGCTGTAACTGCTTCTTATCCTTCGGCAGCCGAAGCACCGGAGACTTGCCCCACTTACTGGCCAGTTTCTCCAACTCACTCCCAAACAAGAGTAAGTCTTTAAAGGGCATATTGGTAAGATTAGCTTTGGAAGCTGTGTCAGCTGACCAATTTCACAACCAGAGTTGCTGCCTGGCTGCTATCACTGAAGCCACTCCCCCTGACCGAGGTCCAGACCAAATCACAGCTTGGGTCTGCTAAAAAGGTAGCAGGCTCCATAATCGCTCTGTAATTCCCTCCAGGTTCAACCTCCTGAGAGAAGCAGACAAGATCTCACCACTATGGCACAACAGGAGGCAATCTGTGAATTAATCGCCACTGCCTCAAAGGCTTAAGAATAGCCTAAATCCTTCTATCATGCACATCCTTCAAGGCCGCTCCTCCCTCTATGGGGATAGTCGTCCGCTTAGACAAGCACATACCGGAGCATCCACTTTGGGAAAATTCAAATGCTCTCTCAATTGGATCCAGGGGTACAGGCCTTCCAATGTCCAACCCCCTTTAAAATTTGCCTCTGGGGCATCCCATTCCATATCAATCAATTTCTGGATGGCATCCATCACCGGGAAAAAACAAGAGGCTTTATGTAAGGAAGTCAAAATGGGATTTTTCCTTGGCTCTGACATAGCATCCGAACAAGGAACGCCCAGCTGTTTCAAGGTCTAGGAAATCAGGGATAGCAGTTCATCTCTATGAAAGAACCACAACTTGGTTTGATACAGTTCCAGCCCTGGAGAAATTTCCCCATCTTCCAGGGAATCAGGATCAACCTCATCAGTGCCATCTGGATTCCTGTCGAGAACATGCACAGGGAGCAGAGGCGAGCCCCGGCGCTTAAGCATAGGACTGGAAGAGGGAGGAGCCACCGGTTGAGGGTCCAACCAGACAGAAATGGGGGAAGAGGAGGACTGCGCCTGAAGAAAGGCTTTTAAGCCTTGAAAAAATTCCACCCAAGAAAAAGCAGCCAGATCCAGACCAAATCCAGAAGGAACTGGAGCTGGTCCCCCAGAACTACCCTCGCTAGCGGAGGAGTCAGTTAAGGGAGAACCCAAGATCTGGTGTCCGTCCCCGTCCCCCCCCAGTGAAGGCAGTGACCAATCCAGAGTGGGAAGAATCAGGCTTAACAAAATCCGAGGAAGACAACTCACCCTGAGCGTCTGAGCAGTGCTGACAGGTTAGAAGCCAGGTCAGGCTGAGAAGCCCTAATATGACAGCCATCACAAATAGGAAGACTCTTAGGCTTTTTGCTTACCGGCACCACTGCTGTGGTAAATATGTCAGAACGGCTCGCGCTCAAAAATGGAATAGGTCCAAAAACATTAAGCACCTAGAAGTGTGGCAAGGCGCATGCACAACCTGTGCGCCAAATTAAGCACGTAAAAAAAAAAAAGTGCGCATAAAATGTACGCCCAAAAACAGAGCATACAACATGTGCACAGAGCTGACACCACCCACACCGACAGCCTATAGAGGGCAGCCGAACATGCACAAGAGCATGCGAAAGTCACCACTGCTACCACATTGTGTGCGAGAAAAAAAACCTAAGTGTGGGGCCTGCCCCACCGGGGGCCACTCAACCCACCAGGCTGCCCAATTCCCCAACAGTTCTTCCTGAAACTCCTCAGTCTCTGATTCAGGTAAAACTTTTTTTTTTTTTTTTTTAAACTTACCTGAGCTCAGTGCTTACCAGCTGAGAACAGAGACTGTCTCCAGCTGCAGGGGGAAAGGGCATCTGCCATCACTGCCGCGCTCGGCCTCCTACACCCACTGCCTAACAGCAAGTCCACACAGAAAACCCAGCTACCAGACCAACGCATACCTCTAAGGGATCACGAAAAACGTCCCAGGAATTCTCAACTGGGGGAGGGACCTTTAGGTATCACTGCAGGAGAGCAGGGCTTTCTTTTCCTGAATTTATAATTTCATATTTTTCCTTCCAAAAAGCTCAAAGTAATCCCCATAGGGAGATGAACATCCACCATCTGCTGGGGAGGGAGAATACTGGCAGACCGTGATCACTGCAGGGTTATATATTCTGTGATGTCAGCTTGCGCCATCTCCATCTGCTGGCAGGGGAGCATAAACCACTGGTCCTGAGTCCAAAGCCTATATGCTAGGAAAACATGCAGTTCATGGTAGGCAATCAAAGAATTTACAGGATCTGGAGGCTTTTTGCCAAGAGTCATGAGAGATAGATAGATAGATAGATAGATATAGAGAGAGAGAGAGAGAGAGATAAATAAAATAGTTTTGATCTTTCTACTTTGAAATTTAACCCTTGTCTCTATAATTAAGGGGTAAGGGGAGGAAGTGTGCACATAGTGAATTAATCCACCTTATCGTACCGTTTCTCAATCTTGTCCAAAAGGCCAAAAATAGACCATTTTCAGGATATCGCTCAGACCTTAAGACATGACCTTAGCTAAAAAGACAAGATGCAATAACTCAGTTCATACTTGACCTATAAGGTCCATGTTCTAACTGCATTAAATCCCGACTGCCTCCAATTTACTCACAGCAAGTTTTGGGCACAGATATCAAAATCAGAATACAAACCTGATTACTATAGGTAATACTTAACTAGTAACTTCAAAACGTACTGGCATGATGTACAATTCTACAATACAATGTATTGTCTAAACATGTTTCCAAATCTGTTTTCAGTAAAGCTTATCGTGTAGTCAAAACATTTAAACATTAAATTCAAATCTGCCGCTAAATACATTCTATTCATGTAGGGGATTTAAGTATTGGCCTATTCAGTCTCTGATGATGCCTGCATATAGTTCCTGATTAAACTAAATATCTGAGTTCATACTTCTCAAATCAATTTTGGATAAACAAGGTTAAAAATTTGCATGAATTTATATTAAACAATTTGATAAGTGGAACACACCTTTCCAACTACTGATAAATATTACATATGCACTTTAGGTGTAGAATATACTGTGCACTTGGCCCTCAGCCTCATTCTTCACAACATATCAAAAGTGCAAATATAGCTTTAGGACTTCAAACCTGTTAATGCATAGATGGACATTTTATATCTTAAGAAATAAACCAACATGACTTTGTATATATTGAACACTTACTTAGGTCTGTTTCTCAATCAGGTATTGCAGAGGATTCTTCCACATATATACCAATATGTATTTACACACCACTCCTATTCATCGTATAGATAATTGATTCATAAAGCATTTTTATTGCTTTCTCAGTTATTTACAAGTGCTCGCTTTGTGCTTTACCAAAACAAGTTTCATTCTTTAAAAGATATTCCCCAGATATTCAAGCAATATTCTGCTGTATTTTATGAAGAGCACAGGTGTTTGCTAAATTAAAAATTATATAAAAGCTATTTTTCTTAATATGTACACTTTGCACTATAGCACATTACAACAGCTTTTAAAGCACCACTAAACCATAAAATGTATACTTGGCAAATTCAATTGTAGTTATAAATTATTTGTTTTGCAAAATAATATTTAATAACCCAAGTCCAAGAGTATACACCATTTTCCAAGTTCCTGTAAACATGCAGAGAAACTACATCATCAGATGTGAATTGGTTTGATCCATTAGGAGGGACTGTTCAGTTTTGATGAAAGTGAACTTGTAGGTTCAATAATGTTCTATCAAAAGGACATTTGTACATTTATGGCTTTATGGTATCACTATTGATAAAACTGAGAAAGAAAACAATCTTACTTTTACATGATGGTAAATAATTGGTTTGAGTTGGCCTCACATATGATTTGAAAGTAATTCAACTACTACGAAGATTGAGGGAATTAGCCCCCTACCCCTGACACAAAAAAAATATCTGATGCATAACTTCTATCATCTTCATTTTAAAATATGTTGTCTTTGTAAGAACAGACCAAGCAAACCAAATGGAATTCATTTTATCTACTATATATAGTTCTAATTTTGCCTTCAGGAGAAATTCTCTAAGTCTTTGCACTTTTGGAAGAGAGACAAATGCTAAAATTAAAACGAGAACTCCTTGCCTTTAAATATGAGATTTTACAACCAAAGTGTCTTCACACTTTGAAGGGTAAAAGTATTTTTGCCTGTAGTAAAAATGTTTATGGTCTAAGAAACAAGAAATTAAACAGATTTCTGAAGTGCTTGCTTCAGAGCATAGAAATGAGGATAGTTTATACTAATATGCAATTCATATTAAAGCAGCAGTACCAGACAGATGCTTCAAAACTTTACCATTATAAATCTAAAACTCAGCGTACTTCTGTACTGTTGCTTTTCAGAATCTGAGTGCAACATCACTAACGCATATAAATCTTGAATACTGTTTGAACTATAGACTTCACTCAAATTTTATTTTTTTTTATTGTCACCATAAGATGCACATCTTGTTTTGAAAATGAGAATAAGAATACAAATTGACCATTAGGAGGCTTAAGAAAAAATGTCTTCTCTGAAATAAAAATCTGAATTGACAAATCTCAAATTTGTTCAACAGCAAGTTAATTAGCTCCATTTCTACTAGTACTGCTACTTTTATTGATATTTCAGTTAGAACCAAGTATGACCACCATGGCTAATATGTACAGTCCCAAAGAATCAAGTCAGGTTTCAAAATTTTTATTTTATTTTTTTTTTTTTTAACACTTCAAATCCCTACCTCCCATGTTTATTGCTCCTCGAGGACCCATATCACCCATTCTCATTTCCTGTTCTCTCTGAAAGTAAACATAGTTTTTCATGGTCAACCTGTTTTAGTAGTTAAATATTAAAATTTATGGCAGAAGTAAATACACAATTTAAAAAAGCAAGTTTATTCAGGCAAGATTTAGGAACGCAAATACAAAAAGGAAAAAAAAAAAAAGATTCAACAGTCCTGTTAAATCAAAGCTAAACACTATGTTAAATGAAAAAAATTAAGTCACATTGAATTACAAACATGTCACAAATTTCCAGTTTAAATATTTCTCATTATATAGTCATTGAGAAGGGCATGAAATGAAAGATACTGGAAACTTTAAGCTATCCACCATCAAGTTAGAGCAGGCATTAATGACAGATAAAGTTCAAGAGTTCTCTTATCTAAGATCTAGTATACTTTTTTTGAAACATCAGCTTGCAATATGACCTAATTCTTCTTAGAACAATTCAGGAAATTAAACCTTTATGAGCAGCAAAATTCAGTGAGAAGGCAGTTAGCTGTTCTCATTTAAGACACCACATCTAAACATTTTAAGTGGCAGACCATACTCCTCAAGACAACTAAAATTTGACAATATCTCTGAAAACAATGGTGACTCCCAAATGCCTGCTATGACAACTATTGGAAAAAGCATGTCAAGAAATAAAACCTGAAAAGTAGACTAATCGGTTAAGTACCGTACATCAGGTCATTGCTGGTAACTCTAATGAAAACTGTTCACTTTCATTATTAGATACACACATATATATGTATATATCATACATGCACACATATATACATACATATACATATATATATTGATGTAGAACCTTTCATCAAGCAAAAATCTGCACACTTCATAATTATGGCACTGAAATATAAACAGTCATGTACAGCATGGATAATTAAGCAACCTGAGGGTGTAAATTTCAAATCAAAGCCTCATGAAACATTTGCATAAAAAATAAATTTCAAATAAATGAACAGAATTTAGGGGAAAAAACTACAGCCCTATTTTAGCATGCCATATGCAGTCCTTCAGTGAATATAAACTGCCAATAAACAGGTTTCTTGCACTATGAAAATATCTTTTAAAGGATAAAAGGTTGAAAACATTTTATCATGCTTGATGTTTATAAAGTGTATGTATCACACACTGGAAGGCAGATTTAAATGACCCTTTTATAATTACTGCCCAACAGTGAAGTTTGTGGATCATGAGGATATGGTTAACAATCAAATTTTGCGCCAATCATGTAGAACAAGGTTACAATTACAATGTCTTTTTTGGCTTTTGAACAAAACAAACATTTTTAACAATATAGGTCAAGGTTATTAAGCATGAAAATTTTAAAAAGAACAGTATACAAGGCAAAATATAACAGTGTTTAATGCCTTCCAAGTCCACAATAGGAACCTCTTAAGGAAAAAAAAAAACCAGGAAACAAAGCACTATAATACATATATCTCCTAAAAAATACTTTCTAACTTACAGCAGTAGAGATTTACCACTTAAAGGTTTCTAGGTGAGAGGGGTCAATGAAGGTGCATCTCTTCCCCTGAAGAATAATTAAACATTTACAGGGAAATTTTAAGAAAAGACCCCTGCTCCCCAAGGACTGAACCTTAGGTCTCAAAGATAGGAAAATGTTCCTGCGTAACTGCGTCTCATGCGAGACATCTGGGAAAATTTGATTCATTGCCCCACAACTTCTCAATATATGAAGTATTGCCATAGTACTAGTCCCCTATCTAATTCGCCCACAAAGGTGACAATTAAGGTGGCTCTAGTTCTAATTATATATTGTGAATCAGATAAAAAAAAGCTGACATATTAGTGCTGTTAAAAGATGTAATCATCTCTACACTCCCTTCCTCAGAGACTTGTGTTTATATCCCCATGGATAAGAAGCATCTAGACAGAATAATTTATCTTGTACAATTTGCAAATTTCTTTAACATACTTCTTAAACAATTCCATAGGAGACATCGGTCTTGTCTTTGGAAAATTTAATACACAGATTTTTTGCCCTTAATGTATTCTCCAAAGATTCCATTCCAGAATAGATAGACAAACTTTCATATTGGCAGATACCTGTATATTAGATAAAGATTCAGAGAATATAACACTGTTCCTCAATATTTGAAATTCTATTATCCAACAATTAATTTAGAAGCTGGTCCTGAAAAAAAAAAATAAATTGAGTAATTGATTTACTCAAGTTAACTTCAGTTATAGTAATAACTCTCCAGACATCTTTTAAAGTAACTTTAACTGGTACAGCCATCAATTCATTGTCCCCATTCTTGGTTATACTACTGGGCACACTCACCCTTTCCTGGGACCAGGATAGGCACTGGTATCAAGCTTTCCTCTAATGGTGTAGAACATGCCCTATCTATACATCCCTCTGAGAAGGAGTCCAATAAAGCTGGGGAAAGTGGAAGATTGAATCAAACTATAGTCCAAAACTCTGGGCAGCAATGTTTCTGATGACACCAACAACTGAGATGTTTCTGGCAACTGCACAAATCCCAGTGCTATGACCCCATGGCCACTGGGAAAGTAAGTAGGAGGAGGTGTGTGTGTGGGGGGGGGGGGGGGGGGGGAGAGCATTAGATGTAGTTTCAAGATGTCCAAGAGGGCAGATCAGATGGTTATCCACCAGCCCTCTCACCAAACGAAGCCAGCAGGGAAAGCCCAGATCTTCCTTCTCTTTCTCACTTCTCTGGCCGAGATTCTTCCTAAGGGGCACACCCTTTGGTGCACCAGTGGCAGCGTGCTGCAGGATGCCAGATAAAGAAGTTTCATCAATGGACCCCAGGCCTTGGCTATCCTGCACCCGCCTGATGAGTACAGGCAACAGCAGATGATCTCTCGGGGAGGCTTACTCTCACCACAGGATGCCCAATAAAGAAGCTTCGTCCAAAGGACCCAGGGCCTTGGCTGTACTCCTCTTGCCTGATGGAATGCAGTGAACGGCAGCAGATCTCTCGGGGAGGTTTAGTCTCACCACAGGACACCCAATAAAGAAACTTTGTTTAAGGATCCCAGGGTTTGTCTGTCCTCCTCCTACCTGATAGAGAGCGGGGAAAGGCAGCAGATTTCTCGGGGAGGCTTACTATCCATTCAATATCCATTTGAGGAGGAGACACCAACACTACAAAATTTGGCATTGTAGTTAGATCATTTAAATTAGAGTAGAACCCATTTTTGACTGCTTTTCCTATTAAATATATAAACCTACTGAAAAATAGTAACAAACTAGCCCACCATTACAACCAGTTTCAATCAGTTTGATCAAAGACAATATATATCTGCACAATTACAATCAAATAAAAGTTATGCTCTAAAAACATTGTGTTTAACTGGAAAACAAAGTTACCTGCAAGAGGTTACATAGCTGGGAGGCAACATCCTAGCGTAGTCAAGCCGGATATTCTTTTCCAGAGCTTTCTGGGAAATTCTTCAGCTCCACCAGCCATACACATCAGTTCCCATGTAACTGTGTGCTAGTGTACCTCAATTCTTGCCATTAAGCTAATGGGTTCAAATCTAGAAGGGAAGGAGTGGTCTTGTGTGCAAGATATTATGAAGACAGCAGTTCATCAGAATAAAAATGGAAAGATGACAACTGCCAACAGAGCAGGCTAACTTTTTGGCATGTTAGAATTAAAGAACCCTTACCATATGACAGGGCAAAGGTAGCGCCGGCGCCATTTTGGTTCCTGTCACCCGACGTCACGAGTGCAGGAGATCGCTCCCGGACCCCCGCTGGACCCCCAGGGACTTTTGGCCAGCTTGGGGGGGCCTCCTGACCCCCACAAGACTTGCCAAAAGTCCAGCGGGGGTCCGGGAGCGACCTCCTGCACTCGGGCCGTATTGCCAATATTCAAAATGGCGCCGGCGCTACTTTTGCCCTCACTATGTCACACAACCGTATGGTAAGGGCAAAGGGCCACCGGCACCATTTCTATTAACGCAGCCGTGGCCCGAGAGTGGGAGATCGCGTCGGGCCCCCCCTGGACCCCAGGTAATTTAAAACATTTTGGGGGGGTTCGGGAGGGTGGGGGATTTGTTTTAAAGGGTCGGGGTGGGTTTTAGGGTTGTTTTGGTGTGCCGGTTTTCCCGCCGATTTACGATTTGACGATTTTTTTTTTTTTAATTCTTTATCACTTTTTAGTTTACAAAACCTTTAAATTTTGCAAATAAAGAAAATTCAGATCAGATGAAAAGAAACACATAAGAAAATAAAAGCAACATTTAAACATAATACAGACTTATTCATCTGTCTTAAAATATAAATCAATATATATATAGCCATATATATCCACATGGCTATAGAATGAGATCCATTATTAATTAGAGTGAATCAAACAGAGAAAATAATATTAATTACAAATGAAAGGCAGGCACATAACACAACCATTACATTTAAATATTTATGGGTGATGATGTGATAGGAGTTTTCAATGACAGAAAACTTTTCAACTGTTCGGAAGTGAAAAATACATTAACTTCAGCTCCTTTCTTTAGATAACATTTACAAGGAAACTTAACTTTAAATGAGTAACCCAAAGCTATGACCTGTTGGCGCAGAGCTAAAAATTCTCTGCGTCTACCCTGGGTGATCGGGGACAAATCTGGAAAAATCTTCACATTTTCATTTAGGAAAACAGTCGGAAATTTGCTGAAATACTTTTTCATAATAGACTGAACATCCATAGTAGATATCATTGAAACTAGTAAAGTTGCTCTGTCTATTACTTCTGTTGTGGTTGACTCTAAGAATTGCGTTAAATTTTCCTGGATGTTTAATCTATTTGATTTGGAAGATGGTTTAGGCAAAAAATAACATTTATTTACTGCAGGCATACTTTCTTCGTCAAAGCACAAAACGTCAAACAAATCTTTTTAGGGAAATATAGTGATTTTCACTCAATACCCGAGAAAAGTTTAAAATCCTGATATTTAAGTTTCTTGAAGAATTCTCTAATGTTTCCAGTCTCCTGGCAATTAACTGATTATCTTTAACAACTGCAGCGTGAAATTTTAAATTTGTTTGCTCCTTTTCCTCCAGGGTTAATACTCGCTTAGAAACTTGATCAAGTTTCTTTTGGAAATCAATTGTATTTTTGGAGCTTTGTAAAGCTAATGTCCTCACTTCCTCGCTCAGATGATTCACAGCCGACGCTACTCCCGCCATCAAGTCCCATAGAGCAGTCATAGTCACCACTTCAGGGCGATCTGGAATTTTCAGGGGTTTAAAGGTTGGGGTAAGTACTTGCGGTATTGGCAGGCTTAAACTCGCTGAACTTACCCCAGCTGCCCCTTCTCCCAGTCCGATATCTGCAGTTCCCACGCTGAATCTTGTTTCCTCTGGGACGACCGAAGTTGTTGTTACTGCTTGTGTAGCAGCAGTCAGCGTTGGCGTCTCTGCCAGTGACCCGGAAGAGGTTCCTTCAGTCAGCGCGTCAGGTTGGAAAAGTAGCCCTGACCCTTGTGTCTGAACTGCTCGCTGTTCTGGGCTCAGAGTAGTCTCCTCCGGAGCGGATAACTCACTCTCCGTTTGCCGCTCCAAGGGTTCCTCGACTTCTGGGTTGATGGTTGAAGAGGTGAGAAACCGTGTAATCTCCTGCTGTAAAATCGATATCGGAGGGGGTGTCGAGGGATAAACCCTGACCTTTCCCTTCTGTTTTGGTGGCATTTTCACAAGAATTCACTGTTTCAGGAAACAAAGCAGGAGATCAACTGGCTCAGACTCTTAGCGTGCCGCCATCTTCTGGATCTTTGACGATTTTTTAACAAAAAAAAAAAAAAAACCATGACGATCAGATTTCCCTCCCCCCAGCCAAAATCGATCGTTAAGATGATCGATCACACGATTCACATCCCTAATTCCTTATGAATATCCTGAAAATCAAACCGATTTGTGGCATTCCAGAACCAGAGTTGCCTACTCCTGGTATAAACAATAATGAGATCTGAAGATATAGGCAGCCCTGGAATAGTAAGAGCCAGTGAAAAGCTCATGGGTACATAGCAGTGGCTACCAGAAAAGAAGCCAGAGTCAGACAGCTAGAGCCTGCAAGAAGAGCAGGCTTATGTGAACAGCAGTTTAAAACAGCCAGCTCCACAAGCTTGCAGGAGGAGCAAAACATTTGGCATCTGGCTTTTGAGAGCCAAGTTCAAAAACCTGCAGCAAGAGTAGAAGCAGCGCAGGTGCCAAGAGGCTAGACTGCCCAGCAAGTGGGTCCTCAGTCTTCAGCCAGACTACTTGTACTCCTGTCTGATGCCATCCTGACATATCTGGACCTGCAAGTACTTTTTTTTTTGACGTATGCAAATCCAATATCTTTCCTTTATTTTCAGACCTAAGTTCTCTTACTCATCCTCCTAATGCTCCCCAAGCCTGAATCCTCATCCTCCTCTAACTACCACCCCCTCAATCCCACATCTTCTGCCCTCTCCTACTTTCCCCACCCTCCCACAATCCCAGGTTCTGTCTCCTCTTCTACTCCTCCCCCCCCCTCCAATATGCCAGGTCCCCCAATCTGGTGTATTCTATCCAATCCTGCTTCCTCTTCTTCCTCCATCCTAAATCCACTGTTCACCTCATCCTTAATCCCAATCATTAATACACAATCACACTCCTCTGTTGCATGCTATGGAAACATGATGGCAAAAAAAGACCAAACTGCCCATCTAGTCTGCCCATCCACACAACTCCTTAGCTCTGCAATCCCTACTGCTCCCCTCAGAGATCCTCTGTTTATCTCATTCTTTCTTGAATTCCGATACCATTTGTTTTAACTACTTCCACTGGAAGGCTGTTCTATGCATTTACTACTCTCTGTAAATAAATAAGCCTATACCACTTCTATCCTCATCCCATGATTCCTTATTTCAGAGCCTCCTTTCCTTTGAAGGAGAACTGCCTCCTTTGCATTGATACCTCAGAGATATTAAAATCTTATCTCCAATATCCCACTTTCAGGTAGGTATTCATATTCATATCTTTAAGTCTGCCCCCATATGCTGAACTGAAAATACTGGAATTAACCAAAATAAAGGAGAATAAGAAAAAATATTGTATTTTGACAAATGTACAGAATTTATAAATTTTTTGCGCAGAATTTCCCTAGGAGTGTATGAACATAAGAAGTTGCCATACTAGAATAGATCAATGGCCCATCAAGCCTAGCATCCTATTTCCAATCCAGGTACAACTTTTTAATTTTCTTAGAAGCCTCTCAATAGGGACTTTGTCAAACACCTTCTGAAAATCTAAATATACTACACCTACTGACTCACATTTACCCTCATTTATTAACCCTTTCAAAAAGGAAAAAAGAAAATTTGTGAGATAAGACTTCCCTTGGTCTTGAGGAGAAGTTAGCAAGTGGCTTATTTAAAAAAATAAATAAATAAAATTCAGAGAAAATTCTTTCACTCAATGCATAATTAAGCTCTGGAATTCATTGCCAGAAGATGTTACAGCAGTTAGTGTAGCTGGGTTTAAAAAAAAGTTTGGATAAGTTCCTAGAGTAGAAGTCCTTAAACTGCTATCAATCAATAAGGATTAGCAACTTGGGATCTATTTGTTTAATTTTAGGTACTTGCTAGGTACTTGTGACTTAGTTGGCCACTGCTGGACCCAGTATGGCATATTATATGTTCTTATGACTATATGTTCTATATGCGCGCCCCCCCCCCCCCCTGCCAATCGGAGGCCAGGCGCCCACCCCGATGTCATCGCAGTGACAAAAGGACTTTAAAGGCTTCCTACCTTCGAGGGATCCTCCTCTTCATCTCCGGATGGCTTGCGGACTTCGGATGGCACACCATCGCGGGGTAAGGGCCTCTCCCTCCCTCCGAGCCGGCACTCCACAACCCGTAAGGCCTAACTACTAGGCCCGACGCCCGGAGCTGTGCCCCCCCTGGCCAATCAGAGGCCAGGTGCCCACCCCGACGTCATCGCAGCGACAAAAGGCATTTAAAGGCTTCATACCTTCTCTGGCGTCGCGCGCCTAAGGAGCGCGACCAAGGAGCCTGCCCCTTGGTGCGCCCTATAGTGCATCCTTGTACTCCATACTATAATTTAAAGGCTGGTCAGTCCAGCACAGTCCGGCTCGATCCCCTGCCTTTCTCCAGCCATCACCTGCCCCTTCACATACCTCAGCAGCTCTTCCCGTTCTATTATCACTCCCACCCTTCACATTCTCCTCAGGATGCGCACTTTTGCTATCCCCATAATCTATAATCACTTCGCTAGTCGGCCTAAATCCCTTGCTTTTCCTTCTCTCAGTCAACAGAGATTTATTCCCATAATGATTTCGCCAGTCACACAAATACTCGGCCTCTCACTCTTCTCACTAACTTTATTCAACGCCCAATCCATCACTAAAAAAACGCACATCCTCAATGACTACATGTCAGAAACTCAACCAGACATTTGTGCAATCACAGAAACCTGGTTAAAACCCATGGATACAGTGCTAATAAATCAGCTCCCCACTCAACTATACGATCTCTTCTCAATCCCCAGACTCAAAAAAAAAAAGAGGAGGAGGGCTGCTCCTAGCTGCAAAAAAAGGACTTGGCCTAACCATGCATCTCTCAAATGCTACAACCAATCTTGAATTAGCCTTCTTCAAATCAAATTTTCTTCAAATCGATTTAATCTACGCACCTCCAGAACAACTGGAAGCTGACCCTTCTCCAGTTATTGAATTCATCGCGAAACACTTCAATGCGGACAAACCAGCTATTTTGATGGGAGACTTTAACCTGCATGTGGATGCCTTGCCACTCTCCTCGAGCTGCGAAACTCTACTCTCCGCACTCAGCCACATGGGTTTTAGACAAACTGTTAACAGCCTAACCCACAAAGCAGGCTACACGTTGGACCTCATTTTCATAAACGACGGCATCTCTCTATCCTCCAACCCAATATGCTCCCTGGTCAGACCACCAGATCATCTCCACGGTCCTAGAGATTAAGGAGCATCCACCCCTTTCCTTCCCGAAAACCTGTTACTTTCAGGAAACCCTGTTCCATAGAAATCCTTAGTACGCAGCTCTCTAAGGAACTTGTCCAACTCGACCTCTCTGACGCCAACACAGCGTCCTCATCCTGGATCAACATCACCAAAGTAGCCGAAGGAACCTGCCCAACCATATCCAAAACACTACACCCTGCTCGAGACAACAGGAAACCATGGTTTACACCAGAATTGAAGTCCCTTAAGCAAGACCTAAGAATTAAAGAACATAGATGGTGAAAATATCCCTCCACCACTACCCTAGCTGCCTATAAATCCCTCCTAAATGTCTACAGGAACGCCATCCATAGAACAAAGAAAGATTTTTTCTCAAAAAAAATCCATCACTTCATTTTTTACTCCAAAGCTCTGTTCTCATACGTTTCAGCTCTCACCAAGCCGTCCACACCTCTCATACCAGATGACCAAGCCTCCAGTAAAGCCAAGGAATTGGCCCAATACTTCGAGAAAAAAATTGCCATCTTATCGCGCCCCTCACGGCGTCCAGCGACGAGCCCCCTCTCACACTCACCACCTATCCTCAACGAAATGCATCACTAGAATCCTTTGAGTCTACGTCTTCACTAGAAATAGAAAACACACTTAAGAAGCTTAAACCATCCTCACACCCGTCAGACCCCATACCGTCCAACCTGCTCTTCTCCATTCCGAATATTACTGCTAAGCCTATAGCAGACGTCAAACTGCTCCCTAGCTCAAGGGCTAGTCCCACACCAACTAAAGCTTGCGATGCTCAAACCTCTTAAAAAAAACCCAACCTATCACCATCGGACCCAGCCAACTTCCGCCCCATAGCGAATTTGCCAATGATCGCCAAACTCATGGAAAAAATTGTAAACAAGCAACTTTGAGTACCTGGAAGAAAACAACATTCTCGCCCCAACACAGTTTGGATTCCACAAAGCGCTAAACACGGAATCACTACTAACATCCCTTTCGGACACCATCCTCGTTAATCTGGAAAAAAGTCAACCATATTTACTCGCTCTTCTAGATCTATCCGCGGCTTTCGATACCGTGAACCACTCTATCTTACTAGAGTGACTTGCAGACATAGGCATCAAGGGAACAGCACTCAATTGGTTCAAATCCTTCCTTGAAAACAGGTTCTTCAAGGTTAAGATCAACAATAAAGAATCGCACCCAGTCAGATCCAACCAGGGAGTCCCCCAAGGATCATCCCTTTCACCCACCCTATTCAACATCTACCTTCTCCTGCTCTGCCATTTACTCTCTAACCTAAAGTTAACTCACTGCTTCTATGCGGACGACATCCAGATTCTCATCCCAATCACAGATTCTCTACAAAAAACATGGTCCCACTGGAATAGCTGCCTTCAATCTATCAACCTACTTCTTACCAGCCTCAACCTCAACACCAATAAGACGGAGATCCTTCTCATATCTCAGGATAACAATAACGTTCTTCTCAACTCGCCAAGTTCATCCCAACCAGCTAAAACATCTGTTAACCATTCACCATATGTGCGAGACCTAGTCGTTCTGCTTGATAACCAGCTTAACTTAAAAAAATTTAACACCACGACCAAAGAATGCTTTTTCAAACTGCAGGTCCTAAGAAAACTTAAACCTCTCCTTCACCTCCAAGATTTCAGACTGGTGCTCCAATCCATCATCCTATCTAAAATTGATTACTGCATCTCCCTTCTTCTGGGTCTCCCTGCTAACACCACCAAAACCCTACAGATGGTCCAGAACGCTGCGGCCAGGATTCTCATTAACGCTAATAAAAGAGAGCACATCACCCCCATTCTTCAGAACCTTCACTGGTTACCAATCAAATACAGGATTCTCATGATGATCTACAAAGCTCTTCATAATATCTCAACCCTTAAGCTAAGCTTCCAACTACGTCCGCACACCTCGAACAGACCCCTAAGAAGAGTATATAAAGACATTTTGTATACCCCACCCGCAAAAACCTCATTAAGGAAGCGCACCCTCTCCACAGCTGGCCCTCCACTTTGGAATTTGCCCCCCCCCCCCCCCCCCCGACCTACACCAAGAACCCTGCCCGCTGGTTTTCAAAAAGTAACTTAAAACATGGCTTTTCAGCCAAGCCTTTTCGGAGAGATAATACGCATGGAGGCCCCCCAAACCCCCTGCTCCTCCAAAGGCCCACGCCAGATTGCTTCCACACCCCCTTAGGTTCATTTTCATCTTATCCAACGACGGGCAGCTCATCCTGTGCTCCACCTGCAGTCCTACCCTTACTGACCCTCAGCACTTAACTAATCCTGCAAGCGAGATATTCCCTAGCTTTTTTACCTCTCTCTGAGTTAGATGTTATATCACTCCGTAAGCCAGGTGTTTCATGAACACGCAGCTAGAAGGTTTAGTTATTTTCTTAATGAGCCTCTAAATTAGACGCTCTTAATGTACTATTATGCATTTCAATTTAATTTGGCCCTCTAGACAGTGGTCGTTCCATCTGGTATCCATCAGCTATGCTAGTTGTCCCCGCAATTATTGCTCGAACCAAAATGTTTGAATTGAATTTCATATATAGCTTTATGTTCTTTCGTACTATTTTACAATTTTGTTCTTATTAATATTTTACATTGCATTGTATTTCATGTTCATGTTCCTTGTACTTGCCCCAGGGCGACAGTTCAGTTTTTATGTAAACCGGTGCAATATGTATTCTATACAGGAACATCGGTATATAAAAGTTAAAAATAAATAAATACATTTTGTTCCTTAGAATAGTTTCAATGATTTTTCCCAGCACTGCAATTAGGCTCACCAGTCCAGTTTCTCATATCACCCCTGGAGCCCTTTTTAAATATGGGGATTACATTGGCTACCTTTCAGTCTTCAGGTACAATGGATGATTTTAATGATCGTAATTTGTAAACTAATTATAGATCTGAAATTTCAATTTGTAGTTTTCAGTATCCTGGTGTGTATACCATCTCGTCCAGGCAATTTGCTACTCTTCAGTTTGTCAACCTCGCCCTCTATATCTTCTAGGTTCACCATGATTTAGTTCAGTTCATCTGAATCATCACTCTTGAAAACCTTTTCAGGAATGGGTATCTCTCCAATATTTCATTGTAAATACCGAAGCAAAGAATTCATGTTGCCTTTCCATGATGGTCTTATCTTTCTTAATTGCCCCAGTAACTCCTCTATCGTCTAACGATCCAACTTACTCCCTCTCAGGCTTCCTGTTTCAGATATATTTTAAAAATCTATTATGGTTTATTGCCTTTACTGCCAACTTCTTTTCAAATTCTCTCTTAGCCTGTCTTATCAATATAATATAATATAATTATATAATACCCGACGAGATACTCGTTTCGCCCGTACTGTGGGGCTTCTTCAGGGAAAAATTATTGACTTCCACAAGTTATATATTCATGCTGGCATCTCCATAACGCAGATTTCTTCATATCCATACATCAAATATTATATGGCAGTTATATTATCATACTGTTGATATGTTATTATAAGATTGTCATTTTCTAAAACTATTGTAGGTACTTGTTACCAGTTACAATATGCTGTAATGAAATTATAATTGTATGCAATATGTTGGTTTATGTTAACACCATATGGGGAGGTACAAGGGTTGTTAGCATATAGGATGTACCAATTTTAGGGAGTGTTTGGGATGTGTGGCATGAGCAGTATGTGTGGAAGGTGAGATGTGTTTATGAAGGTTTTAATCTGGGAATTTCTGCAGCACATAGTGGAACTTATGTAATATGGATATTTGAAATCATTGTTTAAATAAAATTGAATATATAATCATTGTTTGGCAGTATAATTTGCCGACTCCCTCTGGTTTAGTATTATATATATCTAGATTTGTGCATTTGTTTTCCCCATTTCCAGGCAGAATTAAGTCTACTAAAAAACATTGGGCTGTTCTACAACTGGACATGCAATTTTCTGTGCCCCCTGTTTTTGCCCTTAAAAAGAATTGTTCGTTAAGGAGTCAATTTACTTCAGCCTCTCTCCCTATGGCTCTATGTACATATTTGGCACCGATGGGTCAATATAAATGTGGAACATGCTCTTTGTGCCCCTTTGTTCATTAAGGAACAGATATATATAGCAACATTGCATCGGACTTACAAACTACCGGCTCATTTTGATTGAATTACATATTAGGGATGTGAATCGTGTCCTCGATCGTCTTAACGATCGATTTCGGCTGGGAGGGGGAGGGAATCGTATTGTTGCCGTTTGGGGGGGTAAAATATCGTGAAAAATCGTGAAAAATCAAAAAAACGTAAAATCGCAAAACCAGCACATTAAAACCCCCTAAAACCCACCCCCGACCCTTTAAATTAAATCCCCCACCCTCCCGAACCCCCCCCCCAAATGACTTAAATAACCTGCGGGTCCAGCGGCGGTCCGGAACGGGCTCCTGCTACTGAATCTTGTTGTCTTCAGCCGGCGCCATTTTCCAAAATGGCGCCGAAAAATGGCGGCTGCCATAGACGAACACGATTGGACGGCAGGAGGTCCTTCCGGACCCCCGCTGGACTTTTGGCAAGTCTTGTGGGGGTCAGGAGGCCCCCCCCAAGCTGGCCAAAAGTTCCTGGAGGTCCAGCGGGGGTCAGGGAGCGATTTCCCGCCGCGAATCGTTTTCGTACGGAAAATGGCGCCGGCAGGAGATCGACTGCAGAAGGTCGTTCAGCGAGGCGCCGGAACCCTCGCTGAACGACCTCCTGCAGTCGATCTCCTGCCGGCGCCATTTTCCGTACGAAAACGATTCGCGGCAGGAAATCGCTCCCTGACCCCCGCTGGACCTCCAGGAACTTTTGGCCAGCTTGGGGGGGGCCTCCTGACCCCCACAAGACTTGCCAAAAGTCCAGCGGGGGTCCGGAAGGACCTCCTGCCGTCCAATCGTGTTCGTCTATGGCCGCCATTTTTCGGCGCCATTTTGGAAAATGGCGCCGGCTGAAGACAACAAGATTCAGTAGCAGGAGCCCGTTCCGGACCGCCGCTGGACCCGCAGGTTATTTAAGTCATTGGGGGGGGGGGGGTTCGGGAGGGTGGGGGATTTAATTTAAAGGGTCGGGGGTGGGTTTTAGGGGGTTTTAGTGTGCCGGCTCACGATTCTAACGATTTATAACGATAAATCGTTAGAATCTCTATTGTATTGTGTTCCATAACGGTTTAAGACGATATTAAAATTATCGGACGATAATTTTAATCGTCCTAAAACGATTCACATCCCTATTACATATATCCATTGAAAAAACAATGTCTGTGTATTCTCACGCACATAGGTCAAACTAAGTGGTGTGTATGTATTAGGATGCTGGAACATGAGTTTCATCCAGTCACAAAGGGAAGGGGCTCCACTTGTAGCCCACTGACAACTTTTGGTGCAACGTGTTGAAGATCTCAAGTGTTTTGTAATTTATCAAGTTAAGCTCCACTGTGGGGGTAACATATCTAAAGTACTGAGACAGAAGGAGCAGAAGTTTATCTATGAATGGAATACTATAGCACCTAATGGGTTAAACCTTGATACTTTGAATGAAATTCCTTTCTAAGTTTCAGGATTGTGCCACTAGCGTATTTGCAATATTACTGGTTTGTTTAAAATACAGACTATTGAGATTGACATCACGTGTTTACTGCTTTTAAATCCCCCCGGGAATGTGTTTTTTGGCTGTCTGTGCCAGGTTTTCCGGCATTGGGAATTTCTTTGGTTATGGTAAGTTTTGTTTTTAGTTTTCGACTATTTAACTTTTCAGGTTTGTTTTTCACCATTTCTTTGTAGGTTGCTCCCCGGCATGTTTGGTGTGCTATCGGCGATTGTGAACTGTTTAATCGTGTCACAGTGAGCATGTTTAGATATCTTGGAGTTTCCTATATATATAAAAATTGTAATATGCACGATAATGGTTTTATTTTTTCAATTTTTTGCAGATTTGTGCTCTTCCAAACAATTTTGTAAGACTTGTGATCATAGGGTCTTTCTAAGAAATATTTGTTCCGTCAAGGAATTTGTATAGCCGACCTTTATAAGCTGTGGGCAACAATTATCTGAGTTATATACCTAGGATCTATGTAGCCTGCATTGTGTGTGTACGTGTTAGTTGTTTTTTAATCTCCGTGTCCCCTGAAGAAGCCAGCTTGTGTCTGGCAAAACTGTGGCCTACTGTTGGGCGTCTGTGTTTTTAAATATGTATGTTTGTAAGAGTAAATATTGTATATATTTTTTAAATGTATTATGTGTTTTATAAAATACTCAAATTTTTGTAAATTTTCACTTGGCACATTGTATATTTATTTTTCTATATAGGATAGGACAGGATCCCAATATAAAACCTGCACCTTAAATTCTACAATAGCCTGCATTCATACAAACTCCCCCACCAAGGATGCAGACCAGTCTAGTTGAATAGTTTGTACCCACACTTCTTCAAACTGTGGGAATCAGACAGATCCCCTCCTAAAACACCTGTCCCAAATGCCTCTCCATCTGGGGAGCAAAAATTAACCTGTAGTGCCTGGGAAAAGTATGCAGAGAGGTCCAAATTGCTGCCTTACAAAACTTCTGTAACAAAACCAATAGACCATCAGCCCAAGACATAGCTTGGCTCAAGCTGAAAGAGCACTAAGATGCAAGGTAAACTGTAGGCCCTTGCAAATGTATGCTGACAATCATTTCCATGATCCATCTAGCAATAGACGCGTTTGTTCTGACTACTAAAAACAAAAAGATAAACCGATCCTAGAAAGGCCTTAGTAATCTTCAGATACCTCAGAAGAATCCTACACACACCCAAAAGATGAGGTTCCTGATCTCTTCGAGGAATATGCCTGAGGCTCCTGAAAGGCTGGCAAGTTGCTTGACTTCTCAAATGAAAGGCAGCAACCACCTTAGGCAACAAAGATGGTACCATACGAATAGAGATCCCACCCTTCGTAAACTGGAGAAAAGGATCTCAGCACAAAACACCAGCAACTCAGAAATATGCCTTGCCTAACAGATAGCTGTCAAACACCACTTACAGAATGAAATCTTTCAATGATGTCTCCCTCATTGGCCCAAAAGGAAGCTTGAACCAGGCCTTTAAAACTAAATTGAGATTCCATGGCAAGACCTAACTACACAGGATACAAATGCTGTATGTCCCTCAAAAAAAAAAACCTGAATATCTCCAGGTGCAAGGCTATGGATGACTTGTGTACCTTACCTCTATTATCAGAACACCATGGCCACATGCACCTTCAGAGGGACCAAGACCAACCCCATTTGTAAACCTTTCTGCAAAAAGGCAAGAATGTTAGGAATCAAATCATTTAGTGCAGAACACCCCGACAACTGACACCAGGACTCAAAAACCTTCCAGACTCATACATAAGTCAAGAAATTAAATGCCTTCCTAGTCTGCAACAATGCTGTAATGACCTCCCCAGAGTTGCCCTTCATTCTGAACCTTCTCATCAAAAGCCAAGCTGTGAGACAAAGGTGATCCACCCGATTCAAGATGATCTGATCCTGCTGCAGAAAACTGGGGACTCGAGTTGCAATGCTCAGTCCCCTGGAGACTCACCAAATCCTCAAACTCAGACATCAGGGCCTCTCTAGTGCCATCAGAATCATCAGGTCTCAATGTCTACCCTACCAATGAGAGGTCAGATATGAGGGGGTGGATAAGAAGATAATATCTATAGGATGACGCCAACCCAAGTATCTTGCATCCTCTGCCAGCTCTCATTCCCCTAAATCTAATCTGTGCCTGCTCAGAAAATCTGCCTGCACATTCTCTACCCTGGCAATGTGGAAAGCAGACAGCGTGTGCAGATGGTGGTCAACCCACTGGATCAACATTCCTGGCTCCTCCTTGCCTATTGATATATGCTACTGCCATTGCATTGTCTGACAGTACCCTTACCACCTTGACTCAGAGGCCTGGAAGAACAAGGTTACCTAGAGTACCCTAGTCTCTGACCAATTTATAGATTAAGTAGCTTCTGTCCTTGACTCTGTGCTATCCACCATTGGCAAATGGCTCCCTATCAACCAGGAATGGTATCTGTTTTCACTAGCATCCAAGCTAGTATTTCTAGGTCTAATCTCCTAGACAAACTGTCCCATGACAGCCAGCATGGAAGACTAAATCTGATCTCCCCCGGAAGGGGTAGCAGGATCTCATAATCCTGCAACCGAAGATCCCAATGGGAGAGCAGAGCCCTCTGCAACAGCTTCATATGAGCCAACCAAGGAATCAGAACCAGCATGGAAGCCCTAGAACTTTGCATTTAAAGATAATTCCACACTTTGGGTGCCTCTAATTCAATAACTAACTCACCTGCTAATGAAGCTTCAAACATCTTTCCATGGAAAGGAATACATTGACTGTGTCTCAAAATAAGCTCCCAAGAACGCCAGTTATTTAGATGGAACCAGCTTGCTCTCGACAAATATTGGTCACTCAAGCGAGAATCAACAATAAGATGACCATCAGTTGGACCTACAGTGAAACATTTGACAGACTTCCTTCCAAGTTGGCCCGCATCAGCCAAACATCCAGATATGTATGAACCATGCCGCCATCCTGACGAAACGCAGCCGCTGCCACAATGATTTTGGACAAAATGTGAGGAGCAGTTACCAGTCCAAACAGCAAGTGAAGTGAAAATGCTACCCCTGCCAGTACTACAACCTGAGAAACCTCTGCAGATCCTTCTGAATAGGAAAGTGCAAGGTAATTTTTTCATAAGGTCAAGAGACATGCAAAGATGCATTTATTTTCATTACATTTAAAATGAGTCAAAATGTGCCTTGATTGCCAACAGAATAGTAAGGATTTTTATACATTCTAGCTTCAACAGTACATTCTGCATTACACAGTATAAATTAACCCCTGACAGCCATGCCAGGAAATTAGGGCCTGAATTCTATTGCCAAAAGCATGAAACAGCTATAAAGAAATGAATAAAAAAAAAAAGCACATGGAAAGAGATCCTACATGGCCGATCAGTAGATGGCAATGTGGAATCTCTCTCGGGTGGCTAGCCTTAGTTTTGCTTCTTGGTTTTTCTTACCTATAATGGGCAGAAAGAGGAAGCTGAAGCCTGGGTTTTCCCCCGCAGCCTCCCTTGACTAGCCCAGCCCAATGGCAACAAACTGCCACCAGGTAAACAGCCACTGGTGAGAGAGGAAGGGGAATTTAAGCTTCCATCTCTCCCTGGCTCTTTCACCTCTGAGCCCAGCAGAAAGAAACCCACCCGGCAATTCTGACACTGTCAGAGCCTTCCGAGTGCTATCAGGATTGCCAATGATGATAAAGCTGGCGTGGAGACCTCAGCAGGGAGTAGTGTGGAATGCCATGCAGCAGCTAGCCTGTTTGTTTCTGGACACCCAGGTGAAGTAATGGTTGGAGCTGGAAGACTGGGGAGAGATGGAGGTCCCAACGTTGGTGTGTCAAGTGAGTTACAATTGTTACCCTAGCCATATTTCTGGATGAAGAGACCCTCTTTTTCACTAGAATCTATATGGGATGCCATAGTGGACCTTGGGAGTTCTATTTCCCAACAGCTTCCCCTCTAGTCCAAAACTGTATTGATTTGGAGATGCAAGCGCAAAGAACTGGATAATATTTCAAAAGATTTGGGCCAACAATTAGTGTCATTTTGTTCAGATATGAACACTATTAAATCAACCCAAGAGGCAATTAAAGAAAATTCAAATCTCACTTTAAAAATATAGTCAGGAATAAAAATTTCAGATTCATAAATTTTCCTAAACTGCGCTCTCTATCTCCAAAAGAGATGTTTAGGAGATAATTGAGATATCACATGTTCCTGAGAATGCTATTCCTCCTGTTTCCAAGATGTATTACCTTCTGCCTTTTAAAAGGAGCTCGGATGAAGTTCATGGGGATGTGCAAGTGCCTTTTGTTCCCTCTGATGGTTCCATTTTGGATGTATCCACTTTGCTTGAGACCTTGGATACTGAACTGGCTGTCCCAGCAATGTTTAGTTTCATTTGTTCTTGAACCTGACAAAAACTGTTTTTTAAGACTATTTTTCGGCATAGATCTGAATCCTTTTTTGCAATTTAAAGTGAAGGTTTTTCCTGTCTCCAGACAGATCCAGAAAAAACTATTGTGCTTTAGGGTTCAGCAAGTTGTAGGGCTGCTTAAATATTGATTTTTTTTCTCCCTAAATTGAGTTACTTATACTTTGGGTTATGTACTGGATCTCTCTATGAGAACTTAGTTTGGAAATTGGAACAATTGTATGGTGAACTTTGTAATACTTGTCTTTTTCAATTACCTATTTTCTTTCAAGATTTATGCCATTTTTGGTAATGCATAAACAGAAAATTAAAAAAAAAAAAAAACGAACATGGAGTAATGTTCCCAAATCAAGATGTTGTGATGTCACCAATATTCCCAAATAAAGCCAATTCTAGCTCAAGAATTAAACTTCAATAAATGTAGTTATTTTGCACTGACACAACCAAGATCTTTCAACGTCTTTTTCCAGTATGACAATCAGTGGCATTACAAGATTTTTGCTATATTTTTCCACGATTTTTAGCCTCTATTCCCAGGATAATAGTCCCAGCTACTTAAGAAATAATGGAGTCCCTCTCCTAGCTCCCTAGTCCCCTCCTCCAATCCCAAATCACTTACCAGAAAACTATTCTCTTATTGATATTTATATTTCCCCAACTCCTTATGAGTTTCAACCTGCATGCTGCTCTGCCATTTCTGATCCAAGGATGCGGTAAGTGAATGTGTTATACTCGTCATTGTACATTTTTGGATTGAATATGAAAGATGCATGAATGGACAATAGCCAGGGTTAAAGCCTTGATAATTGGCACTACTGATTGCAAGTTTCAAGCTTGTAGCTTAAATAAAAATGGTAAATAGTCAATGTTTAGTCTGATACTGCTAGCTACATTTACTCACTGTACATCATTAAAGTGCTAAGATCACAATATATATATTTTTTGAATTAATCAAAAAGTTCCAGAAGCTGGAAAAACCTCAATTTACAGGTTTTGATACTTTTTATTGTTCTAACATAAGAATTATTCAAACCTGGTATAAATGAGCTTTCAAGACCAAACTGTTTGTACCATTCGGGCCTTCTAAAATAAAATTTAGCAATTCATTTGTGATGTCAGTAAAAGCCTGTTATTTCATGTGATCAGTTGTCACTGGTTGTTTCAAAACTCTTGGCAGCTGTACATATGTACCACAAATTGTACCCAACTGAGTCTCAGTTACAAATGAACCATTAACCAGCCATGGCAGAAAGAAAAATAGGGAAAATGACAGTGGAATTAAGGGTCAAACAAGTTGTAGGTAATACTTTACTGAACTAACCTAATACATATGTGACAAACTTTCAAGAGTTATCCCCTGAATCAGGTCAGTAATGTCAATGGTCATTGAATACTTGTCACACATGCATTTAGTCCAATATAAAAGTATCGCTTACACTTGTTTGTTGATCCTTAAATTCCACATATCCAAGTGGATTAACAGGGCAACCACCATTTTCTGTGGAAAATAACAGAAAATTTTAGAACTACCTTTGTCACTTCTTGTTCTATTAAATTTCCATACCAGTCCAGACCCTTCAAGTTATCTTACATCTGCAAGTACAGCTCAACAAATCCTAGCAATTCATGAAATAGCTCTCACCTATATAAATAGAAATCTATATTCTCCACCAATTGAGGAAATTCCACAGGTTCATTAATGGAAACTAGGATAACTAATTGCATCATCTTTACAACTTTCTATAAGTAGCACAAAGTTAAATTATGACTTAAGCAAGGATGCTATATTTAACAGCTTTTCTATAAAAACATTAGAATGCACATCATATCGGTTTACATCTCAACAGTAGGTGGAAAATACAATGAACAGGGGAAGACATGAGAAGAACTGAAAACTGAACTGACAATGGGGATATTTGTTTAATCTCATTTTCTTATACATGGTCCCTCAAGAATTTACCAGAGCAGTATAAATTTATGAAAATTCAAATGGAAAAGGATTTCCCAGTCACCAGCAAATTCTACCTTCTGGACACTGCAGAGACATTAGCACTGTTAAGGCAATTGCAGAGAGATTGGCTATCTACCACTAAATTAATTCTCCTCCCATCACATGTATTTCATTTGAGAATTATTATTTTTTTTTTTTTTTAAGCAAAACTACAGTTCAGCCATTTTACTACAGAATAGGAAAGTGCTCCAACAATGCATCCACATATGCAGGACATGTTTCTCAGAGACAGTTGTTGGCTTAACTTGTACGACTAGGAACCAAGAGATTTGGATTCAAATTCTACTTTCCAGTCAGTGTTTGTCAGTGGCAAAAGACACTGCCTCTTAAATTATGAGACCACTCCAGGGCAAGGACTCAACATTTTAAGAAGCTAGATAAATTATCAAAATATGTAGACTAGGTGGGAAACCGTGTAATCTGTAAATTTAGCAGCCGAGATGATAGTATTGGCTTGGCTATATCCCTCCCTCTCCCAAACCCATTACCCCCAACATCCACATATCTAACACCACCCTGCCATAAATTGATACAGTGTTCATAGCAATGAAATAAACAGAAGCATAGCAATTGGATATAAAAGGCCGCAGCTTTATTAAATATATACCCCTTAAATAACCTGTACCCGAGCCAATATGGTAATTGCTGAAACAGGCTACGCCACCTCTGCAGCAATATATAGCAAGGCAGCATCTGGTCTGGCCCCCTTCTTGTTCCCAAGCAATGGGGTCTTCCGAGGCATGAGGATGCCCCGCCATGCAACACCTAATGCACCAATCCACTGCTGACCTAAACCATGATGCACATCTACACCACACTCAAAACGCCCTCCACCAGCTCGGATACCCACCAGATGCATGAGGTAGGGTATGCCTTTGCCTCATGCGCCCCCCCCCCCCCCCAATATTTAGCTGCAGCCAGCACCACTCCCCCAAAACAGGTGCTCCAAAGCCTCCTGTAGGTCATAGTTGAATATATCGTAGCCAATATCCAAGGGATGAACTGTGTCCGGCCTAAACATGGTTTCGCATTGGAATTCCACCCACTCATGCCTAATTTAGCGTCTGCTGAGCTTGCAAGTCCACACATTGATCTGGCAGTTGACCTTCTTGTGCCCTCTCCTCCACATCTTCAAATCATTCAAATTTTGGCACACAATGTCATCAGACCATAAAATACGAGTGTGCATGAACCAGGAGGCAAATTCGGCCAAGTCCTCTTTACTTCTCTTAATAAACTGCTTGCTCAATAGGTTGCCCAGGTCATTGCCCCCCAGATGTACTATGATGGCAACAGGGCAGTCAACGAATCTCTCAACTGCTGCAGAAGGGTTAACAATCAGTCCCAGCTCATACCTTGCTTGCCTATCCAAGTCACGCTAAGCCTGAGAGGTGCTAATCCCAAATGTGGTCCATATGGGTGATCATGCACCCTCCTAGCAGTCAAACGCTTAAAAAAAAGTCATGATAATCCATGCTGTCCATTAAACCTGGCAAGAAGGTGCAATGACAATTAAGAGTTACAAGTAGTTGTGTTTGCTTGATCCAACCTGACAAGTATTAACTGCTGCTCATTTCCATCTTCCTATTTGCTGTATGGTACTGATCTATAAACCTGCTTGTGCCGTGCTAGATGCCACGCCAATCCTAAAAGGAGTGGTTCATATATTTTTTGGCATCAAGGCTCATTTTGGTCACTGCCATTCTAAGCATAGTGGGAAACATCTGGTCATGGGACCTGGTCAGCATACATCAGTAAATGTACACCGCCAGAGGGCTGAATGGCCAAATACTTCTCCATGTTCTGCATGGGACAAGTGGCGCATGACTTGATACGCTTCAAAGAGAGTTTTCGACCTGTGTATCTTTATGCAGAGTGCTTGAGCTGTACGTGTTACGTTCCGCAACAGTATGTCACTGATACCCAAATCATTCTTTGTGGAGGCCAAAAGCTCGCTCACATGTAAAGCTCCAAAGAAAGCAGTGAGAAATCTGGAGATGTAATTAACTTTCTTCCAGGAGAATTGCTAGTTCAACTTGCTTGACAATTCTCCCAGGGTTGATATTTAAAGGGGCTGCAAAGCCCATGAAAACCTCCCTCAATTCCATCCCTGGTCCAAAAGTCTCTAGAGGTCTAGTAGCCACCCCCACTCAGGCCCTGAATATTTATAAGGAATAGGCTCCCCCCACCCTTGGCTGAAGCCCTTGCCCTCTTTTACTAACAGTTCCTCCCCATGAAAATCACCCACCCTCCACAAATCCTTGAAAGCTGAATGTGAGAGCTGTCCCCTCAAGGGTCATATTTGGGAGATGGTATTGTGGGTCATTTTTCCCCATGCTATAATGCTCATCTCTATAAAAGTCTTGTTAAACAGTTATTCTCCAATTCAACTCCCTCAAGTAACAAAATCTTTGACAGGAACATCCCAAGCCGATGAACTTACATCTGTAATTACAAAAGTATACTCAAGGCCCTCTGATTCCTGTTGCAGCTTTGGAATAGATCAACTGCGTGAATTAGAAAATTCTGTGGCATGGTTACATAAATATTCAAGTGAATTTATTATATAAAAGATATTTGTTTTAAATTATAAAAATAGTCATTTTCCAATTTTGCTTGTCTATATAAAAAACTTAAGATTTCCTGAGTAGCAAAAAAGTGACATCAGATATCAATGCGGGGAAGGAGTGGGAGGCCCCAGTATTGAGAGTGTGGTTGAGTATTCCTTCCCCAAATTCCATCCTTCACAGCTCCACATCTCTCCCCCTTTATCCCTCCCATCCATAGTCCTCATATCCCTCCCCTCAAAGACGAGGCCCTTTTCTTCCTAACCCCCCTTGACCCCCACTCCCACCAGCAAAGCAGGGCCTCCTATCCAGAGCTAAAGTTATGCTTTGAACCATAAAGGTAAAATATTGCTTTACAATTCAAAGCAGGGCACTCCATGCTCCCAGATGCAGAGGCCAACATAGCCAAGACACTACTGTTGCCCTCTTGCTCTAATCAGGGGATTAGGATAGAAAAGGGCTGCTTACTCACTTGATTCTACATAACATGGCAATTCTGCTTTAAGGGCCAATTTCTGCCATCTTTGCTGGAGCATCACATGAATTCAAGGGCCCTGAGTATTCTGTATTGCCCATAAAGGTCATTCTATGTGGAGATTCATCTTATGCGACCAGTACCTTCAATGAATCTGCCTCCTCTGGGAACAAAAAAACCTTAGCACAACATACACACAATGAAAACTTTTGTAGTGGTCTTTGGAGCATGGACCAGGACATAGCATTTGTCCTGGAAATATTTTTTCTATTTCTGACCATTTCTCTAAAACATCACCACTTAATTCTAATCCTATTTTCCAAGGTGCTTTCAACAGTTCCCAACTGTCACCTAGATAACATGCACACAATGGGCCTGATTTTCAAAAGATTTAATGCACATAATAGCGTTTTTAAAAATTGACTGAGAAGGGTGCTGTATGTGCAAGAGTACGTGTAGCAGCACACTTGCATGCATATTTATTTACATGAGCAAAACTGTTCTGGGGCAGCATTAGGGCAGGGTAATCATGTACTTTCAATTTTCAGAAATATATGTGCAAATGTATGCGCAAACATGTACACCTGCTCCAAAGTAGGTGTAAATATGAACATTTAAGTCTACTTTAATTTTCAAAGCAGACTTACATGTGTAAATCTGTACATGTATACTTTATACTTGCAGATTTCAGATTCACACAATTTAACAATTTAAAATGAGAATAATTTTATAATAAAACTCAAGACCAAGGCAGCAGAACATCACATATGCTTTCAGCTTGACAGCATGTCATTAAATATTAGCTTTTCTAACCAGTTGTACACGAACATAACAGCAATACGGACATTACTTTAGCTGGTCTTTCAATGTGTATTTGAGATAATGTCAATCCTTCATAAGTTCTTTGTTAATGGACTCTGTCCTCATAGCAATGAGTTCAAAAAAGATTACCATTCTATCAAATACATGCTATTGTTAACACTAAGCAGCTCATTAGAAGTACAGTTACATGTGGTTAGAAGTCAGTACAGTAATAAAATTTAATTGTCTATGCTGCAAAAGTTCTACAGTTTAAATATAAATTCTCATATGAATGAATCTGTTCATATTAAAATATTCTAGAACTCATTTTTGTTGCCAAATACATTCTTCTAATGGCTGCCCGCAATGTGACCAAATTTTCCTACAGTGTTTCAGCAGCCTCACACTGAAAACCAGGCTTGTTTGTGGCTCATGAGGAACAAAATTGGTCAAACCTGGGCTAACTAGTTATTTGATAAGCACAGGATAGTATTAGAAACTATATTATTTACTTAAACATTCAGGGTACAGTGTTCTGAAAACCAAGACAGTCAGAACAAAGAGTGGTACAGGGATTTTTTTTGTGCAAGATATGTTCATTTTTCATTTTTAGGTGTTTTCCAGGCCAAGGTTTTCACAAGATTCTAAAAATCATCCAACTGCCAAGAAAACATGGTTTATTGTTCACTATTCCAGCATATTATCCAATGATGCAATGTCAAACTTAGCAAGAAAGTGCTCAGATAATCCCATAAATTAACTGGTATAATGAAACATATATACCAGCAGAGCATGACAGTTTGGTACAAAAGATCAAACTTGAGTCCTGATGATGAAAGGCCACAGCAGAGAAATGAGATCTGAATGTGGATCTCTAAATGAGCAACAATGCCCACTCATAAACAGCATCCTTGGAAGTAAAAATTTTGAAACAGTAGTCTACAAAAGTAACTTCAAAAAGATATCGGGTTAACAAAGTATGCATATGCTAAAATTTTAAATCATACTACCATTTTGTGTGACTGAAAGATCAGTGAGCACCATTTTAATATACACTAGTCTGAGATGCAGTTGGATACTTACCCATTTGCAAATTACAGAAAGTACAATAAACTGTCAGAATACAGTAGCAGAAGAATTTGCTTTTCCATTTACTGCATTATGAATCAGTTTAAACAGTAAAGATAACCAGTTATACTATATTATAATTGAAAGTCTCCACAATTTGAAGTAATTTTGAATAGTATATCAAGTATTTAACTCTTAAGCACAACATTTATGTCAAAATAATGATCCAAAATTCTTTTCAACCATGACTAGCACATACTGGTACAGAAGAGTGGGGAAAAACTGCATTAATTTTTCCTGAAACATTCATAACTTTGCACCAAAAGAAAACTACCTGTTTTAAAAAAGAAACAGATTACAGTTAAAAACTATTTAATACTAACATTTCAAATGCCTGAAATATTTATGATTTATGAAAATAAGGTTAAAAAAGAACAGAAAAAAAAAGTTACTTGCTATATAGTATATGTTAGAGATGCCCAGTCAAGTACAAGAACACTGCAATATGATTTCCTACTTACCCACCATTCATTATGCAATTTAAAAATTTTCAGTCAAACATATTACTACTGTCTGCATAAATGAATTCAAAATTGTCACAAAAATAACTTCATTTGACAGTATAAGAAAATCTTTGGAGAAGATCATCCAATAAACTGACAATATTAATTCTAAATTGGCTAACTGAATGATAAATGACAGAACAGAATTGCAGAGAAATCTGGCTACACAATTTCTTTTTGTAAAAAAGTCAGTCATGTGTGCTTACTATGTGTCAGCCCATTTCTCCTCATGTTTTGGTTGTCCAAAAATCATAGGCTAAATGATAAAGCAGTAAAAAAAATAATAACTAAATAAAAGAACTGGATGAAGGCAAAGATATATGCAGTAGAAAATTACAAAAAAAGGCCTTTGCTGCACAAAGTTTTACTAAGTATTGGTTCATCCTCTTTAAAATACAAGAGACGATATCTTTATAAAGAATTAACTAGTACAATTTAACTGATCAGCAATTAGAACAAATATAACATGCATGCATTTACATTAGTTTAAAAATATAAATGGCATGTTAGATCAAATTATTATTCAATCTACAGTATTAGAAAACTGCTACATTTGTATCAAGCTGGTGCTTAGAAACCCAAATATTTTATAATTAGATTAAAAAAACAGCACTACTCAGGATTGCACACTGAATAAAAACCTTTTACAATATGTAGTTTTTGGGGTTTGTTTGTTTTTTGGTTTTTTTTTTTTACTTCCAGTCTTTACAACACTTACCACTTAGCTATACAACTGGATAATTTACTGTTAAGGCTTGTACTTTCAACGCTTTCAAAAACAAAAGGTGTATAAGATAGCATTTTTATCTCATCCCTCCTAAAAGCACAAATTTCTTGTTGCAGAATGTAAGTCACTGCTACATTAACACACAAATGATTTTCTGCATATAGACTTACTACTGGTTTCTATTGTCCAACTATGTGTAAACAGCAGTATGAAGATAGAGACAGAGAAACAGATATGCCTTTTTTATAATTTGACTGATCACCTTTTAAAACAGAGAATAAGCTGCAAATTAAGCTCTGAGAAAATGCAGGTACTGAACTCTGGCATCTTCTGTCCCTTTCAGCTTCTCCAGGGGCAAAAGTCACCAAGTAAACACTATCACAAGACAGAGCTGGACTTAGGGACCAACTGTTGCAGCCTATTTACACAGAACCCAGTTAAAATTAACAATCTGTGGAAAATCTGACAGAAGAAAAAGTTTTATTTTTCATTCTCCACTCAGGCTTACACAGAAAGATTTCTGCAATGGTTCAGAGGTACTGTTTTCACACTAAGTGTCTTTAAAAACCCTTCAAACAGAGAAACCCCATTCAGAACCTTGAAGCCTTGAGTGCAACTTAAAGATAAATTACAATAAGCACTGTCAAGCTGCCTAAAATGAAGGGTACTCCAAAGTCTAGAATGTGATTGTTGAAATGATCTAAAGGAATATTCTCAATGAGGTTAAAGTGTAAAAAACTAAAGGTCTACTGAACTTAAATTTCAGAGCAAAGTATTCACCTGGGTAAAAGGGCCTGACTAAAAATTTACCTCCTGAAATGAGGCCATGAGTATTCATGGCTTCCATAGCGTACATACTTTTAGCAACATTATGAAGCAGCGTTCCTGTGGGCATGTTTAGGATGGGAGAGTAGAATAGCGCATGTAGATAGAATTCCAGAAGTAGCATGCTATTTTTACACCCACTTGACCCTCTGCTCATTTTCAAAGGAAAATATGCAGTTTGTTTCCCTTTGAGAATTGATGCAATATATAGGTGGGCTGAAATAACCAACATTTTGCGAACAAAGCTATTAAAAATTGCACTTTAAAATGATTCATATTTTTTCTAGTTTGCACCAGCATGCACTGAAAATCTCCAACACAATTTCCCAGTTTTGCATCATACCTTTCTCAGTCTACACATTCAGTAAGAATATGGTAATAAAGCAGAAAAATTGTGTGCCATTTAGTAAAAGGGCAGTATGCAGAAGTGTCCTTTTCAAAAGTATAGTTTGACTTTTTTTGTCATAAGATTACAGCATAGCTTGGTAAAAATGCCCATGAAAGCAAAGGCATACACAATCATGAAATCTACTTGGTTGATGGCTTAAGCTTAACAGATCAGCTTCTCATTCCATTGATACTGACAAAACAACAGCAAAAGGAAAGGGGGAAGGCGATGCTGAACAAGCAGTCAGTTCAGTCACAAATGACTACCAGCCAGGGACAGACTGCGGAGGCTACAACTTGATATCGCATTATTAAAATATTAAAAGCATACTAATTCTGAAACTGGAATGATCAATTAAAAATGCCCCTTTAACCATTTATACGTATCTTGTGATTTAGCATCAGACCTCAGTTAAGCAGTAATTAAACAGGTAATATAAATATTCTGTGCATTTTGTAAGAACAGGGAGCTGGCTTGGGGGAAGGCTCCTGTATAAATTTGGGACAAAACTAATTATGTTATGGATATCTTAACACCTATAACACAAAATCAGAGCTATAAAAAACAAAAAGTAGTAGCTAGTTTAGAAAAGTACTACTCAACATTCTTCATTTAGTAATTCGCCTCAGCAGTCAGTTAAAAATGTTATATTGTAAAGTTTGAAAACAGTTATTTGCTCCTGCTTTAAAAATTTTGTGGGGAAAAACTCATTGAATATTAAAAACAATCACACACATGTCCCAAGCCACAAGTTGAGTATCACTGCTCTAAGAAAAGCCAAGCAAAGCTTCATTTGAAATTAAAATATAACCTTTATTACTTATACCCAATTTTCTATTTTATGAAGGAAAAAAATTAAAAGTGATAAAGCGACTGACTATCTAACAAAATTAGTAAATAAAATCCAAGCTGTAAGTTAAGAATTATGGAATCCTTTATTTTTCTTGTTCCAATATGGTACACCTGTATCAAAATAAATTAACCTTTTACATCCTATCGTGTATATTCATGTATAAAGTCTATCTCATGTATAAGTCAAGGGTATTTTTTGGGCCCCAAAAACAAGAATTATCTGTCATCTGTGGATAAGTCAAGGGTAAAACCTAGTGGGCTAATGAAATGGTGACATCATACTAAGAAATAAACTGATAATTTAAGAAAATTGCTTTTATTTAAAAGTAAAATAAAGTGTCTCATAAGAAACATTTAACAACCTAAGAAAATGTCCCTGCTGTATGAATCCTTGCCTCCCTCCGCCATGGCTGTCCCTGCTGTTTGAATCTCTTTCTTTTATTCAAAACCTAAGTCTGATTCTTCATGGTTGGAACGTCCAAATAAATCATGGAATTGTTCTTTGCTGATACCATCAGTGTAAATGTTGTCTTCACTGTCTCCATATGTTGATTCGTCATCCTATGCAGATTCATCTTTGTCTTCATAGATGGCATCTACTTCTGAACCATCCATAGCATTGCCAATGCCGCATTTCAGGAATGACTTCTTGACCATTTCTGGTAGAACCGACTCCCAGGCATCCTTTACCCATTTCGCTACCAAATTATGTCTGGTTTCATCAGGTTCCCCCTTTTCGTTAATTTTGCTTGACCAGAACACAACCATTGTTGCCACATAAGCTGAAATCGGTCCTTGAAAGGCTTGTTGAGACAAGACATCTAACAACTGGAGCATTGATGTCAGACCTCCTGGAATCATGCCATTTTCTTTCCACTGTCCTTCACATCCTCCATATGTGCGCAGAACATATCCCACACCAATAGCGACAATCATTTACTTAGCCCCGCATCTGGTCACCTATCCCACACATCACACAGCCACCATTTCTTTCCCTCCTCATCCAACCAGCCTTTGGGATGAACCCAAACTGTTATGCCTGCTGGAATTTTTAGGTTCTTTGGCATTATTTTCCTCTTGAATATTACCACCAGACATGGTTTTGTGCCATCTGCCAGGCAAGACAGGGCCACCTTGAAATGGGTCTTTTCATGACCAGCTGTTTCTACAAGTATGGTCTTCTCACCAACGCCAGCTACAATGCGATTGCCAGGCATATCAAATGTCATAGGCATTTCATCCATATTACCAATGTTATTCATAATGAAATGATTCTTTATTTTCTGCTGAATAATGAATTTGTTGAACAAATATCTTTTCATCAAGCTCTTTAGGCAGTTTGTGAAATCTTTCTGTGCTGACGAAGACAACACATATTGGTTCATGAGGTGAATTCTTTCAGACCTTTGCTCACTGAATATTTTTCTTCTTTTGCCATTTGAAGGGCACAAATCCTCATGCTCGAGAGAGTCATGATGTAGCCATTCTGTCTGCATTCCATTACCCAGTCATTCAAGTTCTTTTCCATTCCTTCAAAAGGCGCAATTTTGAAACATTTATTTATTTATTTGTCGGTTTTTATATACCGTTGCTGGAGCAAGCCTTCACAACGGTTTACAGAACAAACAACATTACATAAAACAGAGCAAAAATCGATTATATTATAACAAGCAACTTAGGTGGGAGGGGAGATGGGAGCAATTTTCTTAACTGTTAACTGGTATTACAAATGTTTACATAAAACAGAACATAACTGGGTACATTGTAACAAGAAATCTTGGGGAGATATGATGTAGAGTGTTCTAGGTAGATACATATGATTGTAGATATATCTAACTATAGGGAGGGGATAACAGAGGAGAGAGTATTATTATGGGGGTCATGATGGGAAAGAAAGGAGTTGGTAGCAAAGTTATAACTAGAGATGTGGTTTCTTTGACTTTGGCACTTCTGGCAGCTTTTCTTCATTTTTTCTCCAATCTGATGAGTTTTTCACTAATATCAAATTCCTTGCAATTACACAATTATTGGCCTTTGCACAGTCTATAACCTTCAGTTTCAGCGTTGTGGTGTAAGATGCTCTTTTTCTTCTCAGCGCTCATTTTCCTGAGGGTAAGATGTCATCATTTTAATGGCTGTCCCTGCTGTCTGAATCCTTTTCTCCCCTACGGCTGCCCCTCCTGTCAGACTCCTTCCCTCCCTCCCCCATGGCTCCCCTCCTGTTTGAATCCTTCCCTTGCTCCCCCATGGCTCCCCTCCTGTTTGAATCCTTCCCTCGCTCCCCCATGGCTGCCCCTCCTGTTTGAATCCTTCCCCACTCTCAATTCCTTAACTTATCCGCTATCTGGACAACGACGGCACTTGCATTTATTCAGGAATGTCCTCCCCTGCAGTCTCCCAGTGTAGCAGTAGAACAGCTTCTCCCCCACAACTTATCCGGATCCTTAACTTGAATGCTCACTGCTATGAGGACAACAAATTTGCGGTTGCTCAGGCATGTCCTCCCTCCTCCCCCACGGAGTCCCTGTGGTGCGCTTTGAACCATGTTGTTTTAAGTGCACCAATTAGACCCTGGCTTGGGAGGAGGAGAACATGCCTGGGCAACTCCAAGTGCCATCGTACCGGCATTATCTGGACTGACCCATGGCTAAGACTACCACAATTTTAAGGACCGGATTTGGGGGTGAAATTTCAACTTACACACAAGTACATATGGTAACTTCAATTTGGTATACCAGAATCAAGCAAAAAAAGTTATACATTTCAAATCTTCAAGAATATCACTAAAGGTACCATCAAGAAAGAAGCTAGAGTTTAGCTTTTAACACCACGAGATAACCCAGCTAGAAAAATCAAACTGATGATCTATCCTCAACTCGAGGTGCACTCTAAATCTGATAGTATACCAGTTAAAGAAAGTGTACAGCAAACATATGGACTTTACCAAATGAGGTATCGTTCTGCTTCCTCAGAAGAAAATCAGTCTCTCCTTGAAGAATTCTCAGAAATATGATCTGCTCAAAGGAATTCTAGGTCAAATGTTGAAGGAAAACATTTAGACGAACATCATGATGTAGACTTAAGGAACACATTTTGGGTGATGTTTATCCACACTGAACAATATCGTAATATGCACAAGTATATAAGAGGTTACAAAACTTTATTAACAAGAGTTTGGAGAGCATCTCTTCACTAAGAAATCCTATCATTGAAGTTTGAAAGCAGTTAGAGGATGGCTTGTGGAAAGCGATTACAACTACCCCGGATGTAATGTTTGGTGTGCTGTGGAAAGCAGTTTAAAGGAGTTTAAAGATTTGCAGTCTGTTGGCTATTGCGGTGGGCCTGTTATAAGCAAACCAGAGAAAAGATTTGATGGTGAAACATTCCCCCTGATGAAGTTGGTGACTGAGAAACAAGGGCCTCTTGTAGGGGTGATTACCAGAAGAAAAAGGTGATTGTTTGGCCTAGATTCTGAGAAAGACGACACACATCGGTGGGATTTAAAATTGAAGAAAGAGCAGAGAGAAAAGGGTGGTATGGGCATGTGAATAAATTGAGGCTGCAGAATAGAAATATATGTGATGCTGATAGAAGCCATTGTGGCTTAAAGGATTAACAAACTTTTTGAATCATGCTAGAAAAAATACTTTGCAATTGACAGTTATATCTCGTCACTTTAAGAGTTGTAAGTGGCGCATAATGCCACAGGAATTATAAATATATATGTGACTTTGCACTACAAAAGGTGATTTGTGCCTGTCCCATTACTGTTAATTTTATTTTAATGAGTGTGTTGAGTGTATGAGTAGTGTACAAAGCAAAATTGCTTACCTTGTAATAGGTGTTATCCCAGGACAGCAGGATGTAGTCCTTACATATGGGTGACATCAGTAATGGAGCCCTATATATGGAAAAACTTCTTTAAAAGTTTCCATGAAACTTTTGAATGGCACCGGAGTGCCTACTGAGCATGCCCAGCATGCCATGATATTCCCTGCCACAGGGGTCTCCCTTCAGTCTGTTTTGTAGCAATTAGCGTTAGCCAAAAATAAAATAATAAAACGTATCAGACCCAACTCCGCGGGTGGGTTTCGTGAGGACTACATCCTGCTGTCCTGGGATAACACCTATTACAAGGTAACCAATTTTGCTTTATCCCAGGACAAGCAGGATGCTAGTCCTCACATATGGGTGATGAGCAAGCTAGAGGCTGAGTCATTTGGGATTGAGGCAACAGTGAAGTATTGTTGAAATGAATCAGCCGAAGATCACAGCAGGTTGGATGTAGAAGGAGTTGGGATTACACTGGAAACAAGTTCTTTAAGACGGATTGTCCATAGGCTGAATCTTGTCTTCCTTCTTTGTCTAGACAGTAGTGAGATGCAAAGGTGTGAAGAGAACTCCATGTTGCTGCTTTACAAATGTCCAGAATAGGTACAGAGCGAAGGTGTGCTACTGATGTTGACATCACTCTGACTGAATGTGCTTTTACTTGCCCTTGAAGAGTAAGGCCTGCTTTCTCATAACAAAACTGTATGCAATCTGCTAGCCAGTTTGACAAAGTATGTTTTCCCACTGCTTTACCTGGTTTGTTTGGATCATAAGATACAAATAGCTGACTGGATTTCCTTTGGACTGAAGTGCGATTTAAGTAGAAGGATAGTGCACGTTTACAGTCCAAGGTATGTAAGGCTCTTTCTCCCTGGTGAGTGTGAGGCCTTGGAAAGAATGTTGGTAAAACTATAGATTGATTCAGGTGGAATTCCGTGACTACTTTTGGAAGGAACTTGTAGGAACTTTGTAAAGGGTTCGTATGTGACAAGAGCTTGTAGTTCACTGACTCTTCTAGCTGATGTAATGGCTATGAGGAATATAGTTTTCCATGTAAGATATTTAAGGTCACAGGTATCTATGGGTTCGAATGGAGAATGCATGAGCCTGGCTAATACTACGTTCAGGTCCCATTGTATGCTTGGGGAATGAAGTGGAGGTTTAAGTTGAGTTAAACCTTTCATAAACTTACTGACGAGAGGCTGTGTAGAGATAGGTGCGTCTCCCAGCTTATGGTAAGCTGAGATTGCACTCAAATGAACTCTTACAGATGAAGTCCTAAGACCAGAATCTGAAAGATGGTATAGGTAGTCTAGTAGTGAAGTAGTGGGGCAAGAGAAAGGATCTATAGATTTCTGAGTGCACCACAAAGTAAATCGTTTCCATTTGTAGGAATAATTCTTTCTAGTGGAAGGTTTACGTGAAGCTATCAGCACTTGAGAAATAGTGGTTAGAAGGTTCAGTGGTTGTAAAATCAAGCTTTCAACATCCATGCTGTCAGGGATAGGGATTGAAGGTTGGGATGGTGCAAACGACCTTGATCCTGAGTTATGAGATTGGGAGCTACTCCCAGGCGAATTGGATCCCTGACTGAAAGGTCTAGCAGTGTGGGAAACCATACCTGCCGAGGCCAGTATGGGGCTATGAGTATCATGGTCCCTTTGTCCTGTTGTAGCTTCACTATTGTTTTGGTTATGAGTGGTATCGGTGGATACGCATATAACAGGCCTGAGTTCCAAAGGCGAGCAAAGGCGTCCTTTGGTAGGCTGTTCTCCTGTCGTAGCAGGGAGCAGCAATTTTTCACTTTGTAGTTCAGATGAGATGCAAAGAGATCTATTGTTTGGTTGACCCCAGCGTTGAAAGATCTTGGTTGCTGTCACTGGATCCAAGGACCACTCATGAGGTTGGAACTGACGACTGAGGCGATCGGCTATTATGTTGCGGATGCCTGCCAGGTAAGTGGCTCGTAGAAGAATGGAATGTGCTAGGGCCCAGTCCCAAATCTGAGCTGCTTCTTGGAAAGGAGGTAGGAACCTGTTCCTCCTTGTTTGTTGATGTACCACATGGCTGTGTTGTCCGTTTGAATCAGCACAGTCTTGTGTGAGAGGCAGTCCTTGAACGCATGTAGCGCATAACGTATAGCTCGAAGCTCTAGGAAGTTTGTCCACATCCCTTGGGTCTTGAGATGACCAATGTGTGCTCCCCAGCCTAAGGTGGACGCATCTGTAGTTAAAGTTACTTGTGGAACTGGTTGCTGGAAAGGCAGACCTTTGAGCAAGTTGTTCATTGATGTCCACCAGAGGAGGGAGGAACGCAGTTCCTGCGTTATCTGAATGGGAGTGGACAATGGTTGAATAGCTTGAATCCACTGAGTTTTGAGTGTCCATTGCATTAGTCACATGGTCAATCTGGCCATGGGAGTGACGTGAACTGTGGAGGCCATGTGTCCGAGTAGGGTGAGGCACTGATGAGCTGTAACTTGAGATTGATTTCGGTGAGTGTGCCAGGAGAACGAGTGTTTGAGCACGGTCTCTTGGAAGAAAAGCCTTTGCTATGGTGGTATTTAGATCTGCACCTATGAATTGTAACAGGTGAGATGGTGTGAATTGGGATTTCTGGTAGTTGATGAGAAATCCCAAGGAGTGAAGCAAGTTAACTGTGAGCTTGAGGGAATTGAGAGCTCCTTCTTGTGTCTGACTCCTGATGAGCCAATCGTCCAGATAAGGGAATACATGCACCTTTTGTTTGTGGAGATGTGCCACCGCTAAAGCCAGACACTTTGTGAACACTCGAGGTGCTGAGGCTAGGCCGAATGGGAGCACTCGGTATTGAAAATGTTGACCTTTGACCAGGAATCACAAGTACTGGCGATGTGGAGGAAAGATGGGAATGTGAGCGTAGGCATCTTGAAGATCCAGACAGCAGAGCCAATCCCCTCTTTGAAGGAGAGGTAGCACGGTGCCTAACGACACCATCCTGAATTTTTCTTTTTTGAGAAATTTGTTGAGATTTCTGAGGTCTAGGATGGGACGAAGGCCTCCGGTATTCTTTGGAATGAGGAAATAGCGGGAGTAGAATCCTCTGCCCTGCTGAGGCCCGGGGACTGGTTCTATGGCCCTGGCTCTCAGAAGGGTGGATAATTCTGCTTGTAGAATTTTGGAATGTTGGTTCACAGTCCAAGATGAGAGTGGTGGAGTTTCTTTTGGTACAGTGAGAAAATCCAATCGGTAACCGTGAGCTGTTACGGAAAGTACCCATTGGTCTGTGGTTATGGAGGTCCAGGTGTGATGGAAAAAGGTTACACGACCTCCTACTGGTAGGTGTGGGAGTGGGTTGGTGGGTTGGCTGCTGCTCTCTGATTTCTTTCAAAAATCTGATGTTGAGGCAATTTGAGGAGGAGGTTGAGGCCTTGCCTGCCTTTGCCTAGCCTGTGGACGCTGAGCTGGGCGAGATGGTCTTGCACGGTTTGATGGGGGATAGTAGCGGAGTTGGCGATAGTAAGGCCGCCTTATATCCCTTCTAGGTCTTCTGACCGGGGGTTGAGGCTCCTGAGGCAGTAAGGAAAGTTGCTTAAGTGTCTCAGTATGATCTTTAATAGTCGCAACAGCTTGTTTAACCTTGTCGCCAAACAGGTTATCCCCCAAACAGGGAAGGTCGGCTAGCCTTTCCTGTACTTCCGGCCGGAGATCGGATGCCTTAAGCCAGGCCCATCTACGTGCTGTTATTCCTGAAGCTGAGAGACGTGCTGCAGTTTCAAAACTGTCGTAGGTAGCTCTGACTTCATGTTTGCCTGCCTCTAGGCCTTTATGCACCAGTTGATGGAATGGTTCCTGATATTGATCAGGAAGTGTGAGTACCAGGTACTGGACTTGTTTCCAAAGATTTCTTTGGTATTCGTTCATAAAGAGTTGGTAAGATGCAATCTGAGATACCAACATAGAACCTTGGAAAACTTTTCGGCCCAAGTTGTCCACGAATCTGTTGTCTTTCCCAGGTGGTGTAGAGGCATGAGACTTTAATCTTTTAGTCTTTTTCTGGGCCGACTCTACGACCACTGACTGGTGAGGTAGCTGGGTTTTTTGAAATCCAGGTATTAGTTGGACTAAGTAGGTGGCATCTGACCTCTTATTGACCGCTGCCAGTGAACCTGGTTGTTCCCATATTTGGTACATGAGTTCTTGTAATACCTCATGTATCGGCACTGCCAAAATCTCCTTGGGAGGATCTACAAATTGTAGGACCTCCAGTGTCTTTTGTCTGGCATCCACCTCTGCATGCAACTGGAAAGGGATGGTGTCCGCCATGTCCTTCACAAAGTTTGAGAAAGATAAATCTTCCGGAGGAGACTTTCTAAGGTCCTCAGGAGATGGTTCAGACAGTATGTCCTTCTTCTGAGGAGTACCCCGCCGTCTCTGTGTCTGTCTCGCTTGGTGACCTCAGTGGCTGTGGTGTAACTGGCACCAGCGGTGGCTCTCTGGGCATCGGTGGAAGTAAGGGAGAACGAGGCTGATGAGGCCTGGGAAGTCCTGAGAGTCCTGGAACAGGTTCCTCTTTGTATGTCTCTGGGCGTCTTCGATAAAGCATCGAGTAGATTGTCCAGTTTAGTCATCAGTGGTTGAAGAACCATGAAGTCTGAAGATGGCACCGATGGAGTCACCGGTGGAATCGGTGAAGGCATCGGGCAAGGCATCGCGGGCATCGGCTGCGGAATCGATGGCCGTTCTGGCGGAATCGATGGTAGTATCGGCATCGATGGCGAAGGATCGGAAGGCATCGGAGCTGGTGTCGATGGCGACATCGGTGTCGATGGCTGGCATGGCACCGTACCGAGGAGCGCTTGTCGAAGCGCTTGACGGATGTACTCAAGTTCTGCCCGCATAGCTGATGCTATCAGAGCAGCTATGGGGGGAGGCGGCGATGGCGATACCTCCTCAGGGCCCTGAGGAGGTATGGTGCCCGGCACCGATATCGGTGGGGATCGCCCTGGTACCGTACGCCTCGGAGCTTCTGCGCTCGTCCGAGCTTTCTTAGCGGAGGAGGCCGCATCCTTCGATGGCTCAGCGGGCACCGGCTCGATGGCGTGCTGGCGCCGATGCTTCTCCTTATGTTTTTCGCTGCCGGAGGTGGACGCCTTAGACGATGGCGAGGGGGAGGGAGTGGAAGCGTCTCAGGCCTCACCTGGAAGTCGTCGTTTCAGCACAACTTGCCGTATTGATCCCGATGGCGATGACTGAGCTGACGTCGAAGTTGTTGGGAGCAGATGAATTTTGAAGAGGTGCTCCATCTTCTCCATCCGGAGCAGACATCCCTTCGATGTCATTTCGGCACATAAAGTACAAGACTTTACATCGTGTTTTTCGCCGAGGCAAAGAACACATTCTTGGTGCGGGTCCGTAATGGACATATTTCTCGCACAATTCGGGCATTTTTTAAAACCCGAAGCCATTTTTGCCGGACAGCCGTCGACGGCAATGTGAGGGAAAAAAACGGTATGGAACAGACGAAAACTCTGAGAAAAAACTGAAATCGCGATGGAACGGAAGGGAGACCCTTGCGGTGGAAAGTTTTTCCTGAACTTTTCCAAAGTTTTGTGAGTGGTGAAATTCACCACAGGACCCCAGATTAACCGCGAGGATAACGGCTCCGCGGAAAAAAGAAGACTGAAGGGAGACCCCTGTGGCAGGGAATATCATGGCATGCTCAGTAGGCACTCTGGTGCCAGTCAAAAGTTTCACAGAAACTTTGGAAGAAGTTTTTCCATATATAGGGCTCCAATACTGATGTCACCCATATGTGAGGACTAGCATCCTGCTTGTCCTGGGATAACATAACATTTTATGTGATTTGGATTTAGTATTGTTAAAGTTTTGTAACCTCTCATATACTTGTGCACAGACTTAAGGAAAACAATGTATTGAAAAGACTACATAATCATTTAAACAGATGGAACAGAACTGCTGTGCAAGTTACTGCAATTCATCTCCTAGTACTCTCCTTGAACCACTTGGGCATACATAACTTTTTTTTTTTTTTATAATTATAGGCTTAGCTTCAGATGAAGCTGGGCATTTAACCATCATATTATGACAGCATTGCACTAGTAAATTAGACAGGAATGAGTGAAGGTGATGCAGTGGTTTCCAATTTTTTGCTGCACCAACCCTCAATATATGTATGTAACAGGCTTCAAAACTAGGAGTAGAATCAACTAAAATTATTAAAGGACATGGCATAAGTTAAAGGTTTGGCATTTATAGTTATGGGTTCACTAGTCTTATAAAAATGTTTTTATAACAAGCATAAAAATTAGCTCAAATTCACCCCAAATTATTAAATCAAGACTTAACAGAGTTACAAGTGTTACAAATTCTAATACATTGAAAAAATACATTATACACAGACTCAAAATCAGGGTCATATACAGATTTCTCTCCAAGAAAATAGTTTAGATGGAACATTAGATTGTGGCACTCACCTCTGAAAGATATTAAATCTATTAGAAATATATCTTAAAACAGGGATCAAATGGATAAACTCCAATGCCATTTTCATACCAAAAACTGTGCATCCTCTGTGGTAGGGGGTTCTCAACCCAGTCCTTTGAGCATTCCTCGACAGTCAAGTTTTCAGGATATCCACAAAGAATATGCAAGAGATAGATTTATTTACTATGGAGACAGTGCTTGCAAATTTTTATATGCATATCTATCTCATGCATATTCATTGTGGATATCCTAAAACTTGACTGGCTAGGTGTGCCCCGAGGATCAGATTGAGAACCACTGCTCTAGAGTATTAACATTTTTCATATTAACCCTCATAGTAACCAGAGGGCATAGGACTCCAACTCTTAAGCAAGCGCAAATCTCAGATTAATGAGGCACAAGGACGTGCACAATTCTCATACAACGAAGTAGACAACTGAACCAGAACCAAAAACTGGAATGAACTTTTTCCTGAACTGGAATGAAACAGATAGTTATTTGAAAGTCTGCTGAAACCAAACTGGAACAACATGTAAAAATCTTAATGCTGCTGGTTCAGAATAAGGGTGACTATTTAAAAATCACCATGGATATGTTATACTGGTTCAGAACCAGAATTAGCACACAAAATAGCTGGAAAGATTTACATTTTCTGTTTGTCCAGAACAGATTTCTGTATTTGGCCCTCTTCAAGCACTGGGAAAGCATTAGGCAGAGATTTAACTGTAGGCCCATTTCCTCTGAGGTACAATACACTTGGCAGCAGACCATAAGTAACCTAGTAGAGGAAAAACAGGGAAAGAGGACACTTGCAGTACACTGCAGAGTGCTTCCATGTTGCAATACTCAGTCATGCTTTGCAAGTATTAAAGACTAAGCTGCTGCTGACTTGAAATTGAAATTCTCTTTCTAAAAACTTTATTAAACAATGCATCTGTGGTGGCTTTGCCTGCAGGGCACCAGCCAGAGTAGACTACAGCAGCTTGCCAGCCCAGCATCCAGTCTCTCCGAATCAGAGATCAATGAGCAGGGGATGCTATTTGCTTTCTTATTCTCCAGGCACAGGCATTCTGAATAAACCCACAGCACGGGTAATGAGAGCAGATTATCTGAGATGGTGCTCTGGGGATAATTAAGCTCTATGGCAGGGCTTCCCAAATCTGTCCTGGGGACCCCCTCAGCCAGTCAAGTTTTCTGGATATCCACAATAAATTTACATGAGATACATTTGCACATCATGAAGACTCAGTATATGCAAACTTATCTCATGCATATTCATTTTGGATATCCTAAAAACCCGACTGGCTGTGGGGTCCCCAGGACAGGTTTGGGAAGCCCTGCTCTAAGGGTTCCTGTTTCTCAGAGTTTAACTTTTTTTTCAAATGTCAAATAGATTTATAGGTATTACTCTACTCTATGTAAAAGAGAACTCTTCTATATGACTAGAGAGGGATATACCGGCAAGTGCTGCTAAGTCACAGAATCAAGGCTCAAAAGACAAAAGAATGGCAGGCAGCATAGAGGTGGATGGTGTGTAACTCAAGACTATGAAAATATGAAACAGGATCCTGTTCCCATGATGTGACTTGTAACTATTAGAGATTGTGCTAGTGATTTGTAATAGGAGAGTGAGGGAGATTAGACTAGCCGGGACTTCAGATGTGAAGTTTCGTGACTACTCTTATTGCTTATTACAAAGCAGGATCACATTCCCACATGGAGAGGAAATAAGTCAGTCCTGTGTAGAGTGATTTCAAGTTTAACCATACAAAAAATTGAAACAACGTCAAGTTGAAGACCATTTCATAGTAAGGGAGGATAATACTACATCTAACTTGGAAAGGCAGATACAAAGGCATCGCCCAAAATGATATACTTAACTTTCACTTTCAAAAAGGAAAAAATTAACTTACCTGTTAATTTCTTTTCAAGTTCTGTTAGACCAGTCCAAACAGATGGGTTATGCTTCCCTATCAAAAGATGGAGTCAAAACAAACTCATGCAGACATCATTATATAGTCTGGTGCAACCTGGAAATTGTCAGCAAACTCTTATTAAAGCTAACAAAAAATATATATTCAACCTTTAACAAACCCCATTGTAACTTTTTTTTTTTTTTTTTTTAAAGATTTGCTTTTCTTTCCTCTTAAACCAATGATTCATAGACATAAGACTTTCTGAAGGAAAGAGAAAAGGAAAACAGCTAAAACAAGTACTGAAACCTTCCATCTCTTGTCTTCTCAAACAAGCAGCTCCAGAAAAAGATCCTTCACTGGCTTCCAGGTGGGTTCTGGAATGGTCTGGCAGGACTCAAGAAAGGTAAAATTGTAACTTACCTGTATTTTCTTTTATCATCTCTAAGCCAGTTGGGGCAGCCACTGCCCAAGGTGGTCCTGCTCTCCTCTGATACTTTTGCCCCTGGGTGGAGGCATCAAATAAGATCTACACACCTAGGGCCTCTAGAATTGATTCAACTGGAAGTCAAGCACCTAGTGTGCCTGGCTCAAATATACAAACAAAACCCCCCCACAAAATAAACCTTTTCCTCAGTCTTCTGGTTCTCCTCCCCACACCTGCACATTCTCATGAATAATATTAAAAAAAAAAAGAGAAAAAGGAAAGAGGAAGGATAGGATAGTATGTTGTGACTGAAAAGGGAGGCTTCGTGGTTTCTCTTGCTTGCCCAGGATGTGACCCCAAGGCTTAGTGTCTAATAGATGGGGGTGCCTCACCACCCCCAGACAGATCTAATAGGTCTGCCTGCTGCTCAACTGTCAGACCAATCCAGAGAAATGTGACATACCCAAGCAGAGACTAGAAGTCAAGGCTGCTTTGATGACACTAGCACCACCCCCACCCCCCCCAAAAGCTACAACCTTGGCTTGCACATCCAACCCATCACAAAGAAATATTATGCCATCTTGCAAATTTCTTCCAGTGGAAACAGTCTACACTCTGCCCGCAAAGAGACCTGAGCTCTAGTAGAATGAGCTCTCAATATCCTACCCCCTCCCTGAAGACCCTTATTTATATATGCCAAGTCAACTGCCTCTAATCCAACTAGCAAAGGAGGCCTGAGATGCTGCCTTTCCCTTCTGAGCACTACTGAAAAGGATGAACTGTTTGCCCACCTTCCCGAAGGCATCTGTAATCTTCCGGTAAATGAACAGTATCCTACAGACATCCAAACGCACGCAGATCCTTTTCCAAACCAACGCACTGCAAAGTATGAAGTGATGACAAACTCAACTGGCTTAGATGGAAATTTAAAACTACCTTGAGCAAGAAGGAACAGGACAAATTCTGACCTTTACAAAAAAAAAAAATAAAAAAAAAAATACTAAAGGATCCTGAAGCTCTGAAATCTTCCTAGCTAAACAGATGACAACCAGGAATACTGTCTTCAGTGACAGATCCTTTAATCTTATGCCTGATTGTCTTTTAGCCTCATTAACTAATTTTTTATTTTCTTTAACCATTGTCTTACTTTATGAAATGTTCTAAGTCCCATGTCCTGTATGTTTGTCTTAGATTATAAACTTAAGTAGGGCCTGTTTTTTGTGTATTGTACAGCACTGCATATGTCATGTTGCACTATAGAAATGTTAAGCAGCAGCAGTAGTAATGAAGCCCTTCTTAGGGCTTCAAAAATAGAGCTGCTAACAGGGCCCTAAGAACCAGATTAAAATCCACAAAGGATGTGATGAAGGCAACACATGCTTTGCACTCCTGAAGAATTGAATTGTCTCCATATAGGAAGCCAATATACACCCTTGAATCTGTCCCTAGGACTGTGCTGCCACTTGAGCCTTAAGGGAATTTAGGACTAACCCCTCGTCTAGGCCAAGAGCAATGAGAGCTGTGCTTTAAACAGGGAGATACCCTCATTTTGACACTAAGCAGCAAAGATCCTCTAGATTCTGACATAATAAGCTAGGGACATGGAACTCTTTCATGCTTCCAAAAACATCACAATCAAAGCCCTGAAGTAACCTCATTTCCTCAAGGACCAGGCCATAAGATAGAATGGAGAGGTATCTTCCATAAGAAATGGGCCCTGGCAAAGTAAATCTCTGAAAAGAAAATAAGTTGCACCTTCATTTTGAGCCCAATTAGATGGAGAATTCATAAGAAACACTCACTACCAGAAGCTTCAGAGGGAACCTTGTAGCCATGTTTCATACTGCTGAAAAAAACACTCAGTTTTGGCATTGTGAGTGGGTGTCACTAAATCCTGCTGAGGAAGACCCCCCCATCTATCCATTATTTGGGCAAATGCTGATTCAGCCAATTCCCATTCCCCTGAGTTTAGAGTATGCCAACTGAGTAAATATGCTTGGACTCAAACACCACAATGTGTTCTGCTGACAGCTCTTTGAGATGCCTTGCCATCTAAACCAGAATGAGGCCTCCCTCTATCATTGCCTGGAAATGCCTGGTCTCCCTGCCTATTAACTTGCCATGATGAAGCCTGACAGAATTCTGATCGCTGCACCTTCTAACCTGAAAAACCTGACTAGAGCCAGTCTGCTTGCTCTGGTGTCCAAATTGGTACAATGGCCAAAACAATTCCAGAGGGGACCATAATCCCTGGGTCATCTATCCCCTGCAATCGGCTCCCCAAACCACTAGGCTTGCATCTATAGTGACCCATTTTGGGAGTTCCAAATATACCTCTTCAGAAGAATGGGCTCCAAAATCCTTAGTTTCAGACTTTTTGCAATTAGAACTCATATAGTCTTGCACCTGCAAAGGTGGTCTCAATAACAAAGCCGTTTGAAGCAGACATGTGTGCGCCCATATACATGATACTAGGTCTATGGCTACTGTCACTGAACCCAAGACCTACAGATAACTAAAGACTTTGAGACCAGAGAGCCTACAGCAAGCTCACCTGTGTTTGAAACTTGAGAATCCAGAGGTCATGAACACTCCCCACTGTCGTACTGAAGAGGGCTCCCAGACAGACTAAGCATGGACAACTGAGGATGGCTCTTGGCCCAATTCATCACCCAGCCTAAAAATTCCAAAACCTGCAGAATCTTGTGAGTTAGGCACTCAGTTCTTCAGCAAGGACTTAGCCCTGATTAACCAATCATCTAAATAAGAATAAACCAAAATCTTCTCTTTATAAAGAAAAGCAGCTACATCCTTGACCAGGTCCTGAACTGGACATACTAGCCCAGGATTGCAAACTTTAGGAACCTCAGGTGCTTCTCTTTGATGGGGATATGAGGATATGCCTCAAACAGACCCAAGAAAATTAGAGACTGTCCCTTCAATATCACCACAATCATCGACTTCAGAGTTTCTATAGGAAAATAGGACACTGAAAGGACCCTGTTGACCTGCATCAAATCCCAAATTGTCGAAACATTACTTCTTTCTTTGGAACCAAAAAATAAATGAAATAAATTTTGCCGTCTGTGGCCTGGGTACTGGCACCAATGCTTCCAGCTGCAGCAACCAATCTATCACCACTTGAATAATGGCTCTTTGCTGATGACCTACAAGGGAATTAAATAAAAACATCCAAAAGCACAACCACTTATTTGAGGGCGTATTCTTGTCTAATGATGTGTAGGTAATATGGGTCCATGCCTCACAGAACAGTTTCAACTGACTACCCACAGGAGGCAACGAGGAATGAACTTCCTTGATCATTGCTGGGCACCTTGAGCCCACAGAATCCCATGCACCTCCTTCTCGACCATCCCAAAATGGCCAAAATATATAAGGCAATCTATTCTTGTGTATTTCATATGGCCTACCCGGCTTGTACTGCCTGGTATCCCAAAAAAGTCTGAGAATAAGATACTCTTGAGGTACTCCTTAATCTGCCCTTGGAGAGCCACTGAAACACATCCAAATCCTTTGCCGACTTTTCCAACTCCTCCCTGAACAAAAAGGCATCACTTAAAGGGAAATTTTTGGATGCAGAATACACTGACCAATTTTGTAACCACAACAGTCTTCTGGCCAACACTGATTCTGCCACCTATTTTGAGAAGATGCAGATAAAACCTTACAGCCGATCAGCGACTAAAGCTGTTACTGATGCCAACCAATCCACTGCCCTGAAAAGTGGCTGCAACTCCTTCTCCAAGATCTGACATTGCTGAGGACAATGCAACAGGGCTCTAGCCACACAACCCCTACAAACTGCCATCTGCAATGAGACTGGAAATCTCAAACAACCGCTTCAGAAGAGACTTAATCTTGCTAGCCTGAGAATCCTACAAAATTAAGTCTTCCCCCATCAGAATGGTAGTCTTGCAAATCACTGTAATTACAAACGGTCCTTTTCCCTCTACTAATGGATAAAACATTTCCCTATCACCTTTATCAAACTTCCCAGCCGATTCTGTAAAGTGCGCACTATTCAAAATGTGTTTGGCCGCGTGTTTTTGAAGGGTGTCCATTACCCCTTATACTATAAGGGGTTTAGTGCCTCAAAAACATGCGGCCAAACTCCCTGAAAACTAATAGCACAAGCTCATGTTGAGCCCATTAGTCATTCACCCAGTATTCAAAAAGTAAAATTTGCGGCCAATCCGCACATTTTACACTCAAATTAACACCTGCCCAAGGAGTTAATACTAAGACGGAGGAACCAAAAATGTAAAATAAAAAAAAAAGGGAGTGTGTTTCCTGAACCCGCTGACACAGCCACCTCTCCTGGCCCAAGGAGGAACTTGGGGCGCATACTCGTCCCTAGCGCCTGCTTTTAGCACGACCCCTCATTTAGATAAAGGATCGCACGCCCAGGAGAGAGGTGGTTGGGCGCATGTCAGGAGAGCAGGCGCTCAACATGGAGCACCAGTTCTCCCGCGATCTTTACTGAATCAGCCTGTTAAAGAGTGAATTTTCCCACTCTGCTTAAATCATATCCTGAATGACTGAGTGGAGAGAAACCCTGGGGACTTCTTAATTCCGATAAGAATCTGATTCCCCTGAGAAGACAACTCCTTAACCTACTCCTCTTACAGCTTCAAAAACTCCATCACCCAAAATTTGAGGGGAAAGATTCCTCAATCCTGAATAACCTCACTATTGAAGAATCCTCTTCCGTAGTCCATCCCACTAAGCTCCCTTTCTTCCAGGACCAGGCTAGGAGAACTGCAAGTAGCTAGGGACTTCACTGGAGAACATCACTATTCCACCCCAATCCAGGTATCTTTGGTGGCAGACCATGCTCTGCATACTAGAGGAACAAACTCTGCCTTAGAACCATACTCAACATCCCCGGTACCATCTACATGGCTCTTCACAGCACAGAACACCTAGTGCTAGATCATCACTAAATCCAGAGAAAACATCTGGTTCATAAGTACCAAGTACGAACAAGAGCTAAGGCAGCAGAAACAGAAACATAACAGCAGAAAAGTTCATATGGGCTCATCTAGTCTGCCCATCTGTCCAATTAATTTAGCATTATATTTCTAATCACTTTAGAGATCCCCTGTATTTATTCCTCACTTTCTTGAATTCAAAAACAATCAAGAAATATAAAATATCAGTAATAGTAAAATCATACTAAAAAATATTTCAAAACAACTGACATACAACATCCAATTGTCTCTTGGGGCAACATTCGTTTTAAAGTTCCACTGTAAATGTTCTACTGTTTTTCAGAAGAATAAATTTATATTTCAAGAACTCCCTCACCTAGAATCCTGCCTAGTGGATAAAGAGCAAGGTTAAGGTAAATTGTCTGCAAAATAAAGTATTTTTTCTCATTTCGGTAATGAGTATAATTACAGATTACTTGATTTATTGCTTTGAAATATCCTCCCATAATATGGACTAATGGTTTTTTGTTAGTAATTCATATAAATAGTGTCATGAATGTTTGTCATTTTTCTTTTTTGTAACAAAACTATTTTTCTGATTTTTTGCAAATGTAAATTTGTTTAAAACTTCAATAAAATATAAATTAAAAAAAAATATTTCGAAACTGACATACAACATCCAATTATTTAAAACTCATTTAAATTATTTTTAAATTTCACAATCAATAAAATATTTAAAAATATCAGACAAATATTCCCTTCTCTATCTACTTGGGCCCGTTTGATTTCCAGTCGCCCTAAACTTGATCTGAATTAGTAGGGGTAGGGAGAGGAGTGCAAAAACTTTCTTCTCTCTCTCATATACACATGCTCAATCTCACACACATGCTCACATTTATTTGATTTATATTCGCTTTTCAGCACTTAAAGCAGATTACATTCAAGTACTGTGAGCATTACCCTATCCCCAAAAGGCTCATAATCTGTTTGTATCTGAGGTAATGAAGGGTAAAGTGACTTGCCTAAGGTCACAAGCATTGGCAGTGGGATTTGAACTCTGGTTTCCCTCTGTCATATACATGTTCTCTCTCACACACCCACTGCCTCTCTCAATCACTCAGGCTGGCTCTCTTTCACCCATATATATACACACACACATGCTCAAACACATGATCTCTCATACAAAGAAACTCCCTCTTATTCACACAGGCTTACACACCCTCTTCTCTCTCACCCAGGCCGCTGCTCCGTGTTGTTCTGGAACCTGCAGGGGGGGAGAGGAGTCCAGCAGCTTCCTCCTCACTCAGTCTGCCAGTGGGATAGAGTGAGCCAGCTGCCCTGTGGCCTTCCTGGAGTCTTTGGCTGCCAGTGAAATGGAACGCACCAGCAGTCCTGCAGCCTCCTGTAGTCTTCGACTGCAGGTGAGATGGGAGGATCCCAAAGCCCAAAGGAACTCAACACTAAAGACCTGGTTCCATGGGGGAGGAAGACTGCCATCCACAACAGACCTTAGTTTCTTCCTGGCTCTACAGAGACAGAACTCTGAAAGCAGTTGCTCTAGAGGCTGAAGTGCTGAACTATACCACAACCAGATACCATCTGCTGGAGGCAGAACTGTTGAGAATTTCCTGGGATTTACCAGACTATACAGTGAAGCCAGCACAAAAGCTCCATCTCTGTCTCCATCTGCTGATAAGGGAATGTCATGTAATGCCTTCGCGCCACCCCTAACACTCACTCAGGGTTAACCCCATAGACACTTGAAAGGTCCTGCCAAACATTGCCCAGGCCCACCTGACACATGAAATGTGCTCCTACATTGTAAACCCCCATCCCCCATGCCTCTGCCAAGTACCTTATCTGCAAGCTATCACCTGGTGTTTTCTAGAGAAACCTGGGATCCCACACAACTTGTCAGTTCCTAGAAATAAATCTACAGACCAAATACAGAAAAGCAAAGTTACTTACCTGTAATGGATGTTCTCCCTAAAACAGCAAGACAGCCAACCACACAAGATAGATGACATCAACAAAAGGAACCAAAACAGATCATTTTTCTCCCAAAGCCCAGAAAATTCCACTTTGCTTTCTGAGCATGTACAGGCCTCTTCACCCTATCGTCCCATGAACAAGTCTCCTCAATCTTTTTCCAAGCTTGATAAGCCTCCCAGCAAGGACAGTGTTTGTGGGGCTGTTTTGAAGTCTACAGAGGACATCTGTAGACTTCATGGAGAAAGCAACTCTGCTTTCTCCATGGACAAGGACAACAGTCAGCCACACAACATGAGGACTGCCCAATTAATGATTACTTTGAAATACTGTAGACTTGACCAGGGGAGGATTACAGGAAAATATCAGCCCAGGGAATATTTTCAAAACCGGCCCATGGGGTATCTGTCACACTCGTGCACTTTCCCTGCAGCATGTGTTAATAGCTCCCAAAAGTACACCAAATCAACCTGGTACCCAGTAGAATTGAGCCAAAGTATCTCCAACATAAACTTGAGCCAAACAGAATTGAGCCAAAGTATCTCCAACATAACTTGAGCCAAACATAGAATTGAGTCAACATAGAATTGAGCCAAAGTATCTCCAACATAAACTTCATAACTAAAGTTGAGCACATTCTAGACCAGGGGTGAGCAGAACTGCAGCCCCTGTTCCATCCATGGTTGGGTTCTCTACACATTTGCTTATCTCCTGGTCTGGCTCTTGAACCAGTTGCCAAGTAATGACACTGCCAGCCAGTGTCAGACACACGCTAGTCACAAACAGATGTTTAAATTGCAGAAACTTAATTGGCACATGCACAATGACACACAGACATACTCTTTTCTCAGACACAGACCCACACAGAATATGTACGAGGGTAAGTCAGTAAGTCACAAATCTCTCTACTAAGGTAATAAAACATATATCTGTAATGTTGTCATATTCCATAGATGGCAGCACCTTAGAAGTGCTTATGTACATAAATAGTTATTTAAACTGTGCATGCGCAGGGGCTGTGTACACAAGGAAAATGGCTGCCATGTTGACAGATTGTACGGTCGAAGAACAACATGCTGTTGTCCGATTTTTATGAGCTAAGGGCTTAGTGGTAAAAGACATTCATAAAGAAATGTATCCAATTTATAACTGGACCAATAAATTTGCACAAGGACGTGCCAACATGAACGACGAAACCAGACCTGGCCGACCTGTAGAGACTGCGACAGAGGCAACTGTGAAGCAGGTTGAAGAGATGGTTCGCGCTAACCAGAGCGTAGCAATTGACAAAGTTACCAAAGAAATTGGGTGCTCTCACGGATTAGCATATTCCTTAGTGCACGATGCATTGAACTTTCGCAAAGTCTGTGCAAGATGGGTTCCCAAACAGCTGACCGAAGACAATAAGAACAACCGGATAGGTGTCTGTTTGGAAAATCTCTGCCGTTATGCAAACGAAGGTGAATCAATGATGGCACGTATTGTTAATGGTGACGAGTCGCCAGAAGCGAAACGCGATTCCATGCAGTGAAAGCATCCACTATCACCGACACAGAGGAAGTTCAAGCTTGTGCCTTCTGCAGGAAAGGTGATGTTGACTGTGTTTTGGGACCGAAATGGAATACTCAACCAGTTTTCAGAAGCGTGGTGAATCTGTTAATTCAGCTTCCTACTGTGCTACTCTATTAAAGCTTAAAGGAGCTATTCGTAGAAGATGCCCAGATCTGGAAAAAAGAGGAGTGCTGATTCTTCACGATAATGCCAGCCCACACACTTCGAATGAGACTCGTCAGACAATTGCGAACCTGCACTGGGAAGTTCTTGAACATCCACCATACAGTCCGGATTTGGCACCCAGCGATTTTCACTTGTTTGGCAAACTGAAAATCCATCTCGGTGGTAAACATTTCACCAGAAAAACTGTTTGTGACTATATTCTGTATATTTCACAGTAAATAATTCATCTTTTGCATTTAAATAAATTTCATGAATATTAATCCCATGTATATTTGTGACTTACTTACTGACTTACCCTCGTATATATGGCAGCGTGTCTCTCTCTCTCTCACTCTGACAACAGACAAACTCTTTACATGCTACTGCTGAACTGCTGCTTAGGGGCTCACCAGTGAGTGCCCCTAGTACTGCTGCATAATGGGGTAAAGTTCTTGCTTGCTGCCATCCCTTCCCTATTCTGCAGTTGCCCTCTCCCTTTCCCAATCCTTACTATTGCTGGTTCCACAGCCAGCTGCTTCTCTCAGAGATCAATAGTCACCTCAGACAGAAGCATCCCAAACAATGCGTAGGCACTTCCCTCCTGGTTTACCCCCTTTCTTTCAGTGCCTAAAGCTTGCCTCCCCCTTCTCCACAACACTACCACCACGCTAGTAAATTCCCATTGTCTGCAGGCTATTCAGTCTTGTTTTTATGGTTCTCCAGGCTCTGGTGTGCCTACAGACTCCAGGAGGAGGGGGGGGGGGGGAACCAGAAGTGACCCATACTGTTCACCGGGCTTATAAAAACAAACAATTAAGCCCTGGCTGAGACTGGGGAGAACCACTAACTCAAGGTAGCACAGCTCCAGATGGAATCCTGCTTTTTCTTGTAGAGCCAGTGCAGACAGGGCTGGTGCAAGGGTATTAGATGTTATAGGTGATCTTATAGTCTTGCACACATTCCTGTACCCACCCTTCCCACAAATAATTAAAAAACAGTAACCGATTTTACATGGAAAAAGAATATTAAGTATTCTAAGGTAAAAATATCACTTACATGTATTATTTATATGCACTGCTGTGGTACCAACCAAAAAATTCTGCAAAAGACACCTGCAGCCATATAGTACTAGGTCTATTGTAAAGCATGTTGACCCTCAGCAAGCTTCAAGTAAACAAATACAATCTAGTAAACCTCCCATATGAAAGTAGCACTAACTGCCAGCACTCAAACAGTAACAACCCTACTTATGAAAAGGCAAATTGCAATTATTACACCAGGCCCTAACACACTAATACACCTATTAGGAAAACAGAACAAGCCAAGCTGTTATAGATCCTTACACAAACTACATGCTAGCAGAATACCTCACCTTAGTCACACATGCAGAACACAGACAGATCACCACCAAATACACAATAAAGAGACAAAGTATAAATAGAAACATGCCATCAAAAACTGAACTGGAAATTGTAAGACATTCTGCATGCAATGCAACGATGGAAAAGTAATCACCATCACCCCTCATTAAAACAAAATCAAGATATATAAATCAGTCGTAATAGTAAAACCATATTCATAAAAAGAATAAATATTTCAAAGCACCTAATGAATACAACATCCAATCATTAGAAACATATAACATTGTTTCTTTAAATTTTCTAAACATCAATAAAATTTCAAAACAGCAGACATCAAACACTACCCAATAATTAAAAGCAAGGCTAAAAAAGTTCCCTGCTTTCTATACTGGAAACCTTAGACTCCGGTCACCCCGAGATTGTCAAGGATTAGTCAGGGATAGAAGGTATACACAAACTTTCTGCTCTCTCATATAAATATATACTCTAACATACATGTCCGTTCTTACACAAACTCCCTTAAATTCTCTCACAGACATGTTCACTGACTCACTCTTGCTCTCACACATCCTCAGGAAACCACAGCAAGCCTATTATGTAGTGCAACAATGAAAAAACAATCATTCTTCATAAAACATTAAGCATTAAAAAGATCATACATTCATAATATTAAAACCATACTAATAAAATATGTAATAAAAAAGGAGTATTTTTTGTAAACCGTTATGATGGCGAACTACCGAATGACGATATATAAAACTCGATAAATAAATAAATGTCAAGCAGGCCAACAGCCAACAAAAATCGAATAATTAAAATGACATTTTTTTTCTAATATTTCTCAAACACCCAATATTTCAAACAGCAGACACATTAAATATCCCAAAGTTTAAAACAGGATTAAAAATCTCCAGGTCTCCATATCTGGGATCTTTTGATTTCCAGTCACTCACAGATTGCTGTGGATTGAGGGAGGGGGACCTCACTATCTTTATCCTCTTTCTCCCCCCTCACACACATGCTTTCTCACTCATACATGCTGTCACATACACAGGCTCTCGCTCTCACTCAAACGCAGTCTCTTGTTCTTACATACACAGACATATGCATAGGCTCTTTCGCTTTTTCACACACAGGCAGGCTTCTGTCTCACATACCCAAGCATAGACACATACAACTTTCAGACCTCCCCTTTCTTCTGCACCTTGTCGTTGGCCACTGCTGGATGGCAGTGCTGCTCCTGCAAGTTGGGGGGGGGGGGGGGGGGAGGGTGCCGCATGGCCTCGTATGTCTCTTTGGGTCATACTGCAGAATGAGCTCTGCCATGGCCCCGCAGGCCTCTCTCCCAGCTGCAGCAGGCTGTGCTCCACCATGGACTCTCAGGTTTCTCTTCAAGCCGCAGCAGCCCCTTTTTTCTTTGGCCAGGAAGCTGGGGGAGGGGGGGGGGAAGAAAAATGTGATGGAATGACCAGCTCAGCAGGGGAAGCCCAATCCCCCGAAAGGCCAATCTGCTCCTTGATTTGACTCTCGATGGTTTCTTGGCAACCCATTTTACGTACTGTGCAAAGTTTGTTTTGATTACTTCAAAAATGTTCTTAAGTACTGCTTGCTCAAATGAACTATTTGCGCAAGTTCTTATCTAGACAGTATTCTTTTGAAAAGGCATGTATAGTTGACCATTTGGCAGATTTATAGATTTATCTTGGACTGATACTTCATTGTGATGTCACTGATGCGCTCGTTGCCCGTACTTATGCGTTTTTGACTTCAGTATTTCCAATGTTATTAGTTGCATACTAAAAAGCAATTCATTATGTCAAACTCTTGATAAAGCATTTATTAGCTGCTGTTTCTATTTTAGATGTACCATATGAAATGAATAATTGGGACACATTCCTGAGTGTTTGTATTCTGACTAAATAAAACAAGAGGGCCCATCTTCAGTCTAGGGTATGTAATGCTTGTTCGGTGGTAGTCGTGTGTGGTTGAGGAAAGAACGTTGGCAATATTTCTGGATTTAAGTGGAATTTAGATACCACTTTCAAAAGAAACTTAGGCTGCGTTCTGACAAGTACTTTGTCTTTAAATATTTGAGTATATGGAGAATAGGCAACTAATACCTGCCATTCACTTACTCTTCTGACTGATGTGGCTGCTATTAGAAATAAGGTTTTCCATGCTAGGAGTTTCATATCTATCATAGCCATTGGTTCAAATGGTAATTTCATAAACTGTGATAATACAATATTCAAGTCCCACTTGTCGTGCAAGATTGTTTTATTGGTGGTTTAAAGTTGAACAATCTTTAAGAATCTTGCCATTAATGGTCGAGAAATTAAATTTCCCTCAATCTTGCTGTGTTAGGCTGAGACTGCCCTCACATGTACTCTGATGGACATGGTTTTTAGACCAGAGTCCATAAGGTGAAGCAAGTACTGAAGTACTGTCTGAGATGAACCTATGAAAGGATGTTCTTTACGTTTAGTACACCAATTAGTGAATCTTTTCTATTTGAAATGGTAATGTTTTCTTGTTGAAGGTTTCCTGGACACCATTTGAATCTCAGTAATTCTTCATGGTAAATGTAGCTTCTTGATTAATTTGCTTTCAGCATTCATGTTGACAATGCTAGAGACTGGGGTGCAGTATAGTTCATTTGTTTTGAAATAACAGGTCTGGAATTTTTGGTAACTTCAGTCTCAAACTAAGGGACAGATGCACGAGGCGGCCAGCAGCGTGCTATCAAGATCATTGTGCCGGTCTCTCTTTAATTTCAAGATTGTCTTTGCTATTAACGGTACCTGTGGAAAAGCATATTCTATCCCTTCATTCCAAGGTATTAGAAAGGCATCTATCGCTACTGCATCCTTCTATAGTTTGTGACTAAATGGAGATGCAAATATGGTGTATTCTACATTGAGAAAATTTCATAGAGAATGAGATTGTTCAGTGACCATTCGTATGGCTGCAGTTGATGGCTCAATCTGTCAGTTTGTTGTTCTTTCCTGGTAGATAGATTGCTAAGATCTGTTTTCTTTTGGTTATCCAGTCCCTATAGCCATGGACTCCTTGCACATTAGTACTCCCTGCTTGTTTATAGAAATGGCTACCTGTTTGATCGTCTGTATTTGTATAGTTCTGGACTTCAGCCAAGGCTCAAATATTTTTAGAACACTGAAAATTGCTCTCTTTGCTAGCAGATATATAGAAGAGATTCTTCTTTTGACTATTCTCCATGTATTATAGATATCACTGATGAGATGCATCCATTGTCACTATAGCCTGTATTGTTGGAAGGTGGAAATTCTAAGCATATAGCAGGGTTCTTCTTGAATGTCCACCATGTAAGTTAATTTCTCATTTTGCTGCTTAAGTGTATTTTGTAGCTTAGTGGTTGAATGAGCGGATTAAAATTGCTCTTTAGATGCTACACTTCTCATTTTTAGTCATGCCACTGGTATCACACATGCACTGTTGATGCCAAGCATTCCAGTATCCTCATGTATTGTTTAGCTGAATCCATTTCCTCCTTTCACTTTCTTTGCTAAACTGATTAATTTGTTTGTTCTATTCATTGGAAGATATGCTTTTGCTTTGATCATATTCAACTTTGTGCCTAAGAATTCCAAATGTTACTTTGGTCTGAACGTGGATTTTTCGTAATTTATGAGGAATCCTAGGTAGTGCAAGGTCTTTAGAAGCAAAATTGCGTCTTTGATTAACTCTTCGTAAGATGCACTTGATATTAGCTAATCTCCTCAAGCATGGAAATACTAATAGATTCTGTTTACTTAAGCGAGCTACTACTACTCCTCGGCATTTGAATACTCTGGGAACTGTTGAGTGTCCTGTGATTTTTTTGATTGGGATGTATGCATAAGCATCCTTTAGATCCAAGAATATTAGTGGTCTTTTTATAAGAAAGGTAAGAGCAAGTTTGCATACCATAAACAATGTTTTCCGTGGATAGCAGGGTGGATTAGCCATGCAATCTGGGGATCTTCCTCCAGTTCTCTAGGAGGCAGAGTTCCTCAAAGCACAGAGCTGAGCTCTGTGTGCCTGACTGTCTATATAGCCATGTGGTTCCCAATCCACCTCAGTCTGTTACCCAAGCATGCATCCACCTCTGTAGGATTCTGTCCGGGGAGGTGGGCAGGATAGCATGGCTAATCCACCCTATCTATGGAAAACACCGTTTTACGGTAAGCAAACTTGCTCTTTTCTGCAGATAAGTAGGGTTGGATTAGCCATGTAATCTGGGGAGTCCCCCGCTAGCAGGTTGGGCGCGCCCCGGCCCCTGGAGCAATGGTAACTCATTGCAGTCCTTGGTAGAAGGTGCACTCAATCTGTCATGCCGTGCGGTCACTCTTCCTTAGATGTTATTGTTCAGCGACGACTTGACCCCTTGCCATATCCGTACCCGTCTGCTGGCCAAGTCAGCAGCGGGGGACAATAGCATACCACAGTAATCGCTTGGCCGCTTCACCTATGTCCTGAATAGATAGTGTGTTTGGGCTGAATGGATGATGCTATCGCTCCGACCTGCTACGCCCCTGGTGATGCGGGTAAGGTCTCCACTCCCCCATTGTAGTGGAACAAGATAGACTTAGTGGTACCCAGGAATGTGTCTCCAATGGAGGTTGGCAGTTCGGCAGTATTTGTTGGGACACAACCGATTACGGTCTATGTCGCAGTAGGCTAAGGCACCGTGCAATCCAAAGTGGGAAGCCGTCCCACCTCCGCGGACTTATGCCACTTTGGAAAGGTTCACTGCCTGTTTGAAGAAGAACTGATACTGCTTTGGAAGGAAGGAGAGAGTGAATCCTTGCTGTTACTGTGTCCGGATGAGGGAGAATATACCACAAGTGTCAGACCTGCCTCTCCTTGCTGAGATCAACCTGACCAAGCAGCCCTTCGTGGGAGAGGTGTCTTCTTATTGCAACCATGTGGCAATAAGAATTGTTTCAGAAACAGGCTGAGCATCTACGGTACCAGTGGTGCCTGCCCAGTGAAAAAAGTCTGAGAATATCATTCATGAAGTTGGGATTTGACGGGTGACCCGGCCTCCAAAGGCCCTGCAGGGGAAGTGGCAAGCTGAAAAATAAGGGTGCTGGTGCTCATCCCTTGAGTACCACGAGCGGGGTTGTTTCAACCGATGTCCTGGGGCAGGAGAGTGAGCTTTGTGTTCTCTGCACCCCCTAATAGCTGGTCTACTTGAGTTGATAGTCCCCTCTGCCAGACACTGTCTTGGGGGTACGTGGACGACTCAGGGTAACCACAGCGATTCCCATTCCCCATTCCCCCCCCCCCCCCCTCGGCCCCTCAGTGCCATTCTTCCACACTATGTACCCCAGAGGGAACACATGGGGTTGAGGGGAAAAACCTGTCCGTAACAAACTAGCTTGGGCCAACAGACAGGTGATGCAGACATACCCTGTTATCGAGATCCCCCCAGATGTCCGAGGGTGAGGCTGGTACTGTCTTGTCCTTGTGTTACCTCTAATGGGGAAGTGCGTGTGTTGAAGGTGTAGCAGGGCTCCCCTGTTGTGTATCTCCTGATATGCCTTGTCACCTGACTGTTCCCGTGTGGACGTGATGAGTAGGTTCCACCTTCTGATGCACCTGAAGCCCGGATGCCCCAATGGATTAGCTTTTGAGGGCACTCCTGCCCAAGATGGGGGGATGCAGTCCTCGCTGGGACTTTTTCTCCGTGCTCTTGGCGGCCATGCCCTACCTGACAAGAGGTGAGTGTCCCATACATCCTCTACGTTGGAATCCCAACAGCATGGACTCCTTTGCGGTCAAGCGAACACCACGAAGACTGGATGCACTCCCATGACCATGGTCTACTTTGTTCTTAGAGTGGTCTATAGACTGTATTGCCTCAGGGTGGGTTGATGCAATCCATATCCTACTCCTATAGAGGAAGATTCCCCCATCTTATTGACTTTTTTTTTTTTAAGTCGTTCCGCTACAGAGCCTTTAGACAAGGCAATCAGGAACCACAGAGCCCCGGAGGGTGCTTTATAGGTTGGATCATGCCCTTGGCCCAACCATGAGCTGTGCGAGCAAATACCCCAGCTAAAAGGGGGCATGGGATCTCTGACCCCTTGTCCCCACCAGATCCCAGCTGTACCCAGGACATGATTAATTGGAGGGGGGGGGGAAGGAGGTCTTCCGAGGATTGACGGGACCATAACCTAATGACTATCAATTTTATCCTTCACCTTCTCCCGAATGGTGAAGCGGTTCGGGTACTCCTGGATTCCTGGTTTCCCCTCGCTAAACAGGTCCAACCCATTTAGCTTCCATGGTCAGACGACATCAGGTATGTTCGGGCAGTGTGGAGATAAGCCCTCGTGATCAGCTTGAATCTGTTGCCCGCTACAACAGCAGGCGAGACTGCCAGCATATGGACCTCTGCGGGGCAACCCCTACCCCCCATTCTGAGTTGCTAACAGCGAGGGTGGGTTTGTTTCAGTGCCCAGCGAACTCTCAACCTTTTAGGAGCAATAGTGTGGAGAACAGGACCTCCCCCCCAGCTCTGTAGGGGAAGCCCACTCTATCAGTGCAGCCTTGCTGGGGGGTATGGGGTCTTGAGACCAAGGCTACCCACCATCCTGTCCCCATGCGGCATCTGAGGGTCCCCCTTGGGGTGTGGATCTGACGCAAGCCCGTGCCTGGCCGAAATGGTTCCTGCTTACGCTGGCAGACGTGTCCAAAATCCCCCAGAGCATAGGTCCCCATCCTCCATGGCCTGCTGCTCCGGGAGGGGGGGGGGGGGGGGTGTTGGCCCGGGTACTGGACTGGCTCCGAGCGTAGGAGTTACTGATGCAAGCATTGTTCCAGTGTTTGCTTCCGAGAGTATAAGCCATATAAAGGCCCCCGACACTCTGATTCATCTCACATGGATACCCGCCACTGGGTTCCTTTCCCCGATTCTCCAGGAAAAAATTACGAATCTGTATCTCTGGCTTTCCATACGGATGATAAGCAATGGTCATGGAGCCTCTGACCGTTGTGCGGATGGCAGTACCTCAATTTCTCCACATGCCTCAAAGCCAGTCGGCTGCTCCCAATCGGCACTGTGTCCGGGCCAGATTACCTCTTAATGGACACCCCGTGTCAGCGGTGGGAGTCGGCATGGGGAGACCCTTGGCGCTCTCTGTACTGCCAGTAGCTCCAGCCCGTGTAACACTCGCACTTGTGCAAGACAGGCACCACTGCTGTTTTCAATTGCACTCCAACTTTGCCATGTCATCAACGCTGACCGCAGTTGCAGCTTACACCTCCATGGCTTCCAGCTTCAAGTGCCAGTATCCATGTCTAAATGCACGCTGAATCGCCGCTACCGGTGTGTCAGTTCCCTGTTCTGAAACCGTGCAAGCACGGGGCTTTTACCTCCTGTTGTCAGGAACCCTGGAGCCAACCTTGGGATGTTTGAACAGCCCCCAAGGGAGGTGCGAAGTAACACATGCTGCATCACCCCTCGGTACTAGGAATTGCCTGATTGGGCTAATACCATTACTGGTGCGCCAGCCCCGGTGAGTGCATCAACATGCCTGGCCCTTGACGCAGCAGTCACAGCCCTGGTCCGGGCATGGCCATCTCATGATGCTGGGGCCTCCTCCCGGGAGGGGCCCCCACCCCTTGTTCCTCTCCATCTTTGCGATGCTCCTGCTTGCTCCTAACAACCCCCCAACCAGAAGAGGTAAGGTAATTTCATGACACATGGGGGGGGGGGGCCTTCACTCTCAGGTAGGCCAGGAAGGCCCCGGAGGGTTGCTTCTCCTACCGTTAACCCTGTAACAAGGCCTCAGTGGCTATCAGGTCTCCAGCCTGCCCTGCCCCTCTTCAGCCTGAGCCCTTGCAGCTACACCTGGTTGACTCAAACCAGCAACAGATGTGAGATACAGCATGAAAGCCATAATAAGAGGCAACCTGGGCCCCCCGCAGTCCCTGTGGCAATCCCCAGGGGCTTACAGGCAGGCTGCAAGTTTCTGATCATTGTAGTACCTAAAGGAAAAGGAGAAAAAAAACATTAATGAGAGGAGACTCCAATTGTACCCTACAGGCAGAGAAACAAGGCTGATGTGGACTGCAAACCACATGGCTATAAAAATAAGCAGGCACACGAGCTCAGCTCTGTGTGCTTTGAGGAGCTCCGCCACCTAGAGGACTGAAGGACAATCCCCAGATTACATGGCTAATCCAACCCTGTTTATTTGCGGAAAATATACCTATCACGTTTAACTTCAACTTTTCTCTTTCTAGAAAGATGTTCAATTTTCTGAGATCTAGTACTGGATAGAGGTCATCTGTCTTTTTTGGAATCAGAAAGTATTCCGAGACCCTTTCCCTTTGTAATTTGGGAACTGGTTCAACTGCTTTGGCTCGAACAATTGATTGCAGCTCTTTTTGCAGAATGGAAAAAGCTTTTGAGATTCATTGCTAAACTGGAAAGCTTTTGAAATTTAGAAAGCATCCTTTATTATTTCAAACCCATTTGTTATTTGACTCCAGTGATGTTTGAAAAATTGGTCTTCCACTTACTTTCAGCTCCAGAAAAAGATTTTGATAAGCTAGACTAGAATCACAGAAGATCTCTGTGAAGGCTGTTGGGTTTGTCTCTGTTGAAATCTATTAGAATTTTGTCTTATTTGCAGCTGCTGACTTGTGTGATTGCAATTATTGTTGAATGATAATTGGGTGTTGCCTATAAGATATCTTCTCCTTTGAGAATAGTAATGTGACCTCTTAGAAGGGTCTTGCTTGAACCTTCTTTGTGATGTGGATTCTTGGTAAGAAGTAGTAAGATCAGTATTCTAATTCTTTATTACTTTTACCATCTCCTTTACCTTATCTTCAAATAAATTAAATTATTTCCTGCTATAGGTGACCATGAAAAACTGTCAGATACATCTGAAGCTTAATGCTCTTAGTCATGATAATCTTCTTGCTGCTGTTGCAGAAACCCTTGCAGCAGCATCAAAGGAGTCAAATTGAGCATGTTGTGTTTTGTACAATCCTGTGTGCTATGATTTTGTTATAAGAATGATACTCTTCTGGTAACTTTTTAGAATGCCTGTGGAGCTTTTCAAAATGAAAGATATTGAACCATTCTGATCTGATTTGCTGTAATCCTTGCTTGCAAGGTCATTCCTTGATATGTTTTTACCAACTGCATCAGTGATTCTCTGGTCTTTACCAGGAAGAGAATTTGAGTAAGCTTTTCTCATTGCTGACTACGATAATGGAATCATGAGGGAGTTATACCTTTTCGTGCTCTAGTCATTTCTGTATTCTATTGTTTACATCAATATTTTTGCCAACAGGTGGCCCAAAGAAAGGTGTCTTCCAAATTTTTGATTGTACTTTCGTTAGCGCATTATGCATTAGTAGCACTCTGTACTACTTCATCGGCTGGATGAGGTTTTGCAAGCCTTGTAAAGCTGTTGTATCTTCTGCAGCCTCCTCTAAGTTGATCATCGCCTGTGACATCTTTTGCAGAAAATTCGGTATATGGAGTCTTCTGGAGGTGTTAGGCTCCTGAGCTGTTCTGGTATGGAGTCTGATGGTGAATATGGGAACGGTATATTTGATTCTATTATACATGAAACATTTGAATGCCATGAAGCAAATATATAGTCTGTATATATAAAAAAGCTTCAGATTTCTGTTCTGTTTTTTCAAAATATAAGGATAGAAGTTGCGACTAAAGGTGCTCTCAACTTTTCTAGTATGGGTTGCGCTGAGGTTTTATCTTGATTAGGCATCTGCTTCATGTATGTGCTTAAGATGTCTGCCTGTTAATTTCTGACAAAGGCATGCCATTTTGTACAGGTTGCTGTGGTAGAATTTCTGGATTAATAACTTGATGACTTCATTTGAGGTCCCAGTGTTGGAGGGGGAAGACATACTACTGTATTTTTCGCTCCATAAGACACACCTGACCATAAGACACACCAAGGATTCAGAGGGGGAACTTTTTTTAAAAATGGTGTGCTAAACCGGCTCTGTTCCCAGGCGTCTGTGCATCTTATGGAGCAAATTTGGGGTGTGCATACAATTTTCTTTTGTCCCCGTTTCGTTTTCAGGTGTGGTGAGAGCCATTTCGGTCTCTTTCCTGGAAAAATAAAACACAAAACCCCAACCCTTCAAGTTTAAATTAACTACTGGGCCGTCTATTGCTCCTATCATGTGACAGGGGCCGACCAATGGCACCAATAGCCCCTGTCACATAGTAAGGGCAAAGGGCCACCGGCACCATTTTGATTACTGGAAGCCGACGGCCCAGGAGCTCGCACCGGGACCCTCACTGGACTACCAGGGACTTTTGGCAAGTCTTGGGGGAGTCAGGTGGGTGGAGGGTTGTAGTAAAAAAATTTTTATACATATATATATATTTTCGCTCCATAAGATGCACAGACATTTTCCCCCCACTTTTGGGAAAAATAAAGTGCATCTTATGGAGCGAAAAATACGGTACTTGATGTTTCAGGACATCTTGTCATTTCAGTATGCTTTTTTCCTATTTGAATAGGTTCTGAGAAGAGTCAGATGACATAGCTGGAGTGCTGGGCTTTTGATCAAGTCAGATCTTTCATGAGCCAGTGTTCTGTGTCAACATTTCAGCTCTGGCGATTCTATGCCCACATGCCTCTGGCTCTGATATTTAGGCTCCGATTTTAGAGATGTGGATCTTGGGCACAGACTGATTCTCAGTTTACCTGGCTTGGAGAAGTTTATTGTAACAATTCTGAATTTGGTATTTCTTACTGAGCTTGGCTGCTCATACTTTAGTCGGAGCTCTGTATAAATTAGTGCCCTGGGAGACATCAGCCGACAGGGGGGGAGCAACAATTCATTCTCAGGTATTTCAGACAAAGCAAACTTAAGTCTCGTGGCATTTTTTTAACTGATTCTTCTTTTTCTTTTCTGTCGACATTTGGAAAAATCAGCTGTGATGCTAAGAATTTCTGACCATTCACTAAAGTGGATGAAAATAGACTGAGGAGATTCCCACGTGGGAATGCCTGCACATGTTCAGAAATTTAAAAATTACTTTCTGGAAGATAAATGACCCAACTGGGAGCTGGATGATGTTACCCATCTTGAGTGCTTGTCCATGGAGAACACTGGGATCATCTACAACAGGCAAAGCTAACAAACTATTGAGTTTATTATTAATAAAATGTAACAGGTTAAATATGTAACAGGTAAAACAGCAAAGATTAAGCAATAAAAGTTACATAAACACAATTAGTTAGCAGTGCCTGGAGAGCTTCTGAAAATGTGCTGTCCCAAGGTGAAAACACAATCTCAGCACATAGATCTGTTCTCTTTGGACTCGCAGCTGAGACTAGAGAAGTTTAGCAACATCAGGGCATGTTCTCTGTCTGGTGGGCTAATCAAGTCACATAGTACTAAACATTAGCTTTCTGACCAATGGCCTTCTATTAATAGTTTTCTGGTCAATTGCACTGCAGGATATTAGTCTTACAGCTTCCTCAAAGATAGGCTTATGTATGCATCCCAAAAGCCTGGTTCTGAGTCAATCCAGAACCACAAGCCTCTATTTGAACTCAGTGCAGATGTCAAATAGTACTTGCAGGCCAAGGCAGAGGTAATGAACTCTTGAGAAAACAGCCACAGGGCAAATCAATAAATCACAAAGTATGCAAAACCCTTGTTTTGCCACAGAGTATAACCCATTTGTCTGGACTGATCTGGCAGGATAAGAAATTTTGTTTTAAATCACAGAAGGAAAAAGTCAAGCTTCTCAGTACAAATTACTTTTTGTTCAGTATTTCATAGGAAGAGACTACATAAATAAGAACGAAAAGCTTTGCAGACACTTGCATGAAACTTTAACATGTAATGAAATGCTGCTTAGCTTAAAAATAAAGATGAAAAATAATTCTCATTATTGAAAGTCTTGGAGGGTAGACAATAATGAATGCCAAAACTAGATTTACAAAAAGCGTCAGAAGATAGAAGCTGATATATACAATGTAGGCAGGAATGAAGTAAAAAATGGGCTTCTCTTCTCTGCATGAAGTTAAACTATACAACCCAAACTGACATCAATAGTTAGAACAAACATCAAGTTTATTGCCTATGGCCAAACTGTTCTAAGGACTCTTGCACTAAGTTAAACCTCTTGAGTACCTGAAAACTTCAGTCATGGATATTATCAGTAATTATGGTATTAAACTCATGCAGCTGTAGTCTGACTATGGATCCAATATAGTAAACACTGCAGTTTCTTATTGGCAAAGATTCTTCAGTAGTTAAAGTAAATGCAACATCAAGGATAGCATGACAAAGATGGATCCCAACATAGGAAGAAAGCATGAAATGAGCTTGAAGATGCTTAAAAATATTTCTTGAAGTGCCCACTTTTATGCACACATTACAACAGTTGAGGCACTGATAGAATATTTATCCATTTGACTTGTTGCGAAAGTATGTAATGCATGCAAGATAAGAAATAAAATCGTAATTAAAAAAAACAAGTGAAAAATGAAGAAAACTTTGCACTAAAAATGGCCTCAATTGCAACATGTTCAACCAATTGTTCTAACTGCAAGAGTGTTAAGACATGGCATTATCAAACCATGATCAACAGGCTCTGACAAAGATGAATTGATATCTATTCAGGAACAGCTAGCTGTTCTATAACCTGCTCAAGTGGCAATTATAATCCGAAGAGCATACCTCAGGGAATTGCTATAGGACAGCTGAGGTATCAGCTGGAAATCTGAAATAGCAGCACAGTTTCTAGCAGGTTAGTAAACATGGGGGTAAAATAACCAAGAAAAATCTTGAGGAAAATGAAGTCATGCTTGCAGTTATATAACCAGATCCTAGGTATCATCTGCTGTCAGAAACAGACAAAAATAAAGCCAAGTGTCACCTCACAGCAACATGACAGAAGATGGGCACTATTTATGGCAATTGTAAATATGTATAATCAACTGATTCTAATAAGTGTACTACAGACAGACACAGGTAATGACTTTGAAACATTCCTTAGGAGACAACTCGAAGCAGCAAGTTACTGCCTGGAACGCTGCCTAAACAAGATTTTGTTTCTAGATTCATTTGTGGATGAGCCACAATTGGTTATTTCATGGGGGGGGTTTTGTCCAATGCATTTGAAGGATGCTGTTTTTACTACTTTCGGTAAATTTTTGATGTTCTTATTCTATAGTGTCACATTTTAGCTCTCTGGGATTTTAGTTTATTACTTGAATAACCATCTTCCCATATAAAATCATGGTGATTTACAGAACAAAAATAAAAGTAATATATAAAATATAAATGGTTTATTTTATGCATGGTTCTGTGTTTACATGTAATTTTTTTAATGCGTCTTGTATCCTGATTGGGCAGGTTTGCTCTTCTGAAAACACAACCAATTTGACAAATAAATTCAAGAAAATATTTGGAAATACTTAGAAATTATGAAAATAGATACACTGCTCAAAATTTGCTCAGGCTGTCTTGCTGGTGCCATCAACTTAAGTATTGAAACATTTTCAGTTTTGAAATTCAAATTACCACCACAAAGATCTAATATGAAGGAGGCAATCTTCGAGGATGTTTGCAGGTAAGATTAAACAAAAATTTTACAAAGTAATAGAGGATAAAATAAGTCAAGCAAATTGGACATAAACCATAGGCAAATTAAACAAAAACAGTTTTATGTTGAGAATTCTTAGTTTCACTAGTTTTATTTAATCTGAAGTATTTAAATCTTGATAAGTTAACTCATGTTAACACAGTGGTAGTTGTGTGATTTACTAACTTTTGGCTCCTGAGTTGGTTGTTTCTTCATTTATGTTTCCAATTTTATAAATCAGTACAACAAATTAAGTACTCAGAGTTTGTCTCATGCATACTTCATATGGCTGACAATAGATTTATACCTCCAGCCCATTTTATAAATAATATGCCTTATTAAAAATTCTCAAGTGAACCAGAATTGAACCAGTGGGTCGTGCCTAACCAGCTACTGAACTGGAACCAAACTAACAACCTCAGATATAGCTGAATCCAAACTTTAAAATGTAATTGTTTGACTCCCTGTATCATACTCAAATCCTGCAATGTTGTATTCAAGAACTGAATGTTTATGCTAGCACCGGTTCAGATTTTACAAAAGCTAATTTGGAAAATCACTGGCCTTGACAATCTGAAGATTAAAAATAAATATATGAATTGCTCTGCTGCACCTTAAATTAAGACTGCATTAAATGACTTCAGAGCTTTAAAAGCTTTTAAAAATGTCTACTAATGGGTACAGATTTTTATGTTTATGCATCTTCCACACTATTGCCATCACTACTCGGAAGCTTGTGTGCATGTTGTCTTTTTCAAAAAAGCATGTAAGAAAAATGTTCATTTGCAACTTGGAAAGCACATCTTAAGAGAACACAAGAAACAAAATCCTGCAGTTCTTCTAAAACAATTTAAAGTCAAGAAAATATCCATGTCTGTGTCTATTACATTCTCTACCATAAATTGGGTTATTAAATAGAACTGTGGCCAACATGGTTTATTTAGTCAAAGCACTTCTACTTACATTGTCCATGAAGTTTGATTTATATCCTTCCTGACGTCTCAATTCATCCTGTTCTCTCTGGCGTATGATTTCTTCTTCACGTCGTCTATGCTCTTCCTCATGCCTGCAAACATGTGCATCGCCTTTACCAAATTTTCATGTACAATAAAGTTATGGGACTTCTACTTAGATTATACCATACAACAGTAAACCTGCAGTTCATGGACATGTAGCTCTGAATTATCCTCAGTGTGGCTGGTATAGAAGCTATGCACCACGTAATGGAATCAGTAACAAACAGTTTAAAAAATACCAAAACATATTACATCTGAATAAGGTACTGAGATTTGCTATTTAAATAGTTTTACTGTGTTAAAGTTGGAGCATCATAACTATGGAAAAATTCTCCCTATTCTTCCCTCCCCCCTTCACCACAACCACTGTGTGCAAGGAACCACACAATTACTTCATATAACCACCACCAAGGTGTTTTAACATGTTTATGAATCTTAACAGAAAGCAACATTATTTATTTATTTATTTATTTATTTAAGGATTTTTATATACCGGGGTCCGTAAGAAACATCACCTCGGTTTACATTCAACATGCTCAGAGTTTTAAACATGGCTGTATATGCCTCGTCCAATTTGTCTGACACTATCATGGCCAGCACTCAGCATTCTTCACAAGTTAACCTACCAAAAATTGTGGGTTGGCTTGGACTATGAATTAGAGGGCAGGTAGTTTACAAATTGGAAATAATAAAATTAAATTGGCTAATCATTGGAAGTACTTAAATCTCTCCTACTTATGATATTGCACTGATGTGAGTTTATCATGAAGAAATGCAGATGTTTATCGAGCAGATTTTCCCAAGGCATTAAATTCCATGCCTTTTACAGCAGAAAAGAAAGGGCAAGAGAGTAAAGTCATACAACTATGCAATTTGATTTACAACAGGTATTCTCATAAGAAAAAGCCTTCAGTGTTTGGGTTTACACAAAGATTAAAAATGAATAGGTCCTACAGTTTAGGGCTTTTTTTTTGTTTTACATAAACGCCTTTTAGTTATTCATAATTGTCCTTTACCAATTGATAAAAGGAAATTTCCTGCTCATCATACAGAGTAGTATAGCCTGAAAACCTAGAAATAAAAACTCAGCTTTCACACCTCAGTGTACTGGCCTACTAACCAGAGAAAAATTGTAAAGGCATTTAATCTAAATTTAACAATGGGAAAAACCCATAAATGAACATATCTAAGGTAAGTCACTGTCAGGCACTGATCAAGTGATCAGTGGGACCCAAATCCAATAGTCATGTATCTGTATTGTGAGCTAACACTGAAAGAGTAAAAGTTGTATAAAAAGAGTTGTCTGAAGTAAGAGCTCTGTCTGACATGGAGCACAGCTGAAACTGTGCACTGATCAGACCATAAATTAAAAAGTGGAAGAAACTCCCCATGAGGGAGTTTTAAAGAACTTCAAAGTATCTTTTCAGAATGACAAAAAAAAACAGCAAATGATCAGATCCTACTGATTATCTGCTACCAAATGAATTATCTACATGTTTTTGCTAATACTATTTTAAAAGGATCAAAAGGAGATATCACAAAAAGGGAACTTTCCTACCTGTTCACTGGGTTAGTCAGTGTTCCACCATAGTTAGCCCAGACTTCTGAAATCTATTTTTATCTGCTAGCAAGTAGATAAATTACAAATAGAGAGCCTTCACTTTATAGTCACTTACACATCCTCTTCCAAGTTCTGAATTCTTCCCAAGCTTGGAGGCTGGCAGGCAGACACTATTCTATTATTTTCAAGATAATGAATAGAAAAAAGAAAGAAAAAAGAAGTGTATATTGTCTTGATCTTTGTGTATCTCTTAAAAAGCAATACAGGATAACACTAATATCCCATAAAACATGCAGAAAAAGCACTTCTAGAAGCTGTCAGTTCATGCTTCCAATTCTAATCTAACATGTGGTAAAAGATACAAAAAATGTATCCAAATTACTGCTCTATAAAATTCCAGAAGAGAAGCAAAAACCCTTTCTATGGATGGCAGATGGGGGGTTTGTAGCATGAACACCAATGCTAGAGAAAAATCTTAGAGACAGTTTTAAATACATTAACTAATTCATCCAGACAGATGGCATAGCAGCTAGATGTCTCTTGGACCAGAAAAATAAATCCCCCAGTTAATCTTTGTTCTACCTAGTGTTCAAAGCCTTCCAGAGTATAAATTATTTCATTTAATCAAAATGGATTTGAGCAAAAGGAAGCCAAAGACCTCTAAATTAATATGAAAGTAGCTGCTACTATTTTTGTGTGTTGGGGGGGGGGGGGGGAGGGGGACGAACGGGACATGTGACAGTTCATAAGACCAATATTTTGTGGTGAAGAATGAGTTTGTCTAACTCACCTATCCTAGCAAAAATAAATAATTTTCAGAAAAATTTATTGCAGTAATTAAAACATGCTCAATTAAGGGATTTTAACACTGTAAGCAGTCATTTAGCTTGCAGAACAAAGCAGTCTAGACCTTGTAATGTTTACAAGCAAATTAACTAAAAGGCTGCTTACCTCAGCAGTGCTAAAAACAGAAATGCAGTTTATAGATTTATTTATTTAAGTTCTTTTAATATACTGATGCTCAAGACAAGGTCTTATCGTACTGGTTTACAATAAACAAGGGGGGAAACCAGTTAACACAGGAAGCGAAAGTTACATTAAAACAGGGAAGTAGAACATGGCTGTTTGAAGAAAAGGGATAGCTTAACACTTTCTATTCTAAATGTATGAGCAGATAAGCAAGGAGCGGTTGCTTCTCTGGTAAACTTAAATACAAATTTACATAGTGGAGATTCAATTGAAAAGTTAATATAAGTAGTTATATTATAGTATATATTATAGTAGTTAGGTAAGTAGTTTTACCATAGCTCTTGCTTTCTCCAACTCTCGGCTAAGATATTTTTTAATGTATCTATAAATAATGTTTACATATTTTGAATAAAAATATATATTTTTTTACTATTATGTACATTGCTTGGATTTAATTTTTAAAAATTTTAAATCTGGGGCCCAACTTCTTATCCCTCTCATCTCAAGGGCAACACCCTGCAACCAAGTTTCCTTTGTGCATTGTCTTAAGGTGGACCAGGCTATATGCCTGATCCTGGACTTTTAAGAAGAGTTACACACTCTTTTTTACAGGGTTTGAAAACAATACTACAGTCCCAAGGAACAAATCTATTTTAAAATGTTTTAAGATTGTTGAAATTAGCAGGAGGGTAATTACAATACATTATCCAGTCTCAGGACAGACCTAGCAGTGGACACCTAAACCCTCAGTGTACTTATAAACACTTTCTTTTATAGCTATTCGTTTAAGAAATAAACATCAGGAATAATAAAAAAAAAAAAAAAAAAAGGAAATAGCCGACATTTGCCATGTCATGATTAAATATTTCCTAAAAATATATGAATACAGAAAATTAGATACTGTACTCTCCTGAACATCCTTTAACAATCTGCCTCAACAAATAATGCATGGGACTCTCAGGATAGTCTCAGGATTCTGGCAGAATAAAGGAGACAGAGCATGTCTCAGCTGGCAGAAACTCCACAGCAGGTCTGACATTCCTTTCCTATTTTTAAAATAAATAAATTGCAAAACCAAGATTTTCATGGCCAGTTTGATAGTATCAGCTTATAAAGGCAGCACTATCTTAAACACTTGAAATCTATGGGAAAACGCTTATATATCACCTTTGAATTGCCAGTTTTCTGACAGCTTATGTATCCTAAAAGGAGGATCATTTTCTTTTGTGCTTAATGCTATATCTATTTCCAGTAGTCCCTAGTATCAGCACAGACAAGTGGAAACTTACAGGTGATGGGCAACATGCTTGACTGAACTTGGTCTCAGTTAAAACAGCACTTGGACAATGCCAATACATAAATCACTTTCGTATCCAAGAGAAACCTCCAAGCTCAACTCAGTATCTTGTTTACTTCCTGCATCATGGTTTTTCTAGCACCTGTTTCTATCAAAGTATGTTTCTTAAAGAGACAAAAGGCTCCATTAAAGGAGCTCAGTTCCAACTGATTTATATTTCAAGTTATTTCAATGATATAACGGCCTACTGCATTTATAGGGGTATCCACTCTAAACAATCTACGGAAACTAGAGTTAAGCAGTTTCTGGTCTGCCACCACCTGAGATATTCTGGCATTTAACAAAATGGGATCCTCTGAGGTTTCTCATTTATCCTAAAATGTCCAAAATTATATTTTTTGGCATGTTCACTACCCAATCATGGTTCCAATACATCTTTATAATACTCTATAACCAACCTCTAGAATATTAAACCATCTAAATATAACAAAATGTCAAGCATTGAGAGAGAGTGATTTTGTTCTTATAACCATTGAATCTTTGAGAATTCCAACTCTTACTATTAAAGGATTACTCTAAAGGTGGCAACAGGTCTAGTTTTCAGGATATCCACAATGATTATGCATGAGATATTTGCATACAATAGAACAGGTAGATGTAAATTTCTGATGCGTATCTAGAAAACCAGGCCTATTTGTGGCTCTACAGAACTGGAGTTAGCCACCCCTTCATTACTCATTCCCTTGTTTACCCCAGAGATTGTGGCATTCAGTTTTCAGGAAAGTACTTTGATTATTTTCTAAGTCACAAGATACAAATTTGCAAACATGAAATGAACACTAACAGTATGTCTTTGCAGGTCTCCAGAGGGAAGCTGAACTTATGAGTAACATAATGGTGCAGGAAGAAGATACGGTATTTTTCGCTCCATAAGACGCACCTGATCATAAGACGCACCTAGGATTGAGAGGGGGAAATTAAAAAAAAAAAATTTGTGCTAAACCGGCTCTGTCCCCGGGCGTCTGTGCCCAAATTGACGGGCGCTCAAGCCAACGAAAGCACATGAACGGGCGTGCGTGACGTCATGGCGTACGTCACACACACCCGTCCATGTGCTTTCGCTGGGCTGGCTTGAGCGCCCGTGCACTACGGGCGTGCGTTCGTCCGTCTTTGCCGGCGGGGGCCGCTGGAAGCGGCTTTCGCCGCCGGCTGCCCCCTCCGGAGGACGGCAGAGAAGGCTGAAAGGGCTGAAAAAGAAACAAAAAGTAAGTTGGTTACACTTATTCACATATTTTACATGTCGAGTCACTTCGGGAGGAGGGGATTTTAGGTTTTACATATTTTACATGTCCAGTCGCTTCGGGAGGAGGGGATTTTAGGTTTTACATATTTCACATGTCCAGTCGCTTCTGGAGGAGGGGATTTTAGGTTTTCTTTTGGGGGAAAGTTTGCCGTCTACCCTTACCCCTGCCTCTAATGCAGGGGTAGGGGTAGGTGGTAAATTAGCAGGTTAAACGCGCGGCTAAACTGCAGGTTAAAAGGGCGATAGTCGGGGGCACGCGTTACTGAATGGGTGGGGGGGGGGGGAAGAGAATAGCTAATCCGATCTTTTACATCTCATATACATGCCGCGGGCGGAAAGGGGTACCCTTTGATTTAAAGAAGCGGTAAGGATGGGTTAAAAGGGATAGTGAATCGCGGGTTGGGCTAACGCGGCCAAATTGTGAGTAGAAAGCGGGTTAGAAGCAGGGTAACCGCGGCCGCACTTTACTGTATCGGCCAGACTGTTAGGCAGAAATGTCACCCAGAGGTATTAACTAAGCTTCCTGGCAATAATCAAAATATATTTGGTAATAGCATACAAAATATATCTCCAAGGTCAGGACTCTTGTTGGTTACTGTCTAATTTCCTACCCCACTGTCATTGAATCAGAGAGCAATGTGCAATGATGGAGTTGCATCAGAAGTGTAGTATCAGGCTTTTGGTTAAGGATAATAACAGTCGCATCAAGCAAGTTACCCCCATGCTCATGTGTTTTCTCAGACTGTACAGTTCAATGTCTTTGTTGGTTATTGTCTGAATCCAATTCCTCTTTTCCCCCTGCTGTTGAAGCAGCAAGCAATAAGAACATAAGAACATGCCATAATGGGTCAGACCAAGGGTCCATCAAGCCCAGCATCCTGTTTCCAACAGTGGCCAATCCAGGCCATAAGAACCTGGCAAGTACCCAAAAACTAAGTCTATTTCAAGTTACCATTGCTAGTAATACCAGTGGCTATTTTCTAAGTCAACTTAATTAATAGCAGATAATGGACTTCTCCTCCAAGAACTTATCCAATCCTTTTTTAAACACAGCTATACTAACTGAACTAACCACATCCTCTGGCAACAAATTCCAGAGTTTAATTGTGTGTTGAGTGAAGATGAACTTTCTTAGATTAGTTTTAAATGTGCCACATGCTAACTTCATGGAGTGCCCCCTAGTCTATTATCTGAAACACTAAATAATCGATTCACATCTACCCATTCTAGACCTCTCATGATTTTAAACACCTCTATCATATCCCCCCTCAGCCGTCTCTTCTCCAAGCTGAAAAGTCCTAACCTCTTTAGTCTTACCTCATAGGGGAGCTGTTCCATTCCCCATATCATTTTGGGGAATGGAGTTGAATCACATTTTGAAGGCTATTTGTTAAGGGTAGTATCCACCACACCAGCAAGATACCCCCCCACCATGCATACTTCATTCTCCTCTCCCTTGCCTTTAGGGATCCAATGTTTATCCCATGTGCTTTTGAAATCTTGCACCATTTTTGTCTTCACCTCCTCTGGCAGAGCATTCAGGCGTCTAACACCCTCTCCGTGAAGAAATATTTCCTGACATTGTTTATGAATCATCCTTACTGGAGTTTCATTTAGTCACCCCTAGTTCTATTGGATTCATTCCAGTGGAAAAGGTTTGATTGTGCATCATTAAAACCTTTCAAGTATCTGAAGGTTTGTATCATATCTCCTAAGCGCCTCCTCTCCTCCAGTGTATACATATTTAGGTCCTTTAACCTCTCCTCATAAGTCATTTGATGGAGACCTCTCACCATTTTGGTTGCCCTTCTCTGGACTGCCTCCAAACCTGTCTCTGTCCCTTTTGAGATACTGTCTCCAGTACGCCAGGTGAGGCCTCACCAAGAACCTGAACAAGGGGATTATCACTTCCTATTTCTTACTAGATATTCCTCTCTCTGTGCAGCCCAGCATTCTTCTAGCTTTAGCTGGCAATTTCAGTGACCCTAATATGACTTAAACCTGTCAAAGAGAAATTCACGTACTATAATCTATGACCCCCAGTCTAAATCCAAACTATCCCTTAACCATAAGGTAGTTTTTGGTATTCTTTTACCCTAAATTCCATATGATTGCCCTTTTAATTGTGATCAGCTCCATTGTAAAACAGAAAAACATTTATAAATCCCACCCTTCATGGGAATCTCTCACAAGCTAGAACTGGGAATTGCCAGTGGCTGTCTTACTCTTTCCAGATGTCCTGAAATTCTTTCTTGTGGGTCTCTCTTTGTTTGCAATGATGATGCTACTCTGAATGCTGCAGCAGTTATGAGTGTCAATTGCTGTTAGTCTTACTAATACTGTGAATCTACTTGTTATTGCAGTTATGTGTAACTGTGTGTGAGAGTTGATCAATGTTCTTTCAAAAGTGAGTTCTCTCAGCAAATGTTTTAGTTGCTTATACTTTTCCCAGATAAATCAGTGGAAATCTTGCCAAGGCATCTCAGCACTGTTCATGCAAAATACTGAAACTTTTTTCCAATTTGGCAGAGTTTACTTGCCATCTGATAGCTGGTGCTTTTGATGTCCAGGATTTAACAAAGCTTAATTATAAAGTCACAAATTCACACCATTTTGTAAGACCAACAGGTATTTTTGGCAGACTTTGCAATTTCATATGTCCATCTTTGATGAGTTGATAACGTACACTTCTGACATTTTCACAGCCTTTAGCTCTAACATTTCAGCTTGTAATTATCTAACCCACCATCTGCCTCAAGAAAACTTACCATTCCCTACTTCCTTATCACACAGAGTAGAAAAGTAGCATGAAACTTAAGATAATCTATATAAATAAAAATGTTAAATAGTTTGGACAAAATCGCTAATCTCAGAAACCACTGAACTGATTGCTTTCAAATTTGGACACAACCTTAATTTCGCATACAGGAAGGTTCTTCTGTACTTACATTGCAGATATGTCACACCTGTGATAGGTAAAATAGTTTTAAAAATTCTTTCGAGAAAAAAGCGACATCTGCTGGACGTAAGCGCCATCTGTTATACCATACACTAACACACGCTACACTAATCATTTCGCCAGTCCAGGTCCACGTTTCACTTCCATTTTAACACATTCGCACACTTTTTTCGCCGAAAGATAACTATTTCCTTTACAGATAAAATACACCCACCACCCTCCTCACACCCCCCCACACACACATGCCAAATTTATTTACTTCCCAGGCCCTCAACACACACAAAACCTGACAGAAGTCCGGGAGACTCCAGCGGGGGGCCAGGACCGGTCCGGGACACATCTCCTGCACTACAGCCATCGGCTGCCAGCAATCAACACGGCGCCAATAGCCCTTTCCCTTACTATGCCACTCGGGGACACCAATGGCGGCAGTAGCCCATGTGACATAAGGGCGAGAGCACCTCAGCGCCATTTTCAGGACTGGCAGCCGGCGGACCTTTGCCCTTACTATGTCAGAGGACCTACCGCTGCCATTGCTCCACCCCACTGACATAGTAAGGGCAAAGGGCCGTTGGAACCCGTTTCAGTGCTCGCAGCCGACGGACCAAGGCCAATACATCGCTCCCGGACCGCTCCTGAACGCCCGCTCCACCGACTGACATTTTTATCAGGTCTCGGGGGGTCTGGAGGGTGGGGGTGGTAATGAATTTATTGCGAACATCTTGGGGAGGGGTCACGAGGAGGGGGCAGGTTTCATTCATTCAGCAACTTGGGGGGGGACAGGGAGGTGGGCTGTTTTTCGCAGGGCTGGGGGGGGCAGGAGAGTGTGGGGTGGTTAGTTTAAGAGAACTTTACTCATAGGGTTGTTTTTTGGGGGAAGGGGGAGGTTCACACACAAATACATACACTAAACTTGCACGATCTCAGGAACGCACCAAAATAGCCCTCCCCAGACCACAAAACAAATTTGCAAGTGCAAATTTGGTTAGGCACTCCCCTATTTGGCTACATAACGCGCACAGACGCCCAGGGACAGACCACATGTAGCACCAACAATTTTAATTTGCCAGGTCTTGGGAGGGGGCAGGAGGGTGGGGGGGGTTATTATTTGATTTAAAGGGTTGGGATTGGGGGGGTTCCACAGAAATAGAAAGAGAAAGGTTTTCTGATCTGAAGGGTAGGTGGGGGGAGGTGACAGTGAGGGGAGGGAGAATGAGGGGAGAGGTGAGTGTGAGGGGAGGGAAGGGGGGTGAGTAACCAAGGGGGAGGAGGATGAGTGACTGAGGTGAATGAGCAAGGGGAAGGGGGGAGGGAGGATAAAGAACCTGACTCTGCCACTGCAACGCGTGGTCGGGTACCGCTAGTAAACTATAAAAGTGAATAGTCAGCTGGTCAGAGGAAACCAGGACTTCTGCATTCATCCATTGCACCTGAATACTGGAGGGTGGCTAATATAATCCCAATATTTAAAAAGGGTACCAGGGGTGATCCGGGTAAGTATAGATCAATGAGTCTGACTTTAGTGCTGAGAAAAATAGTGGAAATTATTCTAAAGATCAAAATCACAGAGCATACAGAAAGACGTGGTTTAATGGAACACATTCAACATGGATTTTCCCAAGGTAAGTCTTGCCTCACAAATCTGCTTCATTTTTTAAGGGATTACTAAACGTGGATAAAGGTGAACCCGGGTAGATGTACTATATTTCGATTTTCAGAAGGCGCTCGACAAAGTCCCTCATGAGAGGCTTCTAAGAAAACTAAAAAGTTATGGGATAGGAGGCAATGTCCTTTTGTGGATTACAAACTGGTTAAAAGACAAGAAAGAGTAGGATTAAATGGTCAATTTTCTCAGTGGAAGGGAGTGGGCAGTGGAGTACCTCAGGGATCTGTACTTGCACGGGAGCTTTTCAATATATTTATAAATGATCTGGAAAGGAATACAATGAGTGAGGTTATCAAATTTGCAGATACAAAATTGCGTAATTAACAGACATGAGGAAGGTTGAGAGACTGGCTAAAAGACCCATGGGGAGAGTAGCTGACTATATGGGCCATTTCGGTATTCATGCGCCATTATTTATTATATCAGGTGATTATTTGAATTTGATTTGTCACTGAGTAAGATGAGTCACTCGCTGAAAGGAAAGTTGATAAGCCACCATAAACAGTGGGAGTTACACCATCTGTGGAAGCCATTATATCCATCATTCTCAACATGACCAAACCAATCTGCTTACTGAATTATTCCTTTGACCACAGATACTGTTTTCAGCCCTACTGGTAAAAAAAAAAAAAAAAAAGCCACAGCATTTCATGTTTAGCAAAGCCACTAATAAATTCCAGCTGAGATGATGAGATATTGGATTTGACATAACTGATAAATCCTAGAGAGTGAAGCATCCAGATGATACCCTGCATTGATTTAGCTACTTTTGTCTGACATGCTCTTTTTAACTAGCCATCACATGCGTTTAAATAATTTGTATACTGCCTATATACCATTCAAAGCAGTTTACAGAATTATAAAATTTAATAAAAACCAAAAATGGCATAAATAGAATCAACAAAACTGAGCTAGCCCATTAAGATTTTGCCTGATTTTAAGTTTCCTGTTTGAACAAAGTCTTCAAAATCTTTTTAAATGTTTTAGTGCCTCATAGTAAAATGCAACTGTTCTGGAAGACTATTCCAGAATAGAAGACTTGTTATAGAAAAATTTTTTCCAGGTTTTATCCAATCTTGCAGATTTAACAGTGAGAAACATTAATAGAAGACGACTGGAGGGTCCATTGTGGATTGTATATTTAATACACAAATCCATAGAAAAAACTCATCCAGAAATTTGCAGATGATGGATGCAACCCTATATGTAACAAGCATTCGTAGGAAGCCAGTGTCATTCTCACAAGTTGTGAAGTAATGTGGCTCCACTAGTGCCTGTAAGAAGTCTAACTGCAGAGTTTTGTGCAACTTGCAAAACCAGCAAATCCCAGCAAAAAAAAGTTACAGAAATTCATGCCAGTAAATATCAATGCTTGCAGAAATGTTAAAAATGCTGGGCACTCTAACAAATTACACAATTTTAATTTGAAAACATGGCATTTCAACTGTTTACTTGGGGACACTTGCATTGAAACAAGAATTTGAGTCCTCAAAAAAAATGTTTCCTGAGATTGCCGAGTTAGGGAAACCTGTCAAATATCTCTGTTTTAGAGATATTCAGAAGTAATTGGTTATGAGAGAGCCAGGTCTTAATTGTGGAAAGGCAAAGCGAAAGAAATTGAGTGTTCCATGATGATCAAATTCTATAAAACTGATTATTATTAGAATACAGAACACAGCGGAGCAGAACTAAATAATTGTTTTAAAAAATAAATAAATAAATAAAAACAGAGTGGTTGGTAGACAGCGCCGAACCCTGCAGAACCCCAGTTGTAAAGGCTCATTAGGACGATGTAGTGGAAGAAACAAATCAACTGCTGACAATTGGAAAGATACAAGTTAAACCAGGAAAGAACCTTTCCAGCCAATCCTAAAATTTTCAACCAATGTAAAAGGATACCATGATTGACAGTATCAAATGCTACAGGTATGTCTAATGTAACAAACAAATCTGTCTGACTTGAAACCATGTCGGATGACAACAGTGCAAATTAGTAATAGTTCTGTATTCAAAAAAGTTGCCAATGCCAATATAAACTGGGAGGAAGGAGGGGTGGCCAGATCTTCCTCTCACCCGCGAGGGGAACTGTAGACTGGCACCAGGACCAGTGAAGACCATTACGGTCTCTGGGCATCGATGTAGGTTTGGCGCTTGCTATGGGGTCACTTTGGGGGCATCACGGCAAAAGCCGGTGCGTCCCCTTGCTCGGCGCCGATGATTCTTGGTCTTCCCACAATGCTCGGCCTGGTCTTTCACCAGTGCAGAGGTAGAGGACCATGAACCAGATTGACAATGGTCTGTTTCCAGCACCCCTATCCACTGGCGACCTTGACTGAACAGACGGTCCCACCAATATAGATGGCGTAGTGTCCATCAGTGCAGCTCCGAGGTCCTCTGATGGTTCAGACATCTTTGATCAGAAGAAGTTGTCCATCTTGTCAAGTCAAAACAGATTTCCCGCATCCTTCAGTAACCACCACAGAAGGGCAGCCCTGAATGCAAGGGTTTCTCAAGAGCTAAGAAACTCATTGTAATTAGTGTCTTTGTATAAACAACCAATCAACAAGGAAGAGCTGTGGATACCTACATTCTCTGTTTACATTCATGACATCCAATTGTCTACTTCTACTGGTTCAGATAAAATGAAAAACAATGATACAGCAACCAGATCATAGACAATGTCAGAATCTTAAATCACTAATAAAATTAAACTACTTATCCTGGAATTTAGGATTGCCTCTGCTGCTAAATAAGAACATAAGAACATAAGAAATTGCCATGCTGAGTCAGACCAAGGGTCCATCAAGCCCAGCATCCTGTTCCCAACAGAGGCCAAACCAGGCCACAAGAACCTGGCAATTACCCAAACACCAAGAAGATCCCATGCTACTGATGCAATTATTAGCAGTGGCTATTCCCTACGTAAACTTGATTAATAGCAGTTAATGGACTTCTCCTCCAAGAACTTATCCAAACCTTTTTTAACCCAGCTACACTAACTACATCCTCTGGCAACAAATTCCAGAGCTTAATTGTATGTTGAGTGAAAAAGAATTTTTTTCTGTTTAGTTTTAAATGTGCTACTTGCTAACTTCATGAAATGCCCCCTAGTCCTTCTATTATCTGAAAGTGTAAATAACCGATTCACATCTACTCGAAGACCTTTCATGATCTAAAAGACCTCTATCATATCTCCCCCCCCCCCCCCCCCCCCCCTCAGCCGTCTCTTCTCAAAGCTGAACAGCTTTAACCTCTTCAGCCTTTCCTCATAGGGGAGCTGTTCCATCCCCTTTATCATTTTGGTTGCTCTTATCTGTACCTTCTCCATCGCAACTATATCTTTGAGATGTGGCGACCAGAATTGTACACAGTATTCAAGGTGCGGTCTCACCATGGAGCGATACAGAGGCATTATGATATTTTCCGTTTTCTTAACCATTCCCTTTCCTAATAAGCCAATGATTTTAAAGTATTATCCACTATGATGCCTAGATCTTTTTCCTGGGTGGTAGTTCCTAATATGGAACCTAACATCATGTAACTTGTTATTTTTCCCTATATGCAACACCTTGCACTTGTCCACATTAAATTTCATCTGCCATTTGGATGCCCAATCTTCCAGTCTTGCAGGGTCCTCCTGTAATGTATCGCAATCTGCTTGTGATTTAACAACTCTGAATTATTTTGTATCATCCGCAAATTTGATAACCTCACTTCGTATTCCTTTTCAGATCATAAAAAAAATATATATAGAGAGAGAGAGAGAGAGATTGAGATTGAAAAGCACCAATCCAAGTACAGATCCCTGAGGAACTCCACTGTTTACCCTTTTCTACTGAGAAAATGTTGAGATTACTAACCTGATAATCTCCTTTTCCTTAGTGTAGACAGATGGACTCAGAACAAATGGGTATAGTATGCTCGTGCTAGCAGTTGGAGACGGATCTGACGTCAGCACGGGTATATATACCCCAACAGGAAGCGTAGCAATTTAGTAATCTTCCTTGCAAAAGCTGTTATGGATGTGTGTACTGACGCTCAGTGAAATAGTGAAACAGGATTCCCCTGACCGATTGATAGTAGCTGGAGACTGCCAGCATTCCCAACCGGAAGGCGTTGACACCTGGCAAAGGGGACGCTCTTATGGAAACAGATGACATGGCTTACCTTGAATCGGTGAAACCCATGTACACAGGCAGCTGGGTGGGATGCTGAGTCCATCTGTCTACACTAAGGAAAAGAAGATTATCAGGTAAGTAATCTCAACATTTCCTGGCGTGTAGCCAGATGGACTCAGAACAAATGGGATGTACAAAAGCTTTACTCCCAGCCTGGGCGGGAGGCTGCCTGAGGACCATGTAGGACCGCCCTCGCAAATGCTGTGTCCTCCCTGGCTTGGACATCCAGACGGCAGAACCTGGAGAAGGTATGGAGGGAGGACCACGTCGCCGCTTTACATATTTCTGCAGGCGACAGCATCCTGGATTCTGCCCAAGATGCCACTTCTGCTCTGGTAGAATGAGCCTGGACTTGTAGAGGCGGAGACTTACCGGCCTCCACGTAAGCTGCTCTGATAACTTCTTTAATCCAGCGGGCGATGGTGGGCCAAGAGGCCGCTTCCCTTTGTCTTTTCCCACTATGCAGGATGAACAGATGGTCCGTCTTTCGTACTTCTTGTGTCATTTCCAGATATCTGGGCAGCATTCTGCCTATGTCGAGATGGCGTAGTAAACGTCCTTCTTCAGATTTCTTCAAACCCGCCGTGGTAGGCAAGGATATAGTTTGGGTAAGGTGAAATTGTGAGACCACTTTAGGCAGAAAGGAGGGAACCGTGCGAAGATGGATAGCCTCCGGAGTGATTCTAAGAAAAGGATCACGGCAGGACAGTGCTTGTAGCTCTGATATGCGGCGTGCTGAACACACCACCAATAAGAACACCATCTTCAAGGTTAGAGAACGGAGAGAGAGGCCCCGAAGGGGTCTGAAGGTGGATCCCGCGAGGAAATCCAAAACAAGGTTGAGGTTCCACAAAGGCACTGGCCACTTCAGTGGCAGACGAATGTGCTTAACTCCTTTCAGGAAGCGAGACACATCTGGATGCGTGGCAATGGTCTTGCCATCCCTCCTGGGACCATAGCAAAACAGTGCAGCCACCTGAACTTTCATGGGGCTGAGGGAGACACCCTTCTGAAGCCCATCCTGCAGGAAATCCAGAACAATAGGGATTGTGGTCTCATGTGGATTGGTGCCATGAGTGTCGCACCATGCTTCAAATATTCTCCAGATCCTTACGTAGGTGAGGGAAGTGGAAAACTTGCGGGCTCGGAGGAGTGTATCTATCATGGGCTCCAAGTAACCTCTTTTCTTCAGTCTAGCCCTCTCAATGGCCAGACCGTAAGAGAGAATTGAGCCGGATCCTCGTGAAGGATGGGACCTTGACGTAGAAGGTCCCGGAGAGGAGGCAGGGGAAGGGGCTCCCCTGCCAGTAGTCTTCTCATGTCCGCGTACCAGGGTCTTCTTGGCCAGTCTGGTGCCACTAGAACTAGGCCCCGGTGTTTCTGAATCTTGTGGATGACGGCGCCCAGCAGAGGCCACGGAGGGAAGGTGTATAGCAGAGTCCCTGGAGACCATGGCTGAACCAGGGCATCGATTCCGTGTGAGAACGGGTCACACTTACGGCTGAAGTAGCTGGGTACTTGAGCATTGGACCTGTCCGCTAGTAAGTCCATGTCTGGAATCCCCCAGTGATCCACAATCATCTGGAAGGCTGTGGGTGACAGCTGCCACTCTCCCGGATCTAGGCTTTCTCTGCTGAGGAAATCGGCCGTGGTGTCGTCCTTCCCGGCAATGTGGACGGCGGAGATGTCCTGAAGATTCGCCTCTGCCCAAGCCATCAGCGGGGCTATCTCCAGAGATACCTGTTGGCTTCTGGTTCCGCCCTGACGGTTGATGTATGCCACCGTGGTGGCGTTGTCAGACATCACTCTGACTGCTCTGTTCTTCAGTCTGTGAGCAAATCGTAGGCATGCCAATCGGACTGCCCGGGCCTCTAGACTGTTGATGTTCCACGCTGACTCTTCTCTGTTCCACCGCTCTTGTGCGGTGAGTTCTTCGCAGTGTGCTCCTCAGCCGCTCAGGCTGGCATCTGTGGTGAGCAGAGTCCACTTGGGGGTGGACATCTTCGACCCCCTGCTCGTGTGGTTGGACTGCAACCACCACCGTAACTGGGTCCGTACTCTGGCTGGCAGAGGAAGGCGCGTGGAATAGTTCCGAAAGCGGGGGCTCCAGCGAGAAAGCAGGGAGCATTGCAGAGGTCTCATATGGGCCCTTGCCCAAGGTACCACTTCCAGGGTGGATGCCATGAGGCCGAGAACCTGCAGATAATCCCAAGCTGTGGGCCGACTGGCTCCCATCAAGTACCAGAGACGCGTCTGAAGTTTTAACCTTCTCTTGGCAGTGAGACCGACCGTGTCTGCCTGGGTGTCGAACTGGACTCCCAGGTATTCTAGTGACTGGGAAGGCTGTAGGCAACTCTTGCTGAGGTTGACTACCCAGCCCAAAGCTTTCCAGAAGGGCGATCACCCTGTCGGTTGCCCGATGGCTCTCCTCTCGTGATTTCGCCCTGATCAGCCAATCGTCTAGGTAGGGATGGACAAGGATTCTTTCCCGTCTGAGTGCCGCTGCTACCACTACGGCCACCTTGGTGAAGGTCCGCGGTGACGTGGCTAACCCGAAGGGCAGAGCCCGGAATTGGAAGTGGCGTCCTAGAAACTTGAAGCGTAGGTAGCGCTGATGCTCCGGATGTATCGGGATATGCAGGTAGGCTTCTGATAAGTCTAGGGCCGTGAGGAATTCTCCTGGCTGTACTGCGTTCTTGACTGAGCGCTGAGTTTCCATCCGAAACCTCGGGACCCTTAAGTATCGATTGACTGACTTGAGGTCCAGTACGGGCCGAAAGGTGCCCCCTTTCTTGGGTACCATGAAATAAATAGAATAGTGTCCAGAATTCACTTCCCATGCAGGTACTGGGATGATGGCTTTCAAGGACAGGAGCCTCGCCAGGGTAGCTTCCAATGCTGCCTTCTTGAGTATGGGACATGAAGATTCCACAAACTTGTCCAGAGGGAGATGATGAAAGTCCAGATAATACCCCTCTCGGATGATGGCGAGGACCCACTGGTCCGACGTAATCTCGACCCATCTGGGGTAGAAGAGGGTTAACCTGCCCCCTATGGCTCCGTCCCCCAGATGAATCGGGGGATTCTCATTGTGAGGCACGGCCGGGCCCTGAGCCCGGGCCGCTCCCCCTCTTGCGCTGCTTGGTCTGAAAGGACTGATTCCGGGCCTGAGGACGAGGCGCCTGGTAGCGACTCCTGTAGGGAGTGAAGCGCTGGGAGCTTCTACCCCTGGAGGGCCTTGGAAAGGCGCTCTGGTTCCTTCTGAACCGATCTTCCGGCAGTCGAGGTACTGGAGAGGCGCCCCATGTGCTGGCCAGTCTATCAAGGTCGCTGCCAAACAGGAAAGAGCCCTTAAAGGGCAATCTGGTGAGGCGTGTTTTCGAAGGAGCATCGGCTGAACATTTCCGGATCCAGAGCTGCCTCCTGGCGGCTACGGAGGATGAGATCCCCTTGGCTGTTGTCCGGACTAGGTCTGATGCAGCATCCGTGAGGAACAAGAGAACTGACTCCATGTCTGCTGCTGGAGCGTTGTTCCTGACCTGTGACAAACAGGAACGCGTCACCACTGTGCAGCAGGTTGCGATCCGCAAAGATAGAGCTGCCACCTCAAAGGTCTGTTTCAAAATGGCGTCCAGTCGCCAGTCATGAGGCTCCTTGAGGGCCGCCCCCCCCTCAACTGGAATGGTAGTGCGCTTGACCACAGCGCTAATCAAGGCGTCCACCTGAGGGCACGCCGGTAGCTCCTGGATAACCAGTGCCAGGGGGTACATGCCTGTCAGGGCCCGACCCCCTTTGAATTGAGGCCGCTGGTGCAGCCCATTCTAAATCTATCAGTTGTTGTGCCGCTTGCAAGAATGGAAAATGGCGGGCTGTAGGACGAAGACCTTCCAGCAGGGGGTTCTGAGCAGAGGGTACTGTAGTGCTGGGACCTGTAATATCCAACTCCGCCAGGCACTGAGACACCAGGTCGGAGAGATCCTCTTTAGGGAAGAACCGCCTCATGGTTCTATATGGCTCAATTCCTGAGGGAAGTTCCCCCTCGTCAGGGAGTTCGGACTCGTCCGGTGAAACATCCGGGTCCGTCTGATCCGGACTGTCTGGAGGCAGGAGGTCCTGCTCACGATAAGGGCGTGAGGGTCCAGAAACAGGATCCGCTGGAGCCGCAACCGCAGCAGCAGCCGCAGCAGCAGGAACAGCAGGAACAGCAGGGCCTGGACGGGAGGCTGTTTGCATCTGTACAAAGGCTTGAATCCCCTTAAAGAGATCCACCCAGGAAATGGAAGCGGTCTCTAATCGCCGGGGTACGAGATCCCCCGGGATTCCAGGTTGGTCGAGACTGCCCGCTAAATCCGGGGTAGCCCCTGGGGAACTGGCAGCAAATCGTGGCTGAGACTGGTCCTGGCCCGAGGGTCCCACGGCCTCCTCACATTGGGCACATAGGGAGTCTGGCTCTTCACTGTGCATGGCTCTAAGCTGGCATGCAGAGCAGAGGCCGAGGGCTTTAATGCCGGCGGCAGGAGGCGCCCCTGCTGAAGACGCTGAGGCGTTCTGTTCCATTGAAAAATATGCGCTTAATGAGAAGCGGCAGCAATATACGCTTAATATAACAGGCGCCTAATAATAATATGCGGCAGCAATATACGCTTAATCTAACAGGCGTTCAATACAACAGGTGCTCAACAATATGCGGCAGCAATATACGCTTAATACCACAGGCACTCAATAACATGCGGCAGCAATATACGCTCAATGAAATCCAATATGCTCTCAGCAATATGCGGCTAGCAATATACGCTCAATGAAATCCAATATGCTCTCAGCAATATGCGGCGTAGCAAAGTACGCTTAATAATATGCAATACGCTCTCAGCAATATGCGGATAGCAATATATGCTCAATGATATCCAATATGCTCTCAGCAATATGCGGCCAGCAATATATGCTCAATGATATCCAATATGCTCTCAGCAATATGCGGTTAGCAATATACGCACAATAATAAAAATAATATGCGCGTAGTCATAGACAGGCACCTATCATGGGCACTCAATACCTGAGCAGGGCCAACAAAATGGCGCCCTTCTACGGCATGCCGCCTACAGGCCACGTCGCAGATCCTCGTTCCTCGGAGACCCAAGAGTAAGAGATGTACGCCTTACCTGATCCTCTGCGCTTCCCGGCTGGAACCCGGGCGGTCTCCGGCTGCGGGGGGAGAGGGCAAGTACCTTCACCGCCGCGCTTTGAGGAAATGCACCTGCTGCCTCGTCCACGCTGGGACCGAGGCGCCTCGTTCGCCCCGCCCGAGGGCTACGTCACTGCCGCGATTCGGCCACCGGACAGAGGACTTAAAACCTCCTGGGGATCACGGAAATCACCCCAGGAAACTCAACTAGGGGAGGGACCCCAAGGGTATCACCACAGGAGTGCGGGGCTCGATGGTGCTGTAGAAGTTTAGGAAGAAGAAAATAGAAAGTAAATTGGAAACACGCTCAGCGAGCGTGCAGGCTCTCCAAACTGCTTTGGAGACGGAAATTACTAAGTTGCTACGCTTCCTGTGGGGGCATATATACCCGTGCTGACGTCAGATCCGTCTCCAACTGCTAGCACGAGCATACTATACCCATTTGTTCTGAGTCCATCTGGCTACACGCCAGGAAATTGACCATTTAATCCTTCTGTTTCCTGTCTTTTAACCAGTTTGTAATCCACGAAAGGACATCGCCTCCTATCCCATGACTTTTTAGTTTTCTTAGTAGCCTTCTGAAAATCCAAATACACATCTACTGGTTCACCTTTATCCACATGTTTATTAACCCCCCTTCAAAAAAAAAAAAAAAAGAGCAGATTTGTTAGGCAAGACTTCCCTTGGGTAAATCCATGCTGACTGTGTTCCATTAAACCATGTCTTTCTATATGCTCTACGATTTTGATCTTTAGAATAGTTTCCACTATTTTTCCCAGCACTGTCAGGCTCACTGGTCTATAGTTACCCAGATCACCCCGGAGTCCTTTTTAAATATTGGGGTTACATTGGCCACCCTCCAGTCTTCAGTTACAATAGATGATGATTTTAATGATAGGTTACAAATTTTTAATAGATCAGAAATTTCGTTTTTGAGTTCCTTTAGTACCCTAGGATGCTTACCATCCGGTCCAGGTGATTTGCTACTCTTTAGTTTGTCAATCTGGCCTACTACATCTTCCAGGTTCACAGTGATTTGGTTTAGTTCGTCTGACTCATCACCCCTTGAAAACCATCTCCGGAACTGGAAACTCCCCAACATCCTCATTAGTAAACACGGAAGCAAATAATTAATTTACTCTTTCTGCAATAGCCTTATCTTCCCTAAGAGCCCCTTTAACCCCTCAGTCATGTAATGGTCCAACAGACTCCCTCACAGGTTTTCTTGCTTCAGATATATTTAAAAAAAAATTTATTATGAGGTTTTGCCTCTATGGCCAACTTCATTTCAAATTCTCTCTTTGCCTGTCTTAATGTTTTACACTTAACTTGACAATGCTTATGTTTTATCCTGTTTTCTTCAAATGGATCCTTCTTCCAATTTTTGAAGGATTTTTTTTTTTTCGGCTAAAATAGCCTCTTTCACCTCACAACCATAACGGTAATCGTTTTGCCTTCCTGCCACCTTTCTTTATGCGCAGAATACATCTGGACTGCGCACCTAGTATTGTATTTTTAAACAATGCCCATGCTTGTTGAACACAACCTTTGCAGCTGCACCTTTCAGTTTTTTCTATTTCCTCATTTTATCAGTTTCCTTTTGAAAGAAATCCTTTTGTAGTGTATTTGGATTTTAGTGTTAGAGCTGCAGATTTACTTATTGTCCCCCTTCCAGTTACTAGTTTAAATTTGATCATGTTATGATCACTATTGCCAAGTGGCCCCACCATTACCCCTCTCACCAAATCCTGCATTCCACTATGAATTAAATCTAAAATAGCTCCCTCTCTTGTTGCAGTCATTACATCCAGGAACTTTATGTCTCTAGCAAGTCCTGATGTTACATTTACCCAGTCAATATTGGAGTAATTGAAATCTCCCATTATTATTGCACTGCCAAATTGGTCAGCTTTCCTGATTTCTCTTAGCATTTCATCATCTGTCCGACCATTTTGTCCAGGTGGACGGTAGTATACTCCTATCACTATACCCAACACATATGGGATTTCTACCCATATAGATTCTACTGAGCATTTAGTCTCTTATATGATCTTTATCCTGTTGGACTCTATACCCTCCCAGACAAAGTGCCACTCCCCCACCAAGTTGATCCTCCCTATCATTGCGATGTAATTTGTACCCTGATATAGTCTTGTCCCATTGGTTATCCTCCTTCCACCAAGTCTCTGTGATGCCAATTATGTCACTTATTTGCTGCTATACATTAATTCTCCCATCTTACTTCTTAGACTTCTGGCATTAGCATTCAGACATTTCAAAGTGTGTTTTCTGCGTGTATTAACAACCTGCTTTTCAGTTAGGGATAATTCAGAAATCATTAGCTTCAGTGATTTTTTACATAGAGACACATGGACTACGTTTGCTTTTATTGGAACCTCTCTGTTGCGATGCCCTATCCTGTTTCATTAGTATCCTTCAAGGATACATTGCTCTAAAACATGCACTGCTGAGTGAATGTCTGCTTTCCCCCTTGTTCTAGTTTAAAAGCTGCTCTATCTCCTTTTTGAACGTTAGTGCCAGCAGCTTGGTTCCACTCTGGTTAAGGTGGAGCCCATCCTTTCAGAAAAGTCTCTCCCTTCCCCAAGTTTCCCCACTTCCTTGCACCACAGTCTCATCCATGCATTGAAACTCTGGAGCTCTTCCTGCCTCTGGGGGGACCTGCACGTGGAACAGGAAGCATTTCAGAGAATGCCACCCTGGAGGTTCTGGATTTCAGCTTTCTACCTAAAATCCTAAATTTGGCTTCCAGAACCTCTCTCCCACATTTTCCTATGTCGTTTGTGTCCACATGTACCACGACAGCCGGCTCCTCCTACATCTACTTCCTTGGTCAGCTTAGAGTCCAGTAAAACGTCTGGATACAGACAAAAACATTAAACATAACTAACAGGCTGATACAGTAAAGCGCGGCTGCGGTTACCCTGTTTCTAACCCGCTTTGGACGCACAATTTGGACGCGTAAGGCGAACCCGCGATTCAGTATCCAGTTTTACACGTCCTTACCGCTTGCCGAAATGGATGCGTATCCGTCTCCGCCCACCGCATGTACATGATATGTTAATGATTGATTTAGCTATTCCCTCTGATACAGTAACATGCGCCCAGATTATCGCCTTTTTAACCAGCTTATTTCCTGCATCTTTAACATGCATATTAACCGCCTACCCTGACCCTGGCGTTAGTGTGGTGTTCAGTCAGCTTCCCGCTGCCTTGAGCGCCTGGCTGAAGCCCAGCAGCAGTTCTCTGAATCTGAATCCATTCTGTCGCGCTGCAGTTTATGCCACCGCTCATTGGCTCTGGCTGAAGAGTCATGACTACTAGTTGAGTTGCCCGCAGCAAAGAAAAAAAAAGCACCACATGCCAACAACATAGAGGACTGCTAGAACTTAGCCGCCCAGTCCCAAACCAACCCAATCCACAGAAAAAAATGCTTCTCGCACAAGGGGGGAAAAAGTAACCCAACCTGGCACCACCTCGCTTACCTTCAAAGTATTTTGGTTCTGTAGGGTTTAGTTTCTGTATGGAAGGAACAGACACTGTTTCCGGGGGCTCCTCTGGCCTTCTCGTGGGTCTGGGCTCCTTGTCGCTGCTGACTAGAAGTGGGCACAAGCTCCTAACGCTGATAAGATGCTGCTGCGCTGGACCCGGCTGGCGCGCCACTTCGAGTGCAGCCTGCATTGCAGGTTAGAGGTTAATAACTATCATTCGTGCAGTGGGCCTTCCCGCACCTTGAGTGCCCAGCTGGACATCCAAGCTGCGACCTCGGATGCCCGGTTTGGACGTCCAGCCGGGCGATCAAGGCAGCGGGAAGGTCCATGAACGGTCGCCGCGACCTGACCGGCTATGACAGCGGCAGCAAGCCCAGCAGCAACCGGACCAGCGGCATCAGCATGGGCTACGACCAGCGGCATGTCAGCCCCCGCTCCAGCTACTCGGACTCAAGCTACGGGGCCCCTGGCAACCCTAAGGCTGAGGGCGCCGGCCCGCCACGAGCCAGTCCACGCTCCAGCCTGTGCGGCCAGTCGGCCACCTTGGGCAACTGTGGCAACCCCTGCGTGCTGGAGGAGCCCGTCCTGCCCAACTTCGGGGACGTGTGCCGGCAGAAGTCGCCGCCCCAGCTGGAGCAGCTGCGGCAGCCCGCCACCCCCTCATCCTGACAGAGGATCGGCCACGCTGCAAAAGTTCCAGCTCCCCTACCAGGTGACTCCGTGCAGGGAGAGCAGATCCAGCCAGGCGGAGAGGGAGGTTGGAAGCCTTAACCCTGGAACTGGAGAAGGAGCTGGAGCTGCACATGAAGTAAGAGTATTTCGGTGAGTAACTAGTGTGTGGTACTTGCTTCAGTGCGGACAGACGTTCATGGGCCTTCCCCCTGCCTTGAGTGCCCGGCTGGACGTTGAAGTCACGACCTCGGACGTCCAGCCAGGCGCTCAAGGCAGCGGGGTCTGTAGGAAAGAACCATCCACTTACCTGGTGGAATGACATTTCAAATGGCAGGTACCAGCGCACCCTGGATACTGTATAGGCGCTGTATACAATAAGATGGATTGCATATGCCTACCGCTTCACTGACGCGCTTTGGATGCCACTTGGATTTGCGTCTGATTTGAATACTGAATCGAGAGGTATGTGAACCAAAATATGCGCGCGGCAAACGAGGGTGCTCCAGGGACTGCTGCACTCTTACGCGTCCTTACTGTATTGGCCCGCTAGTCAGCATTCACCCACCTGAAATGTATTCAATTGTTACACCCATACTTAGACCGAGCAAGCCTGGCTACTTTAATCCACAATATTTCTCAATCTATTAATATTCTTTATATGGATATTGCGAAGAGAGAAATTCAGAAATTACAACTTTTTCAAAATCTGGCCACTAGAGTGCTTATCGGTCATCAATACAGTATATTAAGCCAGTTTTAAAAGACCTTTGTTGGTTGCCTATTCAATCCTGGATAATTTTTAAAGGCCTTGCTGTTGGCCTTTAAAGCACTGCTTAGCCAAGGCTCTATTTACTCTTACAGACCTCCTTAACAAGATACTCCTTAAGTTGGATTCTCAGATTAACAAATAAAACAGTTTAAGTAGTCCCTTCCACTTAAGGAAGATAAACTTTCAAGATCCAGAGATTTGGATACAGTGCAATGCAAGAAAATGCCTTTTGGATGGTGTAGTGCCTGTTAAAGACTTGGTTATTCTCTCATGCCTATGCAACTGATGTTTAGCCTATGGGCAATTATGCATGCAGGATAACTGAGTAGAGCAACAAAAATCATAAAGAGGATGAACCCCCCTCCCCCCCTATGAAAGGGTAAACAGGTTAGTGGTCTTTAGCTTGCAGAAGCAACAACTGAGAAAAGGCTATGATAGAGGTTTATAAAATGATGTGTGGTGTGAGACAAACAGGACACGATTATTTACAATTCAAATAGTACTAGGTCTAGGAAGCACTCCATGAAACTAAAGGATAGCATGGATTCAAAACAAATTGTACTTGTATAATTAAGCTGTAAATTTGTTGCCAGAGGATGTGGTCAAAGCATCTAGCATAGCTGGATTGAAAAGGGGTCGCGCCTCAATCTATGTCGAAGCTAGCAGGAGCATAATCTACTCTCTGGGGAGCAGGGTGGATGTCTTAAGGCTAAATTCACCCTATCTACGGAAAAAACACTGTTTACAATAAGCATATTTACTTTTTTTTCCCCAATCAATGAGTATGGCTGAATTAGACATGTTCTCTGGGAAGTACCAAGTTGAGGGTTGCAGAAAAGTATTTCTTGGCAAGCAATCCAGACTTCGCCGTGGATAGAAGACTATCCTTGTAGAACGTAGTGCAACCAAGGTATAATCAATCTGATATCCTCCACATTGATCAAACCAAGTCCTGGATAAATGAATTGCCCCTGAGGCAGCTCTGTGCAAGGGAGCGAAACTCGGCCAGAGTCGGGCATTTTAATAAAGGGCTTGCTATCATCCGATTCTCCTTGTCGTCACTGTTACACAGTTCACTGGATCGGCTACCGCTTTGCTTTTTGGGTCCATCCCTTTTACCTGATATGGAGGTTGGTGCACCAGAGATTGAAGTTCAATCACATAGCACATGGAAGTAACTGCTACTAGAAAAACCACCTTCCAGGTTAGATATTTGAGACATTATTGCACCGCATATGAATCTGGCATATAGTGGTTTCCAGTTTAGTTTTGTATAAAGCTGCTCACTGACCTTTGTCCTACTAAGCTTGGGTGTCAATGTGTGTCAGTACATGTGAGCAGTAAGGACAGATGCAGGATGTGGGTTAAGACAGCAAAAAGTGAAAGGTCATGGAAAATGGCCCTCATAGAATGTGTGGGGTCTGTGTGGAAACCAACTACAAAGGAAAGTGCAAAATGATCGATGTCTTCCTACAAGATGTGGGACGATTGTTCTCTTTCTGCACTAACATTTGGACACACAAGAAAAAAGAATGAATGTTTGGGTGCAGCTGGTCTAAGGAAAGGAAGCCAAGCCAGAATGACATTTGGAAATGATCAATACTTGGCAAAGGAAACCAAAAAAAAAGTGTATGCCTTGTAAGATTGTGACATAGGGAAGGAAGAAACTTAAGGTGTCTAGTGTTTCTTGCTATTTCTCCTTCCCAGACACACATATTGCAACTGGCAATCATTTGTTTACAATAATAAACCTTTCACAAAATAACTAAAATATTGGAGTCTTGTGTTTGGTATATTGGGGATAAAACCATAGTTTTTGTCTACACCTATGTGTACTTTATGGCCTTTTTATTCTTATTTGGTGAGGGTCTGTCTGTATTCTGATTTTGTGACAGAGATGAGGTAGTCTGCTAGCTGGGAAAATGCCTTGTGCCTCTTAGGTTGAAGGTCTTGACAAATTTGTTAGAGGGTGGGATCCATGATTGAAGAGGCTTCTAAGATGCTAAAAATGATTATGCTTAAGCCTGCAAGTACTTGGGGTTTGGTTGTCAAATGAAGGAGCTCCAAGGAGGAACACCCCCCTCTCTCGTGGTATCTTGCATTGTGGCCCCAGCACAAAAAAAGTTTGTCCACCCCAATCTTTATTTATTCATTTTATTTATTTTTATTTAAAAACTCTTCTATACAGTCGTTAAGTTGGAGAACCATCACAACGGTTTACATATAGGCACGATAATTATGAGTGGTATTGCTTACAACTTGAACATGTGCCATAGTACGGTAACAATAAAGTGCAATAAGCTATAAGTTTAAGTAAATTAATCAGTCTGGTATGACAATTTATCAACGGTACAAAATTAACATTACTGTGGGTTTTTGAAATAACTTCAGAAGGAAAAGATGACAAAACAGTTACCAGCGGAAGATAACCAGGAATAGGCGTTAGGACAAGATCAGCTTTTTCAGGTAGCTCTTGTCTTTTTATCAGAGATGTTACTGCAATAAATTAAGCCAACCAATCCAAGATGGCAGTACGATACACTTTTTTTTTTTTTTTTTTTAATTTTGCACTTCAGGATTAATATCTGCAGAGCAAGAGACAGCTCTAGCAGACATATTGTTTATGTGCAGAACTGCAGCTGTGTTGCTCAAGAAACAGTGCCAATGGGGAGAACTAACAACCAGACAAAAGGGACTCATGATGCCAAAACCACAGGCACCGTGGTAAGGCTGAAACTAAGATATGGGCCGTTACAGTACAGTGCGCTCCAGTGGAGCACACTGTTAACCCGCATTTGGACGCACGTTTTCGACGCCCTAGCTTTACCCCTTATTCAGTAAGGGGTAATAGCGCATCCAACCCCCCGAACCTAACAGCGCCCGCAACATGCAAGTGCCAAGCCACACATTTTACTTTCAGATAATTATGAGCACCGGGAAAGTGCACAGAAAAGCAGTAAAAACTGCTTTTCTGTACACCCTCCGACTTAATATCATGGTGATATTAAGTCTGAGGTCCCAAAGTAAAAAAATAATAAAAAATAAAAATTTAAAATCGGCTCGCGGCTTGAAAACTGGACGCTCTATTTTGCCGGCGTCCGGTTTCCGAACCCGTGGCTGTCAGCGTGTTTGAGAAACAACGCAGGCAAAATTGAGCGTCGGCTGTCAAACTCGCTGACAGCTGCTGCTCCTGTCAAAAAGGAGGTGCTAGGGAAGTGCTAGTGTCCCTAGCACCTCTTTTTACCGCGGGCCCTCGTTTAAATACTGAATCGCACGCACAGGAGAGTGGCCTGGGCGCTCGCCCACTCTCCCGCGACTTTTACTGAATCAGCCTGATAGAGCAGGTTTAACTTAGCCAGCCAATACTTATCTAAGCAGCAGCAAATGCAGGGAAACACAGCAGCACAGCTGTGCTGCTGAATCTCTCATGTATAAAGCAGAACGTAAACACAAACAAAAACACCTTTGAAATATTTGTATGCTAATGCCAGAAGTCTAAGTAAGATGGGAGAATTAGAATGTAGAGCAGTGAATGATGACAGATTTAACTGGCATCTAAGAAACATGGTTGAAAAATGATAACAAATGGGACAGTGCTCTACCAGGGTACAAATTATATCGCAATGACTGATAGGAGCATCTTGGTGGCAGGGTGGCACATTATGTCCAGGATGGCATACAGTCCAACAGGATAAACTTCCTGCCTGAGACTAAATGTACAATCAAATCTTTATGGTTAGAAATCCCTTGTGTGTTGGGGAAGAGAATAGTGATAGCAGTTTACTACCATCCACCTGACCAAAATAATGAGACAGATAGTGAAATGCTAAGAGAAATAAGGGAAGCTAATCAAACTGATAATGTGGTAATAATGAGAGATTTCAATTACACCAGTATTGACTGGGTAAGTGAAACATCAGGGTATGCTAGAGAGATAAAGTTCCTGGATGGAATAAGACAGTTTTATGGAGCAACTGGTTCAGGAACTGATGAGAGAGGGAGCAATTTTAGATCTAATTCTCAGTGGAGCACAGGATTTGTTGAGAGAGATAACGGTGGTGGGGCCACTTGGCAATAGTGATCATATGATCAAAATTGAATTGATGACTAGAAGGGGGGACGTATTTAGGTCCACGGCTCTAGCACTAAACTTTCAAAAGGGAAACTTCGATAAAATGAGAAAACTAGTTAGAAAAAACTGAAAGGTGCAGCTACAAAGGTACAAAGTGTGCAAGAGGCGTGGACATTGTTAAAAACTACCATCCTTGAAACATAGTCCAGATGTATTCCATGCATTAAGAAAGGCAGAAGAAAGGCAAAACAACTACGGGCATGGATAAAAGGTGAGGTGAAAAGATTTTTAGCCATAAGATAGTCATTCAATAACTAGAAGAAAATAGGATAAAGCATAAGCATTAGCAATTTAAATGTAAGACATTATTAAGACAGGCTAAGAGAAAATTTGAAAATTTGGCGGCCATAGAGGCAAAAACTCACAATAAAAACTTGAAAATATATCTGAAGCAGAAAGCCTGCAATGGAGTTGGCTGGACCATTGGATGATCAAGGGGTTAAAGGGGCACTTACATAAGATATTGCCATCGAAGAAAGATTAAATGATTTCTTAGCTTCAGTGTTTACTAAAGAGGATGTTGGAGAGATATCCATCCCGGAGAAGGTTTTCATGGGTGATTCAGATCAAATGAACCAAATCACGGTGAATTTAGAAGATGTGGTAGGCCTGTTTGACAAACTGAAGTGCAGTAAATCACCAGAACCCGATGGTATACACCCCAGGGTTGTGACATAACTAAAAAATGAAATTTCAGAACTAATAGTAGAAATTTGTAAACTATCATTAAAATCATCCAATGTACCTGAAGACTGGAAGAGGGTCAATGCAACCCCTATATTTAAAAAGGGATCCGGGGCTGATCCAGGAAACTATAGACCAGTGAGCCTGACTACAGTGCCAGGAAAAGTCGTGGAAACTCACAAAACATTTAGATAGACATGGTTTAACGGGACACAACGAACATGGATTTACCCAAATGATCTTGCCTCACAAATCTCCTACATTTTTTTTTTTTGAATGGGTGAATAAACATGTGGACAAAGGTGAACTGGTAAATGTGGTATATTTAGATTTTCAGAAGGCATTCAACAAAGTCCCGTTTGACAAGCTTCTAAGAAAACTAAAAAGTCATGGGATAGAAGGTGATGTCCTTTTGTAGACTGCAAGTTGGTTAAAAGACAGGAAACAGTAGGATTAAATGGTCAGTTTTCACAGTGGAAAAAGGTAAACAGGGGAGTACCTCAGGAATCTGTCCTTGGACCAGTGCTTTTTTTTTAATATATTTATATATGATCTGGACAGGGAAACGAGTGAAATCTAATTTATGGGTGACACAAAATTATGCAGAGTAGTTGAATCTCAAGCAGATTGTGATGAATTGCAGGAGGACTGTCAGGCCGATACAGTACAGTGTGCTCCAACAGAGCGCACTGTTAGCCGACATTTGGACGCGCATTTGACTTGCTAGCTTTACTCATTCAAAACGTGCGTCCAACACCCCCCCCCCCCGCCCCCCCCCCCCCCCCCCCCCCCCCCCCCCGAACCTAATAGCGCCCGCAACATGCAAATGCATGTTGATGGCCCTATTAGGTATTCCCGCGCGATTCAGAAAGCAAAATGTGCAGCCAAGCCGCACATTTTACTTTCAGAAATTAGCACCTACCCAAAGGTAGGTGCTAATTTCTCTGGGCACCGGGAAAATGCACAGAAAAGCAGTAAAACTGCTTTGCTATGCACCCTTCGACTAAACATCATGGCGATATTAAGTCGGAGGTCCCGAAAGTTTAAAAAAGTAAAAAAAAAAAAAAATTGAAATTGGTTTTCAAGCCGTGGGCCTGATGCTCAATTTTGCCCATGTCCGGTTTCCGAACCCGTGGCTGTCAGCAGGCTCGAGAACCGACGCCGTCAAAATTGAGTGTCTGCTGTCAAACGCGCTGACAGCCGCCGCTCCTGTCCGAAAAGAGGCGCTAGGGATGTGCCACAGTCCCTAGAGCCTCTTTTTACCACCAGGCCTAATTTAAATAAATTTGTTTACTGTATCGCGCGCACAGGAGAGCGCGATTTTACTGTATCGGCCCATTTGTGAGACTGGAAGATTGGGCTTCCAAATAGATGAAATTTAACGTGGACAAGTGCAACGTGATGCATATAGGGAAAAATACCCCTTGCTGTAGTTACACAATGCTAGGTTCTATCTTAGGAGTTACCACCCAGGAAAGAGATCTAGGCCTCATGTCCGCCAACCAATTGGACAGGCCCATCGCAACCTCAAGTCTATTTTTGTCAAAGGAGACAGAGTTGCGTGACTGCCTGTGGGCTGCAGTGCGCTCCAGGTAAAACACCAGAGTACGTTTGCAGTCCAAAGGATGCACAGCCCGCTCCCCCTGGTGGGAGTGAGGCCTCAGAAAGAAGGTGGACAGTACAACAGACTAATTCAGATGGAAGTTTGTCACAACTTTAGGCAGAAACTTAGAGTGAATGAATAACTCTACCTTGTCGTGGAAGAACCTTGTTATAAGACGGATAAGTCACCAGGGCCTGCAGCTCACTGACCCTGCAGGCGGAGGTAATTGGCGACCAGGAATATCACCTTCCAGGTGAGGTGTTTAAGCTCGCAGGCACGCATAGGCTCAGAGAGCGCATGAGCCGCACTAGCACCACGTTGAGGTCCTAGACCACAACAGGACGACGCAGAGGAGGCTTTAATTGTAGCAAGCCCCACATAAAGCGCCCCACTAACTGTTGCACATGACACCCACCCCATGGAAAAAGGCACTGATGGCACTCAGATGAACCTGGAGTGAAGCAGTCTGCAACCCCTACTCTGAAAGGTGCTAGAGATAGCTCAGGAGCAGGTGCAGCAAGTCGCAATCGTAGGGACATGGCTGCCACCTCAAAGGCTTGTTCAGAATGGCGTCCATGCGCTGGTCATGTGCATCCTTGAGGGCCGCCCTCCCTCCACCGGAATGGTGGTGCGCGTCACAATTGCGCTAACTATGGCGTCTACCATCGGGCACGCCAGCAGCTCCTTGGTTGCCGGGTCTAGGGGGTACATGCTAGACAAAGCCCGACCCCCTTTGAAGGAAGCGTCTGGCGCATTCCACTCCAGATCGATTAACTGCTGTGCTGCTTGTAGAAGGGGAAAATGGTGAGGCGTTGGACGCAGGCCCTCTAGCAGGGGGGTCATTCTGGGTTCCCCTGGGGTGCCCTGGCCCGGGATAGCCAGCTCAGACAGGCATTGAGAGACCAGTTCGGAAGATCCTCCTTAGGAAAGAAGCATCTCATGGTTCAATATGGTTCTATCCCCAAGGGGAGTTCTCCCTCCTCGGGGGGCTCGCCATCTTCCTCAAAATAATCCGAGTCCCCATAAGTGGGGCTTCCGGGTGGCCATGCGTAGGCCTTGAGGGTCCCGGGGCAGGGTCACCCGGTACGTATGGGTCCGGTCGGGGACCAGACTGCATCTTGATGAAGGCATGAATCCCCTTGAATAATTCCACCCAGGAGAGGGAAGCAGGTTCTAGGCGTAGGGGCACCAGGTCTGTAGGGTTCCCTGGCTGCTCGCCGCGGCCTGCTAGGTTCGAGGTGTTCCCTGAGGAACTGGCAGTCAAACTGGGCTGAGATCGGCCCTGGCCTGGAACTCCCAGGGCCTCTTCACATTGGGCACATAGGGAGTCTGTTTCCTCGCTCTGTGTGGCTCTGAGGTGGCATGCTGAGCAGAGGCCTAGAGCTCTTATGCCTGAGTCTGGAGGTGCCGGCTCTACGGCCGCATGGGCTCTCTTACGCTCCATCGCGTCTGAGCTCCTATCAATGAGCGCCTATAAGTGTGCGCTTATCAACGTGCGCCTACACGTATTAATGTGCGCCTGTCAACGCGCGCCTGTCAACGTGTGCCTGTCAACGCGCGCGTATCACCAGCAATGGGCGCCCAAATAGTTTCGGGCGCCTAACATACGCGCCCGTCATCCCGCTTAGATCGAGGCGGTGAACCAGGGCTGGCGAGCAGGCAAAATGGCGACCTCCTTGGTGGGCTGCCACGTAGGCAGACCCTGCTAATCCTCGCTCTTCGGAGACCAGTAAAGTAAAGATGTACACCTTACCTGATCTTCGGCGCTTCCCGGCTGCGACCCGGGCGGTCTCCGGCTGCGGGGAGAGAGGGTGATTACCGTCACCGCCATGCTCGAGGAAGTGCATCCGCTGCCTCTAAGACGCGCCCGAACGTCGTCTCGCTCGGGGGCCAAGTCCTCACCGGGACCGAGGCTGCCTCTATGCCACGCCCGAGCCCTTCTCACTCGGGGACTAGGTCCCTGCCGCGATCCGGCCACCGGACCGAGACACTCACCTCCGAGGGACCACGGAAATCACCTCGGGAAACTCAACTGGGGGAGGGACCCCGAGGGTATCACCGCAGGAGTGTGGGGCTCGTCTTCAGGTAGGATTTCTTCTAAGAATTTAGTCGTTATAATTTGGAAAAACGCTCAGCGAGCGTAAGGTAGCTCCAAACTGCTTTGGAGACGGAAATTACTGAGTTGCTGCACTTCCTGCGGGGGTATATGTACCCGTGCTGACGTCAGATCCGTCTCCAACTGCTAGCACGAGCACGCTATACCCATTTGTAATGAGTCCATCTGCTACACGCTAGGAAATTGAATTTAACTGCTTTTTAGTAATATTCAAATTTATGAAATAGTACTTTGCTTTAGTTTTAATGCTTTTAGTTTGTTGTACATCTTTTAGTTTAAAAGCTAATTTATATAATTTTTCTGTTCTTTGGTCTTATTAGTTTTAGCAGTTACTATTTAACAAAATAATGTATTTTCTTACTTGCAATTATTTGTAAATCCTTGTGAAGGTCTTGCCAATGAAATGGAATAGAAAATCCAATAAACTAAACTAATGTCCAGTGGTTCAAAAGGTGCTAGCATCAATTGCTCTAGCACTACATTCAAATCCCATGGAACTGGAGGTTTCCGGATTGGAGGCTAGAGTCAAAACAAATACCCTTCATGAATCTTAAGATGAGTGGGTGACAAGAGATTGGGGCTTCACTGTGCAGAGAATGGTAGGCTGCTATGGCACTGAGGTGAACTCTTACTGAATCTGTGGCTAGACCCTTCCGGTACAGCAGATGGAGATAGTCCAGTAATCGCTCAGGCGGACAGGTGAGCAGGTCCGTTTTGTTCTCTGAGCACCAGAAGGGCGAAGTGCCTGGAACTGCGAGTTCCTGTAGGGTCTAAAGCATTGCGAGCCTCTTCCCTTGGTTCTTCAGGGGGAGGGGTGCTGAGATCTTTTACTCCTGTCTTCCAGTAGCCGAGGCACTGGGGATTCGCCCCATTTGCTGGCTAACTTCTCCAATTCGCTTCCGAACAAGAGAGATCCTTTGAAGGACATTCTTGTGAGATTAGTTTTAGAGGTCACGTCAGCAGACCAATTCCATAGCCATATTTGTCTTCTGGCTGCCACTACCGAGGCTACGCCTCTGGCTGAGGTACGCACTAGATCTGAGCTTGCGTCTGTCAGGAAGGCTGCTGCAGGTTCCATCATCTCACCGGTATACGTTCCAGGGTTATTTGCCTCTCTCGAGAGGAGCAAACAAGAATGTGCGACCAGTGCTTAAAAATGGATTCCAATCGTCTATCCTGAGTATCCTTCAATGCAGCCCCTCCCTGAACGTGAATGGTTGTTCGCTTTGAGACGGCATAGACCATGGCGTCCACTTTCGGGAAATGCAGGCATTCCTTGGTCGCTGGTTCCAGAGGGTATAGGGTTTCCAAGGCCTGACCCCTTTAAAGCTGGCCTCTGGGGCATTCCATTCCAGGACAATCAGTTCCTGGATGGCTTCCATCATTGGAAAGTAGCATGAGGCTTTACGGAGAGATACCAGGATGGGGTTCTTCTTTGGTTCCGCCATAGGATCCGTGCCTGGAATACCCAGAGTCTTCAGAGTCTGGGAAACAAGGACTGGTAATTCATCCTTGTGGAAGAAGCAAAGCATGGTTCCAGTCCTGGAGGGATTTCTCCTTCTTCTAGGGAGTCGCCATCATCATCTAAGGTGTCTGGGTCCCTGTCTTGGTTAGGCGAGGCATGTCTCGAGGCATCCGAGCAGGGCCAGGAGGATCCTGTGCTTCCGGCAAGTGTTGAGCCAGGGGCGCAGCCAGGGCTGATTGCACCTGAACGACAGCTTGTAGCCCTTGGAAAAATTCTAACCTGGAGAAAGTCCCTGGGTCCATGTTAATCCCAGGGGGAGTCGGAGTAGGCGCCCCAGAGGTGGAGAAGCTATCTCGGAGATGCATAGATCCAGGAAGCTATCATCAGTAGCAGTTATGGACCCATCCCCTGACAGTAACGGACCAGGCTTTGGTTCCCCATGGGCTTCTTCACAATGTTGACACAGGCAGGACTCCAGTTCAGGCTGCACGGCTCTTATGTGGCAGGCTGTGCAAAGAAAGTTCCTTCTGGCCTTCTTGGACGCTGGTGCCATAGCCTCTATGTCTGGGCGCACAGGTAACGAGTGTGCGCAGCTGTATTGGACGGCAACAAGTTAGGCGCATCAGCCGCCCTGGCGTTCCCCGCCGGTCAAGAAGGGAAGATGTCGCCAACGCCCCCCACCTGAAAGGTGGCACCCCCGAGGGTATCCATGTGGACCTCTGAACCAGGTCGGGGCCTAGCCCAATCAGGGCTGCTCAACCTGTCTGTGCTCCCTTTGCACCTCACCGGAAGGAGAAAATGAAATCAGTACAGCAATCCGAGCATCGGAGACCTGAATTTAAGGTGTTCTGTTCACCTGGTCTCGGCGCATACCAATCGTGTGCTGGGGACGATCTCCAGCTGTGGGGTGGGGGGCCTTTGCCTTCACGCCGCGCTCGGATGTATACCCTCTGCCTTTCAGCCACTCTGGGGGTTAAGTCCATGCCGGGAACCAGCTACCGGACCAGCCACACCTCTGAGGGATCTCAGAATCACCTCAGGAATTCTCAACTGGGGGAGGGACCCTTAGGTTTCACTGCAGGAGAGCGGGGCTCGATCTTTAAGGTAAATTTTGTTTCTTCTTTGCTGTAATTCTTAACACTATTCTAGTGTGTGGGATAGTATCCACATCTGCTAGGAGACGGAGAGATACTGAAGAGCTGAGGTTACTGCAGGGGTATATCTAAAGTGATGTCAGCTTTGAAATCTGTCTCCGTCTCCCATCTGCTAGCAGAAGAGCTCATAACCCACTGTTGCTGAGTCCATCTGGCTACACGCTAGGAAATCTATATTACTTTTGGGGACATAAGTACAAGACATATACTCCTGCTGAGTGTACACGTTTGAGTGGTCTTCTTGAATAGCTTGTATAACCACTGGAATGAACTACTGCAACAGGGGGGTGGGGGGAAATAAAAAATACAAGACATTTCCTATAAAGTTTTCAAATCATATTTTAAAGTCTTAAGTACCCAAGTGCAAACTGCAAAACACCATCTTTATATAAGGCATTCTAACTTAGTACAAAATTGCCTACAAATGCGCCTCTCCTTTTTGGAAATTTTTTTTTTTTTTTTTTTTTAATAGTTACTGCTTCTTTCAAGAATAAAAACATATGGGCAGATGTAATAGGATAGAGAGAGAGAGAGAGATATATATATATAGAGAGAGAGAGAGAGAGAGATAAGAAAAATTTTCATTTTTAGATATTTTAAAACGCAGTTGCTTTTAACCAGTTGCTGCTCTGGTAGACAGTTTTCTAGTGCCCACAGCTATATAATACTAAGAGTTAGACCAAATAATGCTGAGAAGCAGACTAGGACAGCTGTGCTCTAGTCTCAATCTTCTAGCATAGGTGGTCCTGTAGCTATTCATAGTTTATTAGCCAAGATAGTAGAACAAGAATTTGAGTCAACACAAATGAAGCTGTTAGAATATCTTCTATTACTCTCAATATACCAACCCACTCAAATAAAAGGTATATGTTGCTTATTCTGACATACATTAGAAACCAATGTGGCTGCTTTTTTATTTATTTCTTAACTAACAGTATCTCAGGCCTAGCAGGGGAAGTTAAAGACCAGGTGATACCATAATCACCACTTTTCGGCCCAAAATCTCACTGATAACTGCCCAGATCTAGATATAGCAAGAGAAGTATATTCCTACCCTGTTTCCCCGAAAATAAGACAGTGTCTTATATTAATTTTTGCTACCAAAGATGCACTAGGCCTTATTTTCAGGGGATGTCTAATACCGTAGAGCTGCTAGCTGCCCCTGCGTCAGCCATGCCTCACCAGTGTGCTGTCAGAGAGAGGTAGGAGTGTGCAGCATTCATGGTAGTCAGCTTGGGCTGACTCTGCTGCTTTTGAACCTCCGCACACTGCTTGGAAGGGGTCCCCCGACTGGTACTGCCACCATCCCCAGATGTCAGTAATCTTGCTGCCACTGTCACTGCTGCCACATGGCTATTGGGGAAGCACCGATTGCTGCTACTGACACTGAAGCCCATTCTGCTGCCTCCTCTGTGCAGGCCCCATGGGCTTCCACCACTTTCTCCATGCTGATCTCGTACATTGTGAGATCCGCATAGAGAAAGTGCTATTCTTGCACATTCCCAAAGATACATGTGCCAATCACTAAAAGTAATTTTTTTTTTTTTACACCTTTGCTGGCTGATGTTAGTTTTCTAATCGGTTGGTCACAGGCTTTTTTTTTTTTTCCCCACCTTCCCTTCTTTATTTTTTTTCCCCAATTCCTTTTATATTGTCCTTTTTTCTTCCGTATTTCTTTTCTCTCATCTTCTTCCCTCAAAAGTCAGGTTCTCATTCTCACATGCAATTCTCTCTCACACACACACAGGCTCTCACTCTCACATGCTCTCTCATACAATCATTCATACACACAGTCTCTCACTTGCACATGCTGTCTGACTCTCACACCACACAGGCTCTCTCTCCCCCCACATGCTGTCTTGCTCAAGCATAGGCTTGCTCAAGCATAGGCTCTCACCGTCACACGCTGTCTCTCACACACACAGAGGCTCTCACATGCTGCCTCTGCAAACATTCAGATCCTCACTCCCACACACCCTCTACAGACCCTCAGCCTCTCTCTTACCTCTGGGCCTCCTCTTCGCGGGTCACTGCAGGATGGGCTCTGCAGCGGCGCTGAACTTCTCGGGCCTCTTCCTCGGCCCTGCTACTGGGCCTCTTCCTCTTCTTGGGCCGCTGCGACTTGGGATTCGCAGCAGCCCGCGGCAGCTCCTCTTCTGCACGCGCTGATGCTCTTTCTCCTTCCTGCCCAAGCGGCTACGGCAACATTTACTTCCGGGGCCGCACAGGCAGGAAGGAGAAAGAGCATCAGCGTGTTTGAACGCGATCTTTTTCTTCAGGCAAGGAGGCTCAGCGGCCGCATGAGCCTCCTTGCGCCCGGGGGCATTGGCTCCCCTCGGGATACCACTGCTCGTTTCTGCCCCTAATACTTTGGAAACTTTATTAAAAAAAAAAAAAAAGGACGTCACAGGATTGACCGGCCCACCGGGGGAAGCCCGATCCCCCGATAGGTCAAATCCGCCCCTTTTACAAGGGATGGCTTACTTTCGGGGGAGGTCTTATATTTAAGAATTCGGCAAAATCTCTACTAGGGCATATTTTTGGGGGATGTCTTATTTTCGGGGAAACACAGTAGCCACAACATACAGTTATCACTTAATCAACACACATTACACCAAGGCAACACTGCTAAACAATGTACCAGCCTGCCTACTATACTAATTAGAGAAAGCTAACATCTTCTAGCTCCAGGACTCCAGACATTTCCACTGCAGGAAACAGCACAAGAACTGAAGTAGAAGCTTTAGATATACTTATAGAGAAGATTCTTTCTGCCTATATTTTTTTTATTTTGTCTCCATCTACTAACGGATCAAACCACAGCTTATAATCCGTAAAATCTGGGAAACATTTTAAAAACAGGATGTTCAAACTGAGGATGTTCAGTATCTTACAAGTAATCAGTTTACTGTTAAAAAAAAAAACAAAAAACTTTTTACATCTTCATTTATAACAATCAAAATTCTTCAAAACTGGAAATATTACATATTGTTTTCCTATGAATAGACATCCAAGCTTGTAACATATGAGCTCTGTTTTCAGTTGCATTACATTTTTTCATTACAGACTACTAAAATTGAGTGGTTTGCAATAGACATGCATTGTAACTACTGCCTAATAATTTAAAAGGCCATACCTCATTTGAAATTGCTTGCGTTTCTGTAGCTCTTGATTTCTAAGTTCTTCCAAACGTCTTAACTCCTCTTGGCGCCTCATAAGATCTGGAAAAATTAAATAAAAATCTTTGCTATATTTAGGTTTACATATTCAGAATGAGAATATTTAAAATCGTTTGCCATACTATCCAAGGTTCAAGGCAGGGTTCATCTTAAAAATACTCAAAGTACTGACGTAGAGACAAACGAACACTGACATATTAAGATCCAATATGCAAAAATAGCCAACCGGTTGGAATTCTTCTTGCTGCCGTGTCAGAAAACAAGAGTGACTTAGATGTCAGCATCAAAAGCTTTTCTGAACAAGAACGTTTTTAGCTGTTTTCTGAAACTATATGATTAACTCTTATAGCATGTAAGCTGTTGGGCAGAATATTCCAATAGATGGGCCAGCCACTGAGAAGGGATGGTCTTTAGATCTGCAAAGATGTGCTATTCAAGAAGGGACCTTCAAAAGACCATGCTGTGCTGCTTGTAAATCTGCAACATGGTGCAGGAACTACCGTATTTTTCGCTCCATAAGACGCGCCTGAGCATAAGTCGCACCTAGAATTCAGAGCGGGAAAATTTTAAAAAAGAAAAAAAAAAGTAGTGTGCTAAACCGGCTCTGTTCCCAGGCGTCTGTGCGTCTTATGGAGCAAATTAGGGGAGGGCATAAAATGGTTTTTTGTCCCCATTCCCCATCCCAACCCTTTAAATTTAACTACAAACCCTGACCCCCTCAACCCTCCTGACCACCCCCCAAACACTTGCCAAAAGTCCTTGGTGGTCCAGTGGGGGTCCAGGAGCGATGATCTGCATTCGAGCCATTGGCTGCCAGTATTCAAAACGGCGCCAATAGCCTTTGCCCTTATATGTCACAGGGGCTACTGGTGCCATTGGTCGACCCCTGTCACATGGTAGGAGCACAAGATGGCGGAACAGAGCCGGTTTAGCACACTGAATTCTTATGGAGCGAAAAATACGGTATATCATCATGGATCTAAAGGTTTGTGAATAAGCAATGCCACCTTGAATTTAATTCTCCAATGTATTGGCAACCAAGGTGTATTTGTGGGTAATGTTGTCCCTTATGAGAGAGAAATACTGTCATATAGTTAAGATTTATTTATAAAGAGTTAGTGATTGCATGCAGTTTTGAGTTTACTGAGAAATAGTTCTTGCTACACAGCGCCCCCCCCCCACACACACACCTTTTCTGCTTAGTATGAGTTAAAGTGGTGGAAATTGAGGAGGATATTAGAGAACATTCAAGTTAGACTCCATTATTATGTATAAAGTCAGCCTGAACACACAGCCCACAGCCTTCCCTTTCCTCTAACTTGAAGTCTGCAAACTTCAAGATCACATACACAAAATGGAGATATAACTTAAAAGTATACCACCATTAACTTAAAGCCAGCTAGAAGATTAAGAGTTAAATTTTGACTTTGACGCGCAGCACAAGTAGTTTGCAAAAGCTGAGAGCTGAACACACCTGGCATATACCCAGATTAGTTTTGGTAAAAGTAGACAGTATTTACAAGCCCTTTAATTCAGTGATTTAACAGTAGTAATTACTTGTTACCTGAAACATGACATTAGTAGTACATATGCTGATTTTTGGTTAGGTTTAGAGAAAGTGCAGAGCTAGTGGTCAAATGCATGTGAGAATTTCTAGACAAAATTGCATTTAGAAGCAGTGAACAAAGACAAGTCCATCTACCATTTTCAGAGTTAGTAATTTTTCCCTTATCAGTCATTTTGGCAAAAACTTCAGAAGTTATATAAACAAAGAATTGTTGTGAGCATGCTCCAGGCAAGGATATAATATACAGATGCAAGGTGAGATAGGCGGGACTTCTGACCAGAGCCGACAGTGAGCTCCCAACCCTGGAAACTCACATCCATAGTGAGTACCAAGCAGGTTGAGGAGGACAAGGAAACTTAAGATTGCATTCAGCAAGTGGAGCTGAACAGACTAGTAGTCCCGAGACTGCGGGGTTCCAACAAGACAGCAGTGAGCGCTGATGAGGATGCCTATGTTCCCTTGCCCACGACACCACGTACAGGGTTGCCACCAAACCAAGCACCTGTAGATAGGACCACACGAGATATCAATTTCTGAATCCGAAATTCTGGCAGGAGAACTTTACCCTGCCCCATGTCGAACCGAACACCCAGATACCCCAATGACAGGGATGGCTGAAAACTGCTCTTGGCCAGGTTACCATCCAACCGAGCCCCTGAAAAAGGAGCTCACCTTGTGGTTCACCAGGCAGCTCTCTTCTTGAGACTTGGCTTGAATCAACCAGTCATCAAGTATGGGTTGCACAGGATCCCTACTCTTCTCAACATATCACTACCACCACCATAACCTTGGAAAATGTTCTGGAATGGGGCTAGACCAAAAGGTAGCCCCAAAACTGATAATGGCTCCCCAACATTGCCAAACGCAGAACTTGTTATGTTCCAAATGGATGGGAATATTAAGTTAGGCCTCCATCAGATCCAGGGAGGTCAGATATTCCCCAAACTGCACAGCTATTATCACAGAGCACAAGGTGCATGAATCTAGATAACTCCTTTATCTTTATCTTTTCTTCAAAAATATTTCCTGTACCTTATCTATAACTTGATTTATCTTTATTCTTCCTTTTTGTTACCTGCTCAATTATCTTTCCCACCTACACCTTCAATACTTTCATTCCCTCTATTCAATACTATACCTTCCCAAATTTAGCATTAGGTAACCAATTAGGATTTTAGGGTATCCAGAAAATACATTGATACATGCAAATCTAATTCAAGCACAAAGTTCCCTCAACTGTGTGCACATGTAACTGCACACAGCACAGACCCCTGCACAGCTGTGCTTTTGTCTGTGAACTCATGGCCAGCGCTTCCTTGATGATCTCACACATCACAGGATCCGTAAAGAACAACTGCCAGTCCAAGACTTTTTAAAATCTCTGCAGTGCAGGGATGGGGTGGTTAGCAGAGCCTATCCCGCAAGCTGCTAAAGAGTGAAGGGTATCCGCTCAGCAATGTAGCTGAGAGATAGGATTGATCAGGAAAATAAGTAGAGAAGGGTGTGAGAGGGCAGGAAGAAGAAATAGACCACCATTGCAGGGTGGTGTTGGAGTTTAACAGTCAGCAAAAAAAAACCCCCCCAACTGGATGAGTGTGCATCCAACAGTACCACTGCCCATAAAAAATTAGACATGCATATTGTCAATAGCCTGAGAGCCCGATTAGCTATGGGGTTACCAGCACAGGTTTTAAAAAGCTCTGGGCTGAAGGAAGAGCACATAAGTGAAAAAGGACTGCACAGAAACATAAAAAAACAACAAAAAAACTAAAACCAATAAGCAACAAAAAAAGTAGATAAACAAAAAATATTAAAACATCAGACCTCTACGTATTTTAGAAATTTTTCAGGCCCCCAACAAAAAACATAGTGTAGACACCTACAACCAAAATCGCTTCAACATCGTACAACAGATGCAAAAGACACCCAATAGGAATCTTCAAGTACTTAGAACATTATGGTGGCAATTTACATATGCCCACATAGTGGAAAGTTTGCAGGTACTTTTTACCTTAAAGACCTTGCACTAGTTTTTCAAAAAGGTTGAAGTATGTATATAACTTTTTTTGAACATTATCCCAGGTAATCTACCCACACATTTATACCTGCTAAACTGTGCAGGTAGCTTTCCCAAAATAAATTTTGTACATATTTTAAAAAAATTAAAGAATGCAGATAAAGGCATACTCCCAGGAATGCTTTTTCAAGATGCAGATAAAGTTATGCATCCAATGGCACTACACAAGTTTACTCTAAAATGAGGGGAAAATTCTCTGAAAAGACCATTTCCACAATTAAAGCAAAGTTGCTTACCTGTAAGAGAAATTACTTACCTGATCATTTTGTTTTCCTTAGTGTAGACAGCTGGACTTGGGGCCAGTGGGTTTATGCTCCCCTGTCTGCAGATGGAGACTGAGTAAGCTGACGTCACAGTTTATATAACCTGCAGTGAACTGCTCGCTCTCAAAAATGAAATGCGCCCAAAAAATTAGCACCTAGAAGAAAGCATGGCAAGGCACACGCACAACCTGTGCGCCAAGTTAAGCACGTAAAAATGTTTGCTTACGTAAAAATGTTTGCTTGCGTAAAAAGCACACCCGAGCACACAACGCATGTGCAGAGCAGCATGGATGGCAGCAGAACATGCACAAGAGCATGCAAAAACAGCAACCGTGCCTACCACGCGGTGTGCAAGAAAAAAGCACAAGTGCAGGGTCTGGCCCACTAGGAGCAGCTCAACCCACCACGCTGCCCAGTTCCCCAAACCCAACGAGAGTGGCAATGGACATCGGCACAGCACACCAAGAACAGAGCCCAGAGGAAGTCCTGAAACCCCCCCACCCCCACTCTGACTTAGCTACTTTTTTTTTTTTAACCTTACCTGAGCTCAGCGCTCTATACTTCAAACCATAAGATATACCTCCATTTAAAACCATATAAACTTTTGGTAGAAATTTTCATAAAAACCACCTTAAGACATATCCTCCAACAAGACTAAGGAAGGCACTAGATGTACCATAGTTTGATTTCATTAAGGCCTTTAAACATGGTTCTGCACAGAAGACAAATTGTGCGCCCTTGATATGGATCCTAGAGTGACTGACTGGGAAACTGGATGAATGGGAGGCAACAAAGGGTAATGGTAAATGGAGTATATGCTCTGAGGAAGGGGTTGTTACTAGTGGTGTGCTTCAGAGATCTGTCCTTGGACAGGTTTTTTTTCAACATTTTTGTGAGAGACATAATGGGATTGTTGGGAAAGGTTTATCTTTTTGCCTATGATACGAAAATATCTAATAGGGTAGACAGCCAGGAAGAAATAGAAAACATGAGAAGGGATCTAGCAAAGCTCAAGGAATGGTCTAAGGTCTGGCAGCTAAGATTTAATGCTAAAAAATGCAGAGTAATACATATAGGGTGCAAAAATCCAAGGGATAGGTATAGTATTAGAGCTGAAATTCTTCTAAGCACAAAGGAAAAGCAGGATATGGGGGTAATTGTATCTGATGATCTTAAGGTGGCCAAACAGATGGATAAACAGTAAAAGCCAGAAAGATGCTTGGCTACATAGGGAGAGGAATGGTCACCAGAAAAAGGGGGGTAATATTGCCCCTGTATAGGTCCTTCTTGAGACTTCACTTGGAAAACTGTGTTCAATCCTGAAGACAGCATCTTCAAAAGGGTATATAAACAGAACAGAGTCGGTCCAGAGAATTGCTATTAAAATGGTCAGTGGTCTTTGTTCTAAAACATACAGGGATAGACAAAGATCTGAACATTTACAAGCCTAGGAGAGAGGCAAGATAGGAGAGATAGAGTTGCTTATCTGTAACAAGTGTTCCTCTCAGGACAGCAGGATGTTAGTCCACACATATGGGTGACATCATCAAGATGGAGCCCAATCACTGAAAACTTCTGTCAAAGTTTCCAGAACTTTGACTGGGCCCCTACTGGGCATGCCCAGCATGGCACTAACCCTGCAGCCAACAGGGGTACCCCTTCAGTCTTATTTAAAAGCTACAGGCAGTGCCGAAAAAACATTACGAACCCAACAATGCGGGGCGGCGGGCGGGTTTCGTGAGGACTAACATCCTACTGTCCTGTGAGAACACCTGTTACATGTAAACAACATTCGCTTTCTCACAGGACAAGCAGGATGGTAGTCCTCACATATGGGTGAGTACCGAGCTGAGGATGTCCGGACATGCACCAAATGTACCCAACGGTGTGCAACAGGCACAACAACTGGGGTGGAATTTGGTTAGAGGCATCCTGAACCCCACCGGGCAGGCGGAAAGGGTGTTGGTACGTCACATGTAAATAGGTTACGAAGGAACAGGACTGGCCAAAGATGGAATCTTGTCTTCCGGCTTTGTCCAAGCAATAGTGGGCTGTGAAGGTATGGAGAGAACTCCAGGTGGTAGCCCTGCAAATGTCAGGAAGCGGCACAGATTATAGGTGTGCTACTGAAGTCGCCATGGCCCTCACAGAGTGTGCTTTGACACGGTCTTGAAAAGGAATGCCTGCTTGCTGATAGCAAAAAGATATGCAGTCCGCCAAACAGGAGGAGAGAGTCTGTTTGCCCACAGGTTGCCCTAATTTGTTGGGGTGGAAAGAGACGAATAACTGAGTGCTCTTTCTGTGGGCAACTGTACGGTCTAGATCAGTGATGGCCAACCTTTTGAGCTCAGTGTGTCAAAATTCATTAAAAAAAAACAGCAAAACTTGGGTGGTGTGTCACTTCTAGAAAAATCCATAATTTTGTGATATTTGTAGCTCTAATTAATAACAAAAAGTTATAATTTTAATATATGTACTGTATTTATTAATAAAGCAAAAACAAATAATTTTTTACCTTACCTGCTTAGTGACATTTTTGTTGCTGAATTTCATTGGCTAAATCTTCAATTAAAACACTCTCTCCCCCTCCACGCCCCCCCCCCCCCCCCCACACACACACACAAACTCTTACTCCCCTGGATTTTCTCATACACACATATGCTCGCACACTCACTGGCTCCCTCATATACACACAAACACACACACCCAGACAGGCTCCCAGCCATTCTCACACACACAGAACCCCAGGCAGGCTCCCATTCATTTTCACACTACTTCCGCTCCATCCTCCAGGCATGGACCAATTCTCACACACACAGACCCCCAGGCAGACACCCATGCATTCACATACATAAACCCCCAGGCAGAGTCTCAATCATACACACGCACACACTAAAGGCAGGACCCCCCCCCCTCTTTTGCCAGCAACCTCGGAACTTCTCTCATTCCTCTGCTGCCACTGTCACTGCTGCCACATGGCTACTGGGAAGGTGCCGATTGCTGCTACTGACACTGAAGCCCATTCTGCTGCCTCCTCTGTGCAGGCCCGAAGACTTCCACTTTCTCCATGCTGATCTTGTACATTGCGAGATACGCATAGAGAAATTGCTATTCTTGCACATTCCCAAAGATTACATGTGCCAATCACTAAAATGTAATTTTTTTTTTTTATTTTTACCTTTGCTGTCTTACGGGTCGATACTCTAAGGCCGCGGTAGAAACAGTGCAGCAGTGTCAGGCGCACCCTCGTTCCCCGCACGCACAGTTCTCTTCACCTACCGCTCTATACTCTCTTCTAATTGCATGCAAATGCATGCCGCGGCTGCGAAGCCTTAGGCAAGCGTTAGGCCCGCGCAACCCATTTTACTGTATAGAGCGCCTATACAGTATCCTGGGTTCGCGGGCCTAACGCTTCACGGCCGCGCTGGTACCTGTCATTTGAAATGTCATTTCAAATGACATTTCAAATGACAGGTACCAGGAAGTGGACAGTTATGTTCCCCGATGCTCAGCAAACTATCCCCCAGCCCCCGCTCACCTGCCCTGGCCCTGTCCGGTCTCCGGTGCAGCCCCCAGTCCTGTCTCCTCCTCCCGAAGCAAAAAAAAAAAAAAAACAAAACTGAAAAAGTAGCAAGGCTCGGGCCTGCTACGGTAGTCCCTTCTCCCTTCTCTCTCCTCCCGATTTCAGCGCTCAAGGCGGCCGGGTGGGCCGCCTTGAGCGCCGAAATGAATGCACGACCCCCGCCGGCGGGGGCCGTGCATTCATTCGCGGCCCCCGCCGCTGGATGAATGCAAGGCATGAGCGCCGAAATCGCACGGGCATTCATTCTCTGCCGGCGGGGGCCCCTGGATGAATGCACAGCCCCCGCCGGCAGCGAATGAATGCCCGTGCGATTTCGGCGCTCAAGGCGTGACGTCACGTCATGTGACTGCCTTGAGCGCCGAAATCGCACGGGCATTCATTCGCTGCCGGCGGGGGCCGCTGGATGAATGCACGGCCCCCGCCGGCAGTGAATGAATGCCCGTGCGATTTCGGCGCTCAAGTCATGCGCGCCGAAATCGCACAGGCATTCATTCACTGCCGGCAGGGGCCGTGCATTCATCCAGGCAGAGGGAGCCGGAGGCTGCTTTCGCCGCCGGCTCCCTCTGCCTGGATGAATGCACGCCCACCTGGCCGCCTTGAGCGCCGAAATCGGGAGGAGAGGAGAAGGGAGAAGGGACTACCGTAGCAGGCCCGAGCCTTGCTACTTTTTCGGTTTTTTTTTTTTTTTTTTTTTTTTTGCGCTTCGGGAGCAGGGGACAGGACTGGGGCTGCACCGGAGACCGGACGGGGCCAGGGCAGGTAAGCAATGTTTTTACACTTTTTTTACACCATTTTTTTACACTTTATTCCCGTTTTAATTTTCTAACACCACACTAACACCACACTAACACCAAGTAGAGGGTAGCGGTAAACTAACAGGTTAAGGACGCGGCAAAATAGCGGGTTACAAAGGAGATAATCTGAGCGCGCGTCACAGTATCGGAGGGGAATAGCTAATTCCTTCATTATACAGCTAATTCGTTCATTTACATATCATATACATGCTGCGTGCGGAAAGGGTTATGCGTCTGTTTTAAGAAGCGCTAAGGACGCGTGAAACTGGAGACTGTATCGCTGGATCGCCTTACCCGTCCGAATTGTGCGCTCCCAGCACGTTACAGACAGGAAATCTTCAACCGCATGTTACAGTATCGACCTGTTAGTTTTTTAATTGGTTGGTCACAGGCTTTTTTTTTCCCACTTGCCCTTTCTTTTTTTTTTTTTTGCCAATTCCTTTAATATTGTCTTTTTTTCTGTTTCTTTTCTCTCCATCTTCTTCCCTCAAACACACAGTCAGGTTCTCATTCTCACATGCATTTCTCTCTCACACACACAGGCTCTGTCACGTGCTCTCTCATACAACCATTCATACACACAGTCTCTCACTGGCACATGTCTGACACACACACAGGCGCTCTCTCACTCCCACATGCTGTCTTGCTCAAGGACATGCTGTCTCTGCAAACATTCAGGTCCTCACTCTCTCACACGATCTCTCAATTCATCTCATACACGCACACACACACCCCCCTAAAGACCCTCAGCCTCTCTCTCACCTCTGGGCCTCCTCTTCACGGGTCGCCACAGGATGGGCTCTGCAGCAGCCCTAATCTTCTCGGGCCATGGCGGCCCTGCTACCGGGCCTCTTCCTCTTCTCGGGCCGCTGCGACTTGGGATTCGCGGCGGCCCGTAAGCGCAAGCGCTGCTTCTCTTCTGCACGCGCTGATGCTTCTCCTTCCTGCCCACGCGGCTCCGGCAACGTTTACAGGCAGGAAGGAGGAGGAGCATCAGCGCATTTAAATGCAGTCTTTTTGTTCACGTCGTGGTGACGTGAGCCTCACCACAGCCCTGCCTATCTGCCTGTCGCTGCGCCCGGGGGCATTGGGAGGTGGAGGGATCCAGAGGGTGGGGGGATACTAAAAAACTAATTTTAAAGGGTCAGCGCAGCCGATATAAAAAAAAAAATTATTCCCGATAGTCCACGAAACGCTGCGTGTCAGCAAAAACGTCTCGGCATGTCACCTCTGACACTCGTGTCAAAGGTTAGCCATCACTGGTCTAGATAAAAAGCTAGAGCTCGTTTACAGTCAAGGGTATGCAGAGCCTGTTCCCCTGGATTGGAATGGGGCCTGGGAAAGAAGGTAGGTAGTTTGATGGATTGATTAATGTGAACCTCCGAAACTACCTTAGGTAAAAACTTAGGGTGAGTGCGGAGCACCGCCCTGTCCTGCAGGAGTTTAGTGTAAGGCAGATAGGTAACTAGGGCTTGTAACTCACTAACCCTGCGAGCTGAAGTGATAGCCAAAAGGAAAATCATTTTCCATGTGAGATATTTTAGGTCACAGGAGTGAAGAGGCTCGAATGGTGGTTTCATGAGCCGACCAAGAACCAGGTTAAGGTCCAAAGAAAGGGCCGGAGGACGTAAAGGTGGCTTGATGTGGAACAAGCCCTTCAAAAAGCATCTTACGAGGGGTTGTACTGATATAGGGACATCCCAGACACCTTTATGGAAGGCGGCTACCGCACGGACATGCATTCTGATGGAAGAGGTCTTGAGATCTGACTGACAGATGCCAGAGGTAGTCCAAAAACTTTAGGATTGGACAGGAAAAAGATCAAGGGACTGAGAAGCGCACCATGATGTGAACCTTTTCCATTTATAGGAGTAAGATTTTCTTGTGGAAGGCTTCCGTGAAGCAATCAAGACACAGGAAACTGGGTCTGAAAGTTAAGAGGTTGAAGGATTAACTTTTCAACATCCATGCCGTCAGGGACAAGGCCTGAAGATTGGGATGACGTAGGCACCCATTGTTTTGAGTGATCAGAAACGGGTCCTTTCCCAAGGGAATGTGCCTGCGGATGGAGAGATCCTGCAGTATTGGAAACCAAAGTTGGCGTGGCCAGTGAGGTGCTATCAGGATCATGGTTCCCTTGTCCTGACATAGCTTCACGAGAGTCTTCGAGAGAAGAGGAAGTGGAGGGAATGCGTAAAGCAGACCGGTTGCCCAAGAGATGGAAAATGCATCTCTGGGCTGAGTGTTTGCTGCGAATGAGGGAGCAGTAATTGTCCACTTTGTGGTTCTGAGGGGACACAAAGAGGTCCGTCTGAGGATATCCCCATTGTTGAAAAATTGAGTTCACTACCGAGAGGTTGAGGAGACCACTCGTGCGGTTGGAAGACGCGACTCAGCTTGTCTGCCAACACATTGTCCACTCCCGGCAAGTAGGTGGCCCTAAGGTACATCGAATGGGAGAGAGTTTCAGCCCAAATCTGCACAGCTTCCTGAAACAGAAGGAAGGAACCTGTGCCTCCCTGCTTGTTGATGAACCACATGGCCACCTGGTTGTCCATCTGAATCAGGATGGCTTGATTTGAAGGTGATCTGAAAAGCCCTGAGAGCATATCGCATTGCTCGAACCCTCCAAGAAATTTATTTGGTGTTTGGCTTCCTCTGGAGGCCAAGACCCTTGTGTCTGCAGATCGGCCACTTGGGCTCCCCACCCGAGGTTGGGAAGCGTTGGTGGTGAGAATGGCTTGAGGATTTGGAACTTGAAAGGGCAATCCCTGGAGGAGATTGGCTTTGATTTTTTCCACCAGGCGAGAGGACAGACTGAGTCGGTGATGTGAACAATGGTCGACAGAGGCTGAATAGCTTGAATCCATTGTGACCTCAGAGTCCAGTGCATGAGTCTGATGGCCCAGTGGGCCATTGGTGTGACATGGACTGAGGACGCCTGTGACCAGAAGGATGAGGAATTGGCGAGTGGTGCAGCATGTGAGACTACAACTGGTGAGGAGGGACACTAGATTTAGCACTCGTTGAGGCAGAAAAGCTTTTGCCTGCAAGGTGTCCAAGTCTGCCTCCAATGAACGACAAGGTTTGAGATGGGGACTAAACAAGATTTCTCGTAATTGACTAGAAATCCTAGCGAAATTAGGGACTGTGTAGAGTTAAATTGAGGGATGACCAAGCAGTTTGCTGAGTTGGAGCCCTGATTAACCAGTCGTCCAGATAGGAGTAGTTGTGAAACACCTTGGGTTCTGAGGAAAGCTGCGACAACTAAGAGACATTTGGTAAGACTTGTGATTCAGACGCTAGGCCGAACGGAAGCACTCTGTATTGATAGTGCTTGGAGCCTACTAAAAACCTCAGGTACTTGCGATGAGCTGGAGTTATTGCAATGTGGGTGTATGCGTCTGGAGGTCCAGAGAGCAGAGCCAGTCTCCTCTTTGTAGAAGAGGTAGAAGCGATCCCAAGGTACCATCTTGAACTTTTCCCGCTGAAGGTACTTGTTGAGAGCCCGTAAGTCCAAAATTGGACGAACACCATCTGATTTTTCGGGGGATTAGAAAAGTACCGGGAATAGAACCCTAGGCCTTGCTGCGAGTGCGGAACGGGTTCTATTGCTCTTGACTAGAGAAGGAGGGAGACCTCTTGATCCAAAAGAATGGAGTGGTCGGATGTTCTCCACGTCTACAGAGATGGGGAGTCCGTGTGGCAGGGCGAGAAAGTTCAGATGGTAACCCTGAGCAATGATTGCCAATACCCATTGGTCGGTTGTGATTGACTGCCACATGTTGTGAAAGTGGCACAATCGACCCTCCCACTGGTATACGTGACAGAGGAATCTGGCTGCTGCTATCCAAGCAGAAGTCAAAAACCTGAAGCCGGTCTTTGGCTAGGGAGCTGTTTGTGGTTTTTGTTTTCCAGCTTGGCGAGGCTGAGGCTTTTGATAAGGTCTCGTAGTGCGGGGACCCTTGCTGGTGGTGGGTAGGCCTTCCTTGGACGGATTAGAATGACTTCTTAGTCCTTCCTGAAGGGCTGACTTAAGGAGAAGTCGGAAGGCATCAAAGAGAGCTGTTTGATGGTCTCATGATGGTCTTTAATTCAGCCACCATTCGTTGGATCTGTTCTCCGAACAGATTATCTCCGATACATGGTAGGATGGACAACCGGTCTCGCACTTCTGGGCGAAGGTCAGAAGAATTGAGCCAGGCCCACCGTTCTTGCCGAAAATAGCCGCTGCAGGACAGTCTAGTAGAGCTGTCAAAATGTCATAAGATATTCGAATCTCATGTTTGCCTGCCTCAAATCCTTGTTTACAAGGGTTTGTAGCTGGTCTTGGAATTGTTCAGGTAGGACTCAGAGAAGTCCTGTATCTGTTTAAAGATGACCCTATTATATTGGGTCATAGAAAGCTGATAGGCAGCCAATTGGGGAGATGAGCATGGCCCCCTTGGAATACTCGTCAACCAATGTTGTTTAGAGATTTTTGTTCCCTTAGCAGATGGGGGTAGACGAGTGAGGTTTTGACTTTTTTGCCCGTCTTTTGTGCAGACTCTACCACAACGGAGTGGTGGTCAAGCTGGGATTTTTAAACGCCTGGTGGCTGACTGAACTAAATAAGTAGTGTCAGCCTTTCTGTGTACTGGAGCAATGATCCAGGGTTTTCCCAGTTCTTTGAGGGAGATCAAGAAGGACCTGATGAATGGGAATAGAGGTGATCACCTTGGGGGCATCCAAGAATTGGAGTAGTAACTCCATCATCCGGTGCCTATCATCCTGTTCCGTCTGCAGTTGAAAAGGAACCAACTCAGACATTTCCTTTACAAAATTTATAAATGAGAGGTCCTCTGGAGGAGAGAACGCTTTCTACTTTCAGTGGGAGGACAGTGTTGAAGGTAAGTCATCGGTGTCTGTTGAAGTATCATCACCCCAAGTGACATAAGTATCAGCAGACTGTCCTTTAGGAAGTGGAAGGGGGTTGGATACCTGAGGGTGCCGGTCTAGGCTCCGAAAACATCGGAGGAATCGCCGGAGGCAAGCGATGATGGCATCAAAGGCATCGATGGATGACTCGATGACGCCAGCGGATGTATCGGCACCAACGGATGAATTGGTGGTGAGGGACATATCGGCATCGATGGCTGAGGCAAAACTTCCGATGGAGGAAGCGGAACGCGGAACGGTGTTTCTCCTCCCGATGAAGCTGTCATCGGGCGAGGGCATGAGAGGGCATCGGAGACCCGGGATCCATCGGTTTAGAAAGGCAGCCATCAGCCCCTCCATTCTGGATAGCAGCAGTGCTAGTGCTGCTGGAATCGGGTCGATGACAGGTTCCACAATCGGTGCCGGAGGAACCTGGAGACGTTGCATCGCCTTGTCGATGGCCTCCTGAACCAGCCGGTCCAGTTCTTCTCGGAGACCTGGAGCAAGCAGCCCCGGCTCCGGAACAGAAGAGGGAGGCAGAGGCATAGCCGGAGGGCCCACCTTTACAGGCGGAATCGCAACTCCCAAACCAGATTCAGGTGCGGTTGCCTCGGTGACCGGTCGCAGGAATAGTCTGTGCCTTTCCTGGACGGGGCTTCTTCGATGGCGCCTCGGACGGTGGCGAGGTCGATTATTTCGCTCCCTCGATGGTCCGAGTCTTTCCATGTCGATGGCGATGTTTCTCCCTGCGGATCCCCTCGATCTTGAGGGGGAGTAGAGGGTGTCGATGGCCGTGAAGACGTTGATGGCGGTTGGTCAGCGGTCGGTGGACGATTGCTGGCGCGAAGTCGACAGTGCCGGTTCAGACTCGTCGATGCGATGGACGGAGGTTGGAGTTTGAGCACAGAAGAGGAGTTCCATCTCCATTCTGGCCTTGCTACCTTTTTTGGTGTCATAAGGGCACATTTGGTGCAAGTCAGGACATCGTGCTCACTGCCTAAACACATTACACAGACTCCATGGGGGTCTGTGATAGACATGGTGTGAGTACAGTCTGGGCACCGACGGAACCCCGAAGCCATGGCCCATTGAAACACAATTCAAGCCGCGGTTACAGTGACGGGCCAGTAGGCCGCAAGGGCCAAACTTGATGGTATCGACGGAAAACGGGTATAAAAACCTACCGGAATTACCGCGGTCAGAGAAAAGTTAGAGGAAGGACCCCCTGTGGGGCAATTTAACTTTAAATAATTCCATGAGGAAAATTCCTATCAGGAATCTCTTCAGAGCTCCTTTACCGCGAGGCTACTGCTGCGTGGAAAAAAGAAGACTGAAGGGGGACCCCTGCTGGCTGCAGGGTTAGTGCCATGCTGGGCATGCCCAGTAGGGGCCAGTCAAAGTTCTGAGAAGTTTTCTGTGATTGGGCTCCATCCTGATGATGTCACCCATATGTGAGGACTACCATCCTGCTTGTCCTGTGAAAACACCTGTTACAGGTAAGCAACTCTGCTTTCTCACAGGACAAGCAGGATGGTAGTCCTCACATATGGGTGGAATAAGCTGAGGATGCCTACGATGTACCAAAAACCACCCTATGACGTGCAATAGGCACAACAGGGGTGATTCTTTGGATAATGGGCAGCCTGAATATCCCAGCGGGTGCAGAAGGAAGTTGGATATTACGCTGATAATAGATTGCGTAGAATAGACTGGCCAAAGATAGAATCTTGTGTACAGCTTTGTCTATGCAGTAGTGGGCTGGAAAGAAAGTAGGCAGTACTATGGATTTATTTAAGTGAAACTCAAGATACCACTTCGGTAGATAAATTTAAGATGAGTGAGAAGGACCACTTGATCATGGAGAAATTCGTGTAAGGGGAATATGTGACTAGCACCTGTAGCTCACTGATCCTGCGAGCAGATGTTAACACCAGAAGGAAAAGGACCTTCCAAGTGATATGCCACAACTCTCAGGAATGCAGAGGCTCAAACAGAGGTTTCATGAGCCGATCGCTTTAGTTTATGTTCTTGGAGCAGCAGCTAACCCAAAGGGGAGTACTCTGAACTGATGTTTTCTCATTATGCAGAATGAAAGGTATTGCCAATGATCTTTTTTGATTGGAATATGAGAACGTCCCTCAAACACGTCTAGTGATAACAGAAACTCACCTTGATGTACTGACATGACTAATTATAGACTTTCCATTCAGAAATATGGGATATGTGAACACTTGTTTATTCCTTTTAGGTCCAAAATTGGGCTGGAAGAATTATCTTTTTCGGAATCAAAGTAGATGGATTAACAAACTTGTCCTTGGTTCCTGTCATGGAACTAGCCATATGGCTTTGAGTAGAAGTAGTTTTAGTGTTATTGATTTGTGGTTATTTAAGTCCATCTTGATAAAATAACTGAAGATGTCTGCCTATTGGCTATACCAATGAGCAAACCCACAAGATCTCACTGGGTGGAATGAGTTGTTCCTGTTTCTGGCCTTCTTCCTGCTTCTCAAAGGAATGCACCCTTCCCCTGAATCTCTGTAGTTGGGATAAGGCAGGATCTAGGCCAGTTTTTTGAATTGTGCAACCATCCCCAGCTTCTGTTAGACCAACAAAATGTTCAAGCACTGTCTTCTGATAGTCTATTGCCTTGGATCCCCTGATTTTATGACCAATTTATCAAGGTCCTTTCTAAATAATAACTTTCAAGGCATGTTTTGAACCATGAGTCAGCTGCTATGTTCTGCAGCCGTAGAGGTCTTCTTGCACCCATTGATGAAAAGACAGATCTTAATAAAATCCCTATCAGATTATATAATCCATCTGAAAGGTATGCTGCTGTTGATTCTAGCCATGCCTCCTTATCCCCTTCTGGAAGTTGTTCTTAACCAGCACAAAAGAGCTCTTGCAACATAATCTTGTACAATTGCAATTTGAAAATATAAGAGCCATGGAAGAAAAAACATGGTTTTAATACCTCTATTTTTCTATCTGGTCCTTTAGTGCTGCTCTCCTCCCTTTATGGGAATAGTATTTTTCTAGTTACAGTGGAGGACCATTGCATCAACTCATGGCACTTGAAATAATGTTCTAGGACATCATTTGGCAGCAAATAAACTTGGAGAAAGTCTTTACTCATCTATAATCAGCTTATGGGAACTCACATTCTGCACATACGCTAACCTTTAAAACTGGCGCTAACCTTTAAAAAGGAGATAGTAGAGCAGCTTTTAAACTAGAACAAAGGGGAAAGCCGACAGTCGCTCAGCAGCACATGGTTCGGAGAGAGTATCTTCAAAGGATACTAATGATGCATTAGAATTAGGGCATCCCGACATTGAGGTTCCAATAATTAGAAAAGTAGTCCAAGTGCCTGTAACTAAAAACTCACCTTGAGCTAAAAAATTCTAACTTATCCCTATCAATTAAAAAGCAGAATGAAAATACAAACAAAAATGGAGAAGAAATTACTTTACCTGAATTTCGTTTTCTTAGTGTAGACAGATGGACTCAGGACCCATGGGTATAGTGTACTCCTGATAGCAGTTGGAGACAGATCAGATTTCAATCTGACTTCAGCCCTAGTACATATACCCCTGCAGGAAGTGCAGCTCTTCAGTTATTCTCCTCGAAAAGCAATGTGGATATATGTATGATTGAATAATTTGAATAACTTGATTAACTTTATAACTTGGTTAACTTGATTAATTGAACTGGTTGAATTGGCTGGAGACAGCCAGTGCCCTCAACTGAGAACGTTGACAACCGGAAGAATGAGTGTCCTAGATGAAGGAAAGCATGGCTTACCTTGAATCACTCGCTCCCAGGGATGTCCCCGAGAATTCCATGAGAGTAACGGCAACTGTGGGGGGATGCTGAGTCCATCTGTCTACAATAAGTAAAACGAAATTATCAGGTAAGTAATTTCTCCATTTCCTAGCATGCAGCAGATGGACTCAGGACCCAATGGGATGTATAAAAAGCTACTCCCAACCGGGTGGGAGGCTGCCCTGACCCACTTAGTACTGCCCTTGCAAATGTTGTGTCCTCCTGAGCCTGAACATCCAGGCGGTAAAACCTGGAGGGGTGTGGATGGAGGACCATGTCGCCGCCTTGCAGATCTCGATGGGTGACAGCATCTTTGTTTCCGCCCAGGACACTGCCTGGGCTCTAGTAGAATGGGCCTTGACTTGTAAAGGCGGGTGGCTTGCCTGCTTCCACGTAGGCCGCCTTGATGACTTCTTTGATCCAGACAGGCTATGGTTGCTCACGAGGCCGCTCCCCCCTGCTTCTTCCCGCTGTGGAGGACGAATAGGACTGTCCATCTTTCGTACAGGATTCCAACCTTTCCAGGTATTGGACTAGGAGCCTGCCAATGTTGAGATGGCGTAGACTTCGAGCCTCTTCCAAATTCTTATGCTCATCTGGCGATGTTAGCGAGATGATTTGGTTGAGATGGAAGACAGACACCACTTTGGGGAGGAACAACGGAACTGTGCGTAATTGGATGGTTCCTGGGGTGAGGCTGAGGAACTGCTCTCGGCAGGTCAGTGCTTGTAGCTCGGATATACGACAGGCTGAACAGACTGCCAGCAGGAAGGCTGTCTTCAATGTTAATAGTCGGAGAGAAGGCCGCGGAGAGGTCTGAAGGAAGTTCCTGCTAGGAAATCTAGGACCAGGTTAAGGTTCTAAAGAGCCACCGGCCACTTTAGGGGTGGTCGGATTTGCTAGACTCCTTTCAGGAAGTGGGAGACATCTGGGTGAGAGGCTATGCTGCCGCTCTCGCTCTTGGTTCCGTAGCATGACAAGGCAGCCACCTGTACACCTTTGATGGAGTTGAGGGACAATTCCGTTCTGTAGCCAGTTCTGTAGGAATTCCAAAATCGCAGGGATTTTGACTGAGCATGGTATGATGTCGTGGTCCTCGCACTAGAATTCAAATACTCTCCAAATCCTTATGTATGTTAGGGATGTGGAGAACTTGCGTGCTCGGAGTAGGGTGTCAATTACTGCCCAAGTATCCTCTACTCCTTAGGCGAGCCCTCTCAATGGCTAGAACGTAAGAGAGAATACAGCTGGATCCTCGTGGAGGATCGGTCCCTGTTGGAGCAGGTCTCTGGAGGTAGCGGCAGGGGGTTCCCTGCCAGCAGTCTTCGCACCACGGCCAGTCCAGGGCCACTAGAAGTACTGGTCCCCCTGTGGTTTCTCTCTTGTGGATGATCGCACCCAATAGGGGCCACAGCGGGAAGGCGTATAACAGTCTCCTGTGGCCAGGTCTGTACCAGGGCATCGATTCCCTGGGACTGGGGTTCCCGACTGCGGCTGAGGAAAGTGGGTACCTGGGGGTTGGACCGGTTTGCAAGGAGGTCCATGGTTGGTGTTCCTCAACGGTTTACTATCAATTGGAATGCTGTGGTTGACAGTTTCTATTCTCCTGGATCTAGACTTTCTCTGCTGAGGTAGTCCGCTGCGAAATTGTCTTTGCCGCAATGTGGACAGCAGAGATCTCTTGAAGATTCACTTCCACCCATGACATTAGAGGATCTATTTCCAGAGAGAGCTGTTGGCTTCTGGTTCCTCCCTGACGGTTGATGTAGGCCACTGTTGTGGCATTGTCCGACATTACTCTGACCGCTTTGCCTCAGAGTCTGTGACCGAACTTTAGGCAGGCTAGTCTGACTGCCCGGGCTTCTAGGCGATTGATATTCCATCCTGACTCTTCTTTGTTCCATTGCCCTTGGGCGGTTAGTTCCTGGCAGTGTGCTCCCCATCCTCATAGGCTGGCATCCATGGTGAGTAGGATCCAGGTTGGGGAGGATAGTCTCATTCCCTGGCTCAGGTGGGCTTCTTGTAGCCACCATTGTAGATGGGCCCAAACTCTGTCTGGGAGCTGAAGACGTACGGTGTAGTTCTGGGACAGTGGATTCCATCATGATAGTAGTGAGCGTTGTAGGGATCTCATGTGAGCTCATGCCCATGGGACTACTTCCAGTGTGGATGCCATGAGGCCAAGAACTTGTAGGCAATCCCATGCTGTGGGGAGAAAAGTTTGCTCAACAGGGTTCATAACTGGGTCATCAGTTTTGATCTCCTTGTCGATGTCAGGATGACCCTTGTCTTGTCTGGTTGTCAAACCGGACTCCCAAGTATTGTAGAGATTGGGAAGGCTGCAGGCAGCTCGTTTGTGTTGACCACCCACCCGAGGCTCTCCAGTAGAGTTTTGACTGTTGGTTGTCTGGTGGCTTTCGCCCTGATCAGCCAATCATCTAGATAAGGGTGAACGCGGATTCCGTCCTTCCTCAGTGTTGCTGCCACCACCACTATGATCTTGGTGAACGCCCGGGATGCAGTGGCTAATCCGAAAGGTAGTGCCTGGAACTGGTAGTGACGGTCCAGTATCGAGAAGCGTAGAAAACGCTGATGCTCTTGATGGATCTGAATGTGTAGGTAGGCTTCCGACACATACAGGGAGGTAAGGAATTCTCCCGGTTGTATCGCCCTTATTACCGAGCGTAGGATTCCATGCAGAAGTGAGGAATATTCAGATGACGGTTGACCACCTTGAGGTCCAGGACAGGTCTGAACGTTCCTTCCTTCTTGGGAACGATTAAAATAGATGGAATAATGGCCAGTATTTATTTGTTGTGGAGGCACCGATGTTATAGCCTCTAAGGCTAGTAATCTGGTCAGTGCAGCTTCCACTGCCATTCTCTTGGAAGGGTCGTGACAGGGAGTATCCACAAACTTGTCCAGAGGGAGGTGGAGGAAATCCAGGTATTATCCCTCTCGAATGATGGATAGGACCCACTTTGTCCGACATTATCTCGACCCATCTTTGGTAGACAGGGCCAGTCTGCCCCCTATTGTTTATGGATAGAATGGTGGACCTTTGGGCCAGCCTGGCGGATTGCACTGATGAGAAGAGCGAATTCTTTGAAGATGATACAGGCCGGGAGGCGGAACCAAGACAGATGAAAGTGGAGTCTTCACCCTGGAAGCACAAAGTCCCTCCGAGAGGAGCTCGTAAGGACCTGGACTGTTAGGACTTAGATGAAGGAATGAGATGAGATGAGAAGACAAGCCTGAAGTAGAGGTAGACGGCTGACACGGGGAAATCAGAAGCAGTGCCACAGTTAAAAAATCAAGGAACTAAGGAGAATCTGGTAGCAGAGTGGATTCAGAAACAACAGTATCAGGAACAACAGGATCTGGATCAGTAGATTCAGGATCAGCAGGTTCAGGAACAGGAGGATCAAAACCAGCAGGTTAAAAAAAATCAGTAAATCAAAAACAGTAGGATTAAAACCAACAAAAACAGCAACGAGGCATTCAGGGACTGAGAAACCTTGTTGCTAGGCAACTTCACCGAGCAGACGCCAGCCTTAAGTAGTAGCCGGCATCTGACATCAACAAAAGGGACGGGCAGGAGCTCCCTGCGACCAAGCCGTTGAGAAATCCCCCCTCGCGCGCCCAGGAAAAGAACAGCGTGCGCACGAGACTCAGCGACGTCCCCCTCAAGGAGACGTCGCCGCGAAGAGGCCCGGGACGCGCCACACCCCGCCTGGGACCGCAACGGGAAGCAGCTGGTAAGGACCCGGGCGCTGGTCTAACAACCGGGACTCTGCAACACCTATGGCTTCTATCTTTGGATGGGTCGGCTGATTTTCATTGTGGAGTGCGGCTGGGGCCTGAGCCCGAGCTGGCTCCCCTTTTATTGCGCTTGTTCCGAAAGGACTGGCTCTGGCCTGCAAGGCGGGCAGCTTGATATGAGCTTCTATAAGGTGTTGAATCGCTGTGATCCTCTGCCCCTGGAGGTCCGGGGGAAGGATCACTGGTTTCTCTTATTCCTGTCCTCCGGTACCTGCGGCAGTGGGGACTCACCCCACTTGTTGGCTACTTTCTCTAGTTTGCTCCCAAACAGGAGTGTTCCCTTGAAAGGCATCCTTGTGAATCTCGTTTTGAAGGATGCGTTGGCTGACCAGTTTCGGAGCCAGATTTGTCTTCTGGCCGCCACAGTGGATGAGACTCCTCTAGCTGCTGAGCGTTCCGATCCGAAGAGGCGTCTGCGAGGAACGATACAGCTGGTTCCAGGGCTTCCCCAGGAGTGTTATTCCTGGTCTGTGCTAAGCAGGCACGTGTCACCACGGTACAGCAGACCGCGATCTGTAAAGACATAGTGGAGAAGTCCAAAGGACTGTTTGAGGATAGATTCCCGACATCTGTCTTGAGCATCCTTGAGTGCTGCTCCTCCCTCCACCGGGATAGTAGTGCACTTTGAGTCCGCGCAGACCATGGCATCCACTTTCAGACATGCCAGGAGATCTTTGGCGGCTGGGTCCGGAGGGTACATGGCTACCAGAGCCCGGCCCCCTTTGAAAGTGGTTTCTGGGGCATCCCATTCCAGGTCAATTAGTTGCTGGACGGCTTGTAATAGTGGGAAATGGCGGGAGTGGGTTAGTCTTAGGTTGCCCCGAGGCACTTGTGCCCGGGATGGCAAGCTCTTTTAAGCTGTGTGTGACCAGGACTAGAAGCTCGTCCTTGGTGAACAAGCGTCTCATGGTTCGATGGGGTTCTGTCCCTGGAGGGAGTTTCCGTTCCTCCAGGGGTTCTGACTCCTCATCTGAGATGTCTGTGTCCCCGAAGGTGGGGCTTCTGGGCGGTGGGATCACTTCCCTGGGCATAGAGGGACCTGGCATGTTCAGGTCCTCTGGTGGGGCCTGTGACCGCATTGTAGGAGGCCCCGGTTGCATGTGGACGAAGGTATGCAGACCTTTGAAGAATTCCACCCAGGAGATAAAAGCTGGGTCTAGAATAGGGGGCGCAGTGTCCCTGGGGAGCCCCATTTGAAGAGGGGGTCCCGCTGTGTGATGTTAGGTCTGGCGTACCGCTCGAGAGGCTGGGGTCCACTACCGGCTGGGGAGGGCCATGAGTTGGGTCCCCTAGGGCCTCTTCGCACTGTATACACAAGGCTGTGGCTTCCTCATGCTGTGCAGCTCTAATATGGCATGCTGGGCAAAGGCCCTCAGCTTTGAGCTTATTTTCAGGTGGTGCCATGGCTTGTGCGCATACAATACAGTTGCGCGCTTAGGTTGGTGCGCGTGTGCAGAGATGTGCGCGCGGGTCAAAATTATGCGCCCCGGCACAGTGAGCGCATGGCTATGCGCTTCGCTTGTGTGCCCGGTACTTGTGCACGCGACGTTGTGCACACATGATATGTGTGCGCACGGCTCGCCTCTGTGCGCACCGATCGAGACGGTGGACAGGGCGGCGAACAGGGCCAAAATGGTGACGGGCGACCACGTGGACAATGTGGCGACCACCTCGGAGGGTCTCCACGTGGGAGGACCCTCAGATCTGACCGGGGTCTAGCCCTGCTAGGGAAGATCAACCCGGTGGCACTGGTCCCAGCTGGCGACCTGTGCGTCTCCTCGAGCTTCAGAGACTGGAGACTTTTAAATAGATTTCTACTTTACCTCGTCCCGGTTTCGTTCCGAGCGGTCTCCGGCTGCAGGGGGGAGAGAGGAAAATACCTTCACCGCCGAACACGAGGTTGCACCCGCTGCCTCTCAGCCTCACCCGATGTCAGGGGGGCTAGGTCTCTGCAGAGGGTCGGCCGCCAGACCGAGGCTTACCTCCGAGGGATTGTGGAAATCACCTAGGGAATCTCGACTGGGGTAGAGACCCAATGGGTGTCACCGCAGGAGAGCGGGGCTCATCTGTAGAGGTAAGATTTCTTTGGTAAAATTTACTCTAACGCTGAGCTAGCGTGCCATAGAGTCCCTAACTGCTATGGAGACGGAAAATACTGAAGAGCTGCACTTCCTACAGGGGTATATGTACTAGGGCTGACGTCAGATTGAAGTCTGATCCGTCTCCAACTGCTATCAGGAGTACACTATACCCATTGGTCCTGAGTCCATCTGCTACACTAGAAAAACCAAACTTTGAAATGTTTTTATGCTAATGCCAGAAAGTCTAAGAAGTAAGATGGGAGAATTAGAATGTATAGCAGTGAATGACAACATACTTAATGGCATCTCAGAGACATGGTGGAAAGGAGGACAACCAATGGGACAGTGCTATACCGGGGTACAAATTGTATCGGAATGACAGAGAGGAGCACCTGGGAGTCAGTATGGCGCTTTATGTCCGAGATGGCATAGAGTCTAACCAGATAAACATCCTGCATGAGACTAAATGCACAATTGAATCTTTATGGGTAGAAATCCCTTGTGTGTCAGGGAAAGACTATAGTGATAGGAGTATACTACTGTCCACCTGGTCAAGATGGTGAGACGGACAGTGAAATGCTAAGAGAAATTAGGGAAGCTAACCAAATTGGTAGTGCGGTAATAATGGTAGATTTCAATTACCCCAATATTAACTGGGTAAATCTATCATCGGTACATGCTAGAGATATAAAGTTCCTGGATGGAATAAATGACATTTTATGGAGCAAATGGTTCAGGAACAGACAAGAGAGGGAGCAATTTTAGATCTAATTCGGATTGGTGAGAGAGGTAACTGTGGTGGGGCCACTTGGAAATAGTGATCATAATATGATTAAATTTGAATTAATGACTGGAAGGAGGACAGGAGGCAATCCACAGCTCTCGTGCTAAACTTTCAAAATGGAAACCTTGATAAAATGAAAAAAATTGATAGAAAAAAACTGAAAGGAGCAGCTACAAAGGTAAAAAGTGTGCAAGAGGTGTGGTCATTGTTAAAAAAAAATACCTTCCTGGAAGCACAGTCCAGATGTATTCCGCACATTAAAAAAGGTGGAAATAAAGCAAAACGATTACCGGCATGGTTAAAAGCTGAGGTGAAAGAAGCTATTTTAGCCAAAAGATCTTCATTCAAAAATTGGAAGAAGGATCCAAAGGAAGAAAATAAGATAATGCATAAGTGTTGGCAAGTTAAATGTAAGACACTGATAAGACAGGCTAAGAAGTTGGCCGTAGAGGCAAAAACTAACAGTAAAAACTTTTTAAAATATATCCGAAGCAGAAAGCCTGTTAGGGAGTCAGTTGGACCGTTAGATGATCGAGGGGTTGAAGGGGCACTTAGAGAAGACAAGGCCATCGCGGAAAGATTAAATGATTTCTTAGCTTCAGTGTTTACTGAAGAGGATGTTGGGGAGGTACCAGTACTGGAGAAGGTTTTCATGGGTAATGATTCAGATGGACTGAACCAAATCACAGTGAACCTAGAAGATGTGATAGGCTTGATTGACAAACTGAAGAGTAGTAAATCACCTGGACCGGATGGTATACACCCCAGAGTTATGAAGGAACTAAAAAATTAAATTTCAGACCTATTAGTAAAAATTTGTAACCTATCATTAAAATCATCCTTTGTACCTGAAGACTGGAGGATAGCTAATGCAACCCCAATATTTAAAAAGGGCTCCAGGGGCCATCTGGGAAATTACAGACCAGTTAGCCTGACATCAGTGCCAGGAAAAATAGTGGAAAGTGTTCTAAACATCAAAATCACAGAACATATAGAAAGACATGGTTTAATGGAACAAAGTCAGCATGGCTTTACCCAAGGCAAGTCTTGCCTCACAAATCTGCTTCACGTTTTTGAAGGAGTTAATAAACATGTGGATAGAGGTGAACTAGTAGATGTAGTGTACTTGGATTTTCAGAAGGCATTTGACAAAGTTCCTCATGAGAGGCTTCTAGGAAAAGTAAAAAGTCATGGGATAGGTGGCAATGTTCCTGATACTAATATATACACTAATATATATATATATATATATATATATTTTTTTTTTTTTTTTTTTTTTTTTTTGCTTTTTCCTGTTAAAGATGAACAACTCATACTCTGTGTTTTATTTTTTTTGTTCCAACAGGTTTTTCATGTTTTGATGTTCTTTGTTACATGTAATGCTTTTTCAAGCAAGTTTAAATGTTCAATGTAAACCGATTTGATTTGCATATAATGCAAGAAGACCGTTATATAAAAACCAAAAATAAATAAATAAATGTCCTTTCGTGGATTACAAACTGGCTGAAAGGCAAGAACCAGAAAGTAGGATTAAATGGACAATTTTCTCAGTGCAAGGGAGTGGGCAGTGGAGTGCCTCGGGGATCTGTATTGGGACCCGTACTTTTCAATATATTTATAAATGATCTGGAAAGAAATACGACTAGTAAGGTAATCAAATTTGCAGATGATACAAAATTGTTCAGAGTAGTTAAGTCACAAGCAGATTGTGATAAATTGCAGGAAGACCTTGTAAGACTGGAAAATTGGGCATCGAAATGGCAGATGAAATTTAATGTGGATAAGTGCAAGGTAATGCATATAGGAAAAAATAACCCATGCTACAGTTATACAATGTTAGGTTCCATATTAGGTGCTACCACCCAAGAAAGAGTTCTAGGCGTCGTAGTGGATAACACATTGAAATAGTCTGTTCAGTGTGCTGCGGCAGTCAAAAAAGCAAACAGAAAGTTGGGAATTATTAGAAAAAGTCATAATGCCTCTGTATCGCTCCATGGTGAGACCGCACCTTGAATATTGTGTACAATTCTGGTCGCATCTCAAAAAAGATAATTGCGATGGAGAAGGTACAGAGAAGGGCGACCAAAATGTTAAGAGGAATGGAACGGCTCCCCTATGAAGAAAGACTAAAGAGGTTAGGACTTTTCAGCTTGGAGAAGAGACTGCTGAGGGGGGGATATGATAGAGGTGTTTAAAATCATGAGAGGTCTAGAACTGGTAGATGTGAATGCCCCCTAGTCTTTCAGATAATAGACTAGGGGGCACTCCATGAAGTTAGCATGTGGCACATTTAACACTAATCGGAGAAAGTTCTTCTTCACTCAACATACAATTAAACTCTGGAATTTGTTGCCAGAGGATGTGGTTAGGTCCGTTAGAATAGCTGTGTTTAAAAAAGAATTGGATACGTTCTTGGAGGAGAAGTCCATTACCTGCTATTAAGCTGACTTAGAAAATAGCCAGTGCTATTACTAGCAACAGTAACATGGAATAGACTTAGTTTTTGGTTATTTGCCAGGTTCTTATGGCCTGGATTGGCCACTGTTGGAAACAGGATGCTGGGCTTGATGGACCCTTGGTCTGACCCAGTATGGGCATGTTCTTACATACAATCTGAAATAGAAAATGTGGTAAGGGAAAAGCTGTTGATTTATCAGTTCCTTTAACTGGATTATAGTCAGGTGTTTCCTCCCATTTAATTTTGGATATTCTCAGATGAATTTAGCTGTGAAATAAATGCAGAAACCTCATATTTATGTAAAAGCCAGATTAACGAATCCTCTCACCTGAATTAAATGTTCCTTTCTACTAGTTATCCACAACTAATCCCTCCATTTTCATCCACTATGTCCATATAAGGTGGCTTAATGGACTGTGAAAAATACTGTACAACCAGATTCTGGAGTAATTTTAAGTATTTTTAGTAGCTGGCCTGAAATAGTTGACTTTTGCGCTTTTAAAATTGCAGATTCTAATCCTTCCCCACGTTCTTCTAACACAGAATGCTTAATGAGGAAATTTGAAAAACTCTGGTGTAACTTTACTAGTGCTAGAAAAGCTTTTATTACTTCCTACCACCATTATATGCTCATTATTTGGCATTAAAATCAGTGGATTAAGATTTTTATTTTTAATTTTTTTTTTAGTGGGCTGCAATTTGAAACGTAAAAGCCATGGAAAAAAAAACATGGTGTAGTGCTGTGTATGGCTTGAGCTGTTTTCAAAATGGCTACTGTTCCACATACAGCAGTTGTCTCAGACATCCACTGCTTCTAGATATAGCTGTAAATTTATTATTTGTGTTTGTCCTCTGGAATGCTTATTTTGTCTGTTTTGATTTTGAGGAGCTCTCTGTACCAATTTCATCACAGAGGCAACCCTAAGCATTGTTTGCATCTACATGTCACATAGCAACAGCTTCGCTTCAGTATTAGGCTCTCAAATTTATGGCAAAAGACTTTTAAAATAGCTTTCTTAGCTAAAACCAGGCAACATTTTCCCTTGTAATATTTTGATTCCTCCCGTCTGAAAAGTTACTCTTTAAAATTAAATTGAGGAGAGGAGGGTTACCGAGGATCCTTTGTTGCAGAAGGGCTTGCCTTTTCTCCAGCTGACTGATTTCGCTGCCTTAACTCGCCTGAATTTCTGCTCGGGACGGGTAGGCAGGAGCCTGCCCTGACGACATCGAGGTAACCCAACCCGCTGCTACCACGTCATCAGGAGAGGCCGGAAGGGAGCATAAAAAGCTCTCCTTCGGTTGAAGCTTTGAGGAGAGGAGGGTTACCGAGGATCCTTTGTTGCAGAAGGGCTTGCCTTTTCTCCAGCTGACTGATTTCGCTGCCTTAACTCGACAGCTTAATTGCCTGAATTTCTGCTCGGGACGGGTAGGCAGGAGCCTGCCCTGACGACATCGAGGTAACCCAACCCGCTGCTACCACGTCATCAGGAGGGGCCGGAAGGGAGCATAAAAAGCTCTCCTACGGCGCGCAGCTGTCGAGGCGCGCCTGGAAGCCGCGCGGCTTTGGCTGGCTTCGGCTGGATTCGCCTGGGAGCCGTTGGAACCCTCTGAATTCGCTGACTCATCTGTGGAAGCTGGACTCTCTATAAAAGGACTGTCATGCGGTTAAAGTAGGCCAAGCATATACATATATCATACTCTGCACTTCTCTAATGGAGGAGTAGGAAACAGATTTGTAAGGTGCTCGCTGCTATTTCAGTTCTTAGTTCCATTTCCAATATTCATAAAGATGCCACATACTAAGAGAAAGGCCAAGGTAAGGCCTCCTTCCAGTACACGAATATGTAAACATGGGCAAAGGACTGTTGCAGAGTGGCTAAATTCCCCCCAGATAACTCCTGTCGAAGGGGGCCGCTATAGGAATCGATCTAGAGCAAAATCGAAGCCTATTGGCCGAGGATATCTCGCTTAGTCCAGGAGCGCCAGACACACCAACACCACCTGGTAAAGAAGGGGGCTCACCCCATAATTTACCAGATACCCCTCAGGGTGACTCAGAGAGGAGGGAGGGAATCAGTATAGTAACTGAAGGAACGGAATTGACATCTAATGATGAAGCCTCTCCATCTGAGACTCCTGAGCAAAGGAGAGAACGAAAGGATATTTCCTCTTCTGTGCAGGATAACATTCAAAAAACAGAAAAGATTATTCAGGAAGTAATTGTGAGACCACCAATTATTACCTTGGAAACTTTATGGAACTTAACAAAAATGGACTCCTCTATTAAGAAACTGAGGTAGTAAAAGAAACTAAGTAGTTAAAGGAAATTCAGATATATTGATGGCCCAACAAAAACAAATTAAGGATGTAGAACAACGTTTACTGAAGGTTGAAAAAATACAAGTGCAGCAGATAAAAAGTGAGAATGAGATACAGAGAAAAATTGAGAATATAGAGAATTACTCCTGCATATTAAATCTTCGAGTAATTAATTTTCCTGTTATTGGAAAAATGAATGCATTAGAATTATTTAGATCTTATATTACTCAATATTAATATGCCAGATCAGATTATGCCAACTATAGTAAAGGTTTCTATATTAATACCTCCTTAAAATCGAAAGAACAAACTAAGGAAGTGGAAGTCCAGAAAATAGATGCTGGGTCATCAATAGATCTAACTGCTCTTATAGAAAAATCACAGGAGGAGTTGGTGATAGAGAACAGGGGGAATATATTGGTTACATTAGCATTTGTATCAGATAGAGATAACATTGAAATATTTCTTTCGGAATATGTCAAAAACATTCTATGGTTACAAGGTCTGGATTTATCCGGATCTTGTAAAGGCCACTCAACTTAGGAGGAAAAGCTTCTTAACTCTCAGAAAGTATGTTCTTGAAAAAGGTGGTCAATTCATACTCAGTTATTCTTGTAAATGCGCCATAAAATTGAATGGGCAAAAATATCAATATACTGACCCGGAACACCTTAGAGCACTTTTGGGGGTTCAGAAGGATGGCAAATAAAAAGAAAAGGGGAATTAGTCTACAAATTTTCTATGAGTTATTTCATGTAAAATGCTCTTAATTTGACACACTTCTCTTTTTTGCTTGCTAATAATACAGAATATGTTATAGAGAAAAATTGCAATATTATTGTATTTCCTAAACTTTTTTTTTTTTTACATATATCTAATTTCATTTGCAAGTTTCTGCTTGTATTGTAACTAAAATTTAATAAATAAAGAATTTAAAATTAAATTTTATACTTAGAGAAAAGAAGTGAAGGGAGGGTTCGAAGGAGCACCCACAATTTCTCAGATGATCTATCTTAAATTATAGATCAAATGTCTTTTTAGGCTCTACCAATACCTCTTGTTGGGTTGGGAACAATGAATTTGGGGCTCGCTATTCTGAAATATTTCAGATGCCTGGCCCACAGACAGCCAGAAAGTGCAATATTAACTGCAAGTTTTAATTTGTTTTAATTTTTAATAAGAAGGTAAAACCTGTTGCACCACCAGTATATTCTTCTATCTGCTGGAAGCAAAGAATACTGGCTTTAACTATCAACACACATTTTAGTGATGTCACAGAAAAAGTTATTTTCTGCCTGCATCTGCTGGAAGAGGAACAATCATTCTGGACTGGTGTAACAGGATGAGAAGGAATATTTATTACTCACCCAGCTTCCATTCTGAGCAAAGTACAATTTTATGTTAGACTGTACATCACTGAGCTGGAATGATGCCTTGACATTTTGGGAAAACAAATTCTATAACAAACTAATGAGGCAGTTTATTACAAATCTGGGAGCCTTTTGTTCATATAGTGTCAATTTTCCTATTAACCAGAGATACACAAAAAAGTGGGGGGTGTTTCTCCCATGGTCTCATGGCCCTTCGCCCTTACTATGTCACAGGGGCTACCAGTGCCATTAGTCGGCCCCTGTCACATGGTAGGAGCAATGGACGACCTGCACCAAGATGGCGCTGGTTGTCCATTGCTCCTACCATGTGACAGGGGCCAACCAATGGCACCAGTAGCCCCTGTGACATAGTAAGGGCAAAGGGATATCGGCACCATTTTGATTACTGGCAGCCGATGGCAGGAGATTGCTCCCAGACCCCCGCTGGACCACCAGGGACTTTTGGCAAGTCTTGGGGGGTTCAGGAGGATGGGGGTTGTAGTTTATTAAAGTTAAAGGGTTGGGATGGGTTTTTTTTTGGGGGGGGGGTTCCCCACAAAAATATAACAATGTTTTCTGATCCAGTAAGTGGACCAAAATGGCCCTCCCCAGACCCGAAAACGAAATGGGGACAAAATTTTATGCATTCCCCTAATTTGCTCCATGGGATGCACAGACGCCCGGTAACAGAGCCAGTTTAGCACACCATTTTTTTTTTTAATTTTCCCCCTCTGAATCCTAGGTGAGCCTTAAGGTCAGATTAGTCTTAAGGAGCAAAAAATACTGTAAATGCCTTTTGATCCTAAGATCAATTAACATGGTGAAGGGGATGTTAGAGTCTGCACCTGACTCACATGCTGGGATCTATTATCTGATGAGTCTTCCCAGGGGGACTTCCTCCCAACACTCAAGACAAACCGATGTAGTAAGAATTATTGCAGGCACCCATCCATGGTCCCTGAATCAATGCAATGACACCAGGTGCCATTAGAATCTCCAGGATTGGCAGAAACTCAGTCTGTTTCACCATCAATGCAACAATATTAGCCAGGATGTGCTTCATCACTTCCTGGATATTTCTTCTCCAACTCCTCCCTCAAAAACTGCCAATGCTAAAACTGCATGGGAATCCAGTGTGGTGATATCTTCCTGGGACACCTGAGAATTATAGATGGCTACCCCCTTTAACTCCTGGAGAATGACGTGATCCCCCACAATGCTTCAATGATTAACAGAGCTCTCTGTGGGAATGCTGGGAGGATGTACGGCCATAGACTTATCTCCCTGCTTCTAACATCATGCATCAATAGGGAGCTATGCCAATACTTCACATTCACTTGATGCATCAATGCTAAATCACAATATCAGTACCAATGAAGGAATCCCTGGATTTCAGTGGATTGTGGGGGGCGGGGGCACCACGGGATGTTCTGTCTCCCAGGTCATTGCTCTACTAAGATTGATGCTTCCCCAAAGTCTACACACCACCAACATGCAGTTAGGCTCCTGATTCTTTCCATGTCGATGCATGCTATACCAATGGATTAGACTTAACAGATTCTAACAACTTTTCCCTAAGCTCCAGGATGGTCCAATGACCGCTAGAAGTCATAGCCTAGGGGTTATAATCAATTCAGATTTTTCAATGCAAAACCATATTTCTAATATTACAAAAAAGTCTTTTTTCAAACTTCATTTATTGAAAAGAATTAGTCTATTTCTTTTCCTTCAAGATTTTCGCACAGTGTTGCGGTCTTTAATATTCTCTGGCTTGGATTATTGCAATGCCTTATTCTTAGGTTTACCGGATTCAGCTATTTTTCCACTTCAATTAATACAAAACTCAGCTGCTCGGATTTTATCAGGTTCTACCCGCAGATCACATATTACTTCTATTCTTTTTTCTTTTCACTGGTTACCAATTAAATATAGAATTCATTACAAGTTACTGAACATTGCTCTGTTCCAACCTTTGTATTTATAAACATGCCAGACAACTCAGGTCACTTTCCAAGAATCTTCTGGACATACCTACAGTTAAATTGGCAAGAATGGAAATAACTTGAAAAAGGGCACTCTCAGTAGCCGGCCCTATTCTTTAGAATGCACTCCCTGACTCTCTGTCTTATACCATCTCTTCCTCAATTTAAGAAAATGTTAAAAACCTATTTATTCCAGAAAGCTTACAGTTCATTGACCACTTAATTCTTGTACTTCAGTTATTTTTCTCATAATTCATAATATTTTCATCTCTACATAATTTCAGGATTATATCTGTTTTGAAGGGTCTTTATTATTATTTTTATTGTATTTGTTTTAAGTGTTTAAGTAGTATATTGTTATTTTTATTCATTTATGTTTATGCAATGTAGTGTCAATTTTATTGATTTTTAGTTTTAATTTTGTGTATGTTTATTTGAACCGTTTTGATTAATTCTTTGAATTGTAAAGACGGTATATAAACATTATTAAATAAATAAATATTAAATAAAATATGTTTGTAGATTCTGCAACCAAAGATGTGATTGTTCCCCATACCACACAGACATCATGCAGGTCCTATAATAGACATTCTGTAGTAGTGGAGGCACTTTCTGAAGTTGTTGGCCTTTTTGGGACACAGACTGAAAAATAGTGACAGCAAATACAAACTGAATTTAGATAAAAATAAATGCAACCTCTAATGTTCTCGATGCACTTGGTTGTGCAGACAACGGATGCGCAAAAAAAGATTGAAAAAACATAATACACCTAAGGACATCTATTGGGAAAACAGTAACCAGACCAAGAGAAAGTGTTTTTTCCTTTAGCAGAAATACCATCAGTATATTCAGCAATGGTGGAGAAGCCGGGGATTGAACCCGAGCATAATCATCAGTTCTTATGGCCTGGATTGGCCACTGTTGGAAACAGGATGCTGGGCTTGATGGACCCTTGGTCTGACCCAGTATGGCATGTTCTTATGAGTGGAAAGTTTCATACATTGCTTAATCACCATTACCAACCGGCAATGTGCATTCAAAAAAAAAAAAAAAAAAAAATTTTGAGTCAGCTGTGCTGACTCAAAATTATGGTTTCATAGTAGGAAAGACAAAAGGCAGAATGGTATTTACTGCTAAAAATTACATCAAAAGAAAGGGGAAAAAAAAACAAGAGCTTGACTAAATGACCACCAAGGCCCACATAAAAAAAAAAGAACTGAGAAGAGCCCTGTGCTGCCATCCCAACATGAAAAGTCCCACACATGCTCTTTAGAGCATGCTAGAAGCTTCAAATCTTGAGGTTTACAACTCCGAACCCATGTACCATCCCATGTCATCCATTCACAATGGCACTATATCCTGCTTGCCCACAGAGAAAGCATTACTTTACATGTGGAAGTGACTTTGAAAGTTATCTGCCCAAATACTGGAGAAATTTCGTACCTGTTAGTTTTCTTTCCATTAGTCCTGCTATACCAGACCAGTTCATAAAGGTGGGTTATGTCTCCCTACTAGCAGCTGGAGGCAGAGAATATTGATTTCCCAGCATACCATCAATCATCACTACTTAAGGATGGTGCAGCTCAGAGGAAAGTCAATATATGTTCGACAAAGCCTTGAACGGATCTGACATACAGGCTGATACAGAAAAAACGCGCTCTCCCGGCGCGTTCACAGGTCCCTCTCCTGGGCGTGCAATTCAGGAGGGTGGCCTATGGAAATTAGGGCCCGCGGTAAAAGAAGGCGCGTCCCTAGCACCTCCTTTTTGGACAGGAGCGGCAGCTGTCAGCGGGTTTGACAGTCAAAGCTCAATTTTGCCAGCGTTGGTTCTCAAACCCGCTGACAGCCATGGGTTCAGAAAACGGACACTGGCTAAATTGAGCGTCCATCTTCCAACCTGCGGGCCGCCGGCCGATTTTTAATTTATTTTTTTTTTTTGGGTCCTCCAACTTATTATCGCTATGATACTAAGTCGGAGGGTGTACAGAAAAGCATTTTTTTCTGCTTTTCTGTACACTTTCCCGGTGCCGGCAGAAATTAACGCCAGCCTTTGGCTGCATATTTTACTTTCTGTATCATGCGGGAATAACTAATAGGGCCATCAACGTGCATTTGCATGTTGTGGACGCTATTAGGTTCGGGGGGGGGTTGGACTCGCCTTTTCGACGCGCTATTACCCCTTACTGTATAAGGCAGGGGTGGGCACTTCCGGTCCTCGAGGGCCACAAACCAGTCTGGTTTTCAGGATATCCCTAATGAATATGCATGAGAGAGTTTTGCAAGCACTGCCTCAGTTGTATGCAAATCTATGTCATGCATATTCATTAGGATATCCTAAAACCTCGACAGGTTTGTGGCCCTCGAGGACTGAAATTGCCCACCCCTGGTATAAGGGGTAAAGCTAGCGCGTCAAAAACGCACGTCCAAACCCAGGCCGACAGTGCCCTCCACTGGAGCGCACTGTACTGTATCGGCCTGATATTTAGTATTTCAAGAACTCCCAAGAAAAAAATTCCCCAAACAAACATGAGTAGAAAATCCTTTTTAGTCCCAATATCTGTCTCAACACTGAATAGGGAAACAAAAAATGAACTCCCAACAGAGAAAAGGGACATGAGGAAGACAACAGTCAAGAGCGAGACAGAGAAAAACTAACAGACCAAGCCACTAATTGCAAAGAGGTACTCTTCTTTGCTGAAGGGGGGGGGGGGGGGGGGGGTGGGCAAGGACTGAAAGAAAATCAACAGATAAATTTCTCCTTCCACTTTGTCTTGCTTACACCAGTCTAGTTTTATACAGAACTAGTACAAAAGCCCCCACTAATCTGGTTTGGAAGAAGGGCTGCTTTGAGAGCTCCCACCCCATAGGCTGAGTTCTCTTTGGCCAAAACATCCCATCTAATGCTTCACAAAGATATGCCAGGATCCAAGTGGCCACCTACAAATGTCTGCAGACAGACACCACCACAATCATTTCCATCTAAAAGGAGGACTACTCCCTGCTAGAGTGGGCTCTAACCAATTCAGGAGGTCTCTTACCATGGAGCATGTAGGCTAACAAAACAGTTTCTTTGCTCCAGCAAGAAAGGATTGCTTTGGAGGTCACCTCACCCTTATGCAGCGCTCCAAATAAGATAAAAGGTCTATCAGAGTTACAGAAGGCATTCATCGTCTCCAGATAACTAAGCGGACTCTTGTGGAATTCTAAACATCTGAAAGATCTGAACTAGTTTCTATATTCCTCCCAAGAAAAAAGCTGGGAGAATATTTGATACGAAATGGAGACCACGTTCAGAAGAAAGGAAAGCACGGGGAAATAACTGAAGCTGAAGAAAAGATGAGAAAGGGATCCCAACTAGAACATAAGACTTGCCATACTGGGTCAGACTAATGGTCCAACCAAAGGTCCATCAAAACCAGTATCCTGCTTCCAACAGTGGCCAATCCAGGTCACAAGAACCTGGCAAGATCCCAAGGGGTAGATAGATTCCATGCTGCTTATTACCAGGGGGGGGGGGGGGGGAAATCAGTGGATTTCCCTAAGTCAATCTTCTTATGGATTTTTCCTCCATTTTAAAATGCAGCTACACTGAATCGAATTCCAGAGCTTAATTATGCAGAGTAAGAAAAATATTTTCTTTTATTAGTTTTCAATCTATCACCTAGTCTTTGTACTCTTTGAAAGAGTAAATAACAAACACACTTATTCCACTCATTTTACAGACCTCATATCTCCCCTCAGCTGTCTCTTCTCCAAGCTAAGGAATCCTCACTTAGCCTTTCCTCATAGGGGGAACTGTTCCATCCCTTTTTATCATTTTGGTTGTCCTCTTCTGTATCTTTTCTAATTCAGCTATATTTTTTTAATTCAAATATTGTGTTACTTAAGACAGAACAAAACATTCCAAAAAACAGTGAATTCTCATAACAGTGCTGGATTTTTACACATATTATTCCCAATACACCCACCTCCACTCCTATCCCCCATTACATCAGATACTTAATCAGCAGAACCAAAGTTTTCTAGAAAACTTAAAACCCATTTATTTCTAAAGGCATTTTCCATCTGAGCACTATAAAGTCATCTATATTGACAATAGTTGGGTTTATCAGTGCTGTCAATGTCTGATTTTGTCTCATTTTTGTCATTGATTCTTATGTAATGGTGTTTTCTTATATCCCACCCTGAATGTAGGAAAGGTGGGTAACGAATATTTTAAAAAATAAATATTGAGAACAGTCAGTAGATACCATCCCAAATAACATAAGGTATGATATTAGTGTTCATATAACAAAAACAAAATCATTAAATGTACTATTATAACAATAAGTATAAAATATAATGCCCAATTAAGTGGGACCTAATGCCTGATATATTTCACAATAAATAAGACCAAACATGTCCAAATCTGGTATAAGCATGTCTCTTAAAACCAGTAATCTTGCTTAATCTATACATATGATCTAAGCAATTGACAAAATCTGATAGGGATGGTAAACATAGTAATGACGGCAGAAAAAGACCAAAATGGTCCATCTAGTCTGCCCAGCAAGCTTCCCAAGGTAGTAACTGCTGCTCCATGCCGGTTTAGCTTTTTTATTTATTCCCATCCTCTAACCTTTTAGGGATCCACAGTGTTTATCCCATGCCCCTTTGAAATCCTTCACAATTTCAGTCTTCACCACTTCCTCCAGAAGGGCATTCCAGGCATCCACCACCCTCTCAGTGAAGAAATATTTCCTGACATTGGTTCTAAATCTTCCTCCCGGGAGTTTCAAATCATGACCACTAGTTCTACTAAATTATTTCCAATGGAAAAAGGTTTGTTGACTACCATGAATCATTAAAGCCTTTCAAGTATCGAAGGTCTATATCATATTACCCCTGCTCCTCCTCCTCCTCCAGGGTATACATATTCAGGTTCTTCAGCCTCTCCCCATAAGTCATTCGATGGAGACCACCCACCATTTTGGTCACGCTCCTCTGAACCGCCTCCATCCTGTCTGTCTCCTTTGAGATATGGTCTCCAGAACTGAACACAGTACTCCAGATGAGTCCTCACCAAGGACCAGTACAAGGGGATTATCATTTCCCTTTTCTTACTAGATATTCCTCTCCCTATGCAGCCCAGCACTCTTCTGGCTTTAGCTATCGCCGTGTCACACTGCTTCGTCGACTTCAGGTCATTAGACACCATCACCCCAAGGTCTCTCTCCTGCTCGGTGCACATCAGCCCTTCACCCCCCAAAGTATATAGTTCTTACGGGTTACCACGCCCCAGATGCATGACTCTGCATTTCTTGGCATTGAAGGAGACTAAGAAAGTAATCAAGATAGCAAAAAGTCAAGCGGAAGAAAGGACTGCCAAAGAGGTAAAGCGAGGTGACAAAACATTTTTCAGCCACATCAGAGAAAGGAGAAAATTTCCAAGTGGTATAGTGAAATTGAAAGGTGAAACTTGAGATCTAATGTAATGAAGTTAATGTCATCTCACTTCATATACAAATGTGACAATGATCTGTTTGTTAGCCTTCTTTGATGATTTTTATTGTTTATAATATTTGTTAGTTTAAATTTTATTGTTGAGTTTAGTTTCTGTGAAACTTTTAGATTTAATTTTATGTGTGTAATTATGTACATCGCTTAGGCCAATTGTGTTAAGCGATTAATAAATTTTTTAAAAAAGCGTGTAGAGAGATGAAGAAATGGCAGAAATATTAAACGAATACTTCAGTTTTGGTGTTCACTAAGAGGACCCTGGAGAAGGACAGTCGCTAGTTAAGAAACTGGAGGGGATTAGAGTAGATGTAACTCAATTTATAGAAGGGAAGGTATGGGAAGAGCTAGGAAAAATAAAAGTGGACAAAGCCATGGGACCTGATGAGGTCCAACCCAGGATAATGAGGAAGCTCAGAGATGTACTGGCGGGTCCCCACTGAGTGGAGTGACCTGTTCAACAGATCCCTAGAAACGGGAGTGGGTACCGAGTGATTGGAGAAGAGTGGTGGTGGTCCCACTTCACAAGAGTGGGACCAGAGAAGAGGCTGGAAACTACAGGCCAGTTAGCCTCACCTTGGTGGTGGGAAAGGTAATGGAGTCGTGCTGAAAGAAAGAATGGAGTCGCTCCTGAAAAAAAGAATAGTGAACTATCTACAGTCGGGAAAACTGCTGGCCCAGAGGCAGCATCGATTCACCAGGTTAAATGGAACAAAGTTATCATGGCTTTACCCAAGGCAAGTCTTGCCTCACAAAACTGCTTCACTTCTTTGAAGGGGTTAATAAACATGTGGATAGAGGTGAACCCGTGGATGCAGTGTATTTGGATTTTCAGAAAGCGGGTTGACAAAGTTTCTCATAAGAGGCTTCTAAGAAAAGTTAAAAGGTCATGGGATAGGTGGCGATGTCCTTTCAGGAATTACAAACTGGTTAAAAGACAGGAAACAGTAGGATTAAATGGACATTTCCTAGCGTGTAGCAGATGGACTCAGAACCAATGGGTATAGTGTACTCCTGTTAGCAGTTGGAGACGGATCAGATTTCAATCTGACGACAGCCCCTAGTACATATACCCCCTGCAGGAAGTGCAGCTCCTCAGTATTTTCCGTCTCCATAGCAGTTAGGTACTATCTGCACGGAAATCACCTCAGGAAACTCAACTGGAGGAGGGACCAGAGGGTATCACCGCAGGGGTGTGGGGCTCGTCTTCAGGTAGGTTTCTTCTTTAAATTTCGGTTTTGTTCTTTAAATTTTGGTCTAAAGGGTAAAGCTCGGAACTGGAAGTGTTGGTTCAGGACCTTGAAGCGTAAATAGCGCTGGTGATCCAGATGGATTGGGATATGCAAGTAGGCTTCTGACAGATCTAGGGATGTGAGAAACTCCCCTGGCTGTACTGAACTTTTGACAGACCGCAGAGTTTCCATGCGAAAGCTGGGGACCCGCAGGTGCCAGTTGACTGACTTGAGGTGCCTTCCTTCTTGGGCACTATGAAATAAATGGAATAATGCCCAGAATTTATCTCCCCTACAGGCACTGGGATTATGGCTTTTAGGGACAGGAGCCTCCGCAAGGTAACTTCTAGTGCCGTCCTCTTGAGGGGCGAACAAGGAGATTCTACAAACTTGTCCAGCGGGAGCTGAAGAAAGACCAGGTAATACCCTTCTCGGATGATGGCGAGGACCCACTGGTCCGAGGTAATCTCGACCCACATGTGGTAGAAGAGGGTTAGCCTGCCCCCTATGGCTGCTACCCCCAGATGGGTCAGCTGGATTGTCATTGTGGGGTACGGCCGGGACCCGAACCCGAGCCGGTTCCCCTCTTGTTGCGCTTAGTCCGAAAGGACTGGTTCCTGGCCTGCGAACGAGGCGCTTGGTAGCGAGTCCTGTAAGGGTTGAAGTGCCGAAAGTTTCTACCTCTGGATGGTCTAGGAAAAGGGCGCTGGCTCCTCCTGGACCTGTCTTCTGGTAGACGGGGTAACGGAGAGGCGCCCCATTTATTGGCCAGTTTCTCGAGGTCGCTGCCGAACAGGAGGGATCCCTTAAAGGGCATTCTCTGAGTGGCTCTGAGGTTGCATGCAGAGCAGAGGCTTATGCCTGATTCTGGAGGTGCCGGCTCCGCTGACGCAAGGGCTCTCGTACGCTCCATCTCGTCTGTGAACCCAGCTGGAGTCTGCGCTTTGTAATATGCGCGAAAGACATGCACCTATTAATCTGCGCTTATCCCCGGGCGCCTGTCCACGGGCGCCTATTGCACGGTAACGAACCAGGGCAGAAGGCGAGCAGGGAGGCAAAATGGCGACCCCCTTGGCGGGTTGCCCCGTAGGCAGACTCTGCTAATCCTCGCTTCCTCGGAGACCAAGTAAAGGATGTACGCCTTACCTTGTCTTCGGCGCTTCCCGGCTGCGACCCGGGCGGTCTCCGGCTGCGGGGGGAGAGGGTGATTACCATCACCGCCGCGCTCGAGGAAGTGCACCCGCTGCCTCTAGGCCGCACCCGAACTAGTCTCGCTCGGCGGCCAAGTCCACGCCGGGACCAAGGCTGCCTCTATGCCGCGCCCGAGCCCTTCTCACTCGAGGGCTAGGTCCCTGCCGCGAGTCGGCCACCGGACCGAGGCTCTTACCTCCGAGGGGACCACGGAAATCGCCTCGGGAAACTCAACTGGGGGAGGGACTGAATGGTATCACCGCAGGAGTGCGGGGCTCGTCTTCAGGTAGGTTTCTTCTATGAATTTAGTCGTTAGAATTTGGAAAAACGCTCAGCGAGCATGAGGTATCTCCAAACTGCTTTGGAGACGGAAATTACTGAATTGCTGCACTTCCTGTGGGGGTATATGTACCCGTGCTGACGTCAGATCAGTCTCCAACTGCTAGCACGAGCACACTATACCCACTTGTTTTGAGTCCATCTGCTACACGCTAGGAAAAGGGCCTTTAATCTTTGATAACACAAATGCATGAACAACCCCAGTGATGAAAGATCATTGTAATGCTTTTGTAAAATACATTAATTTCTCTTTGTGAGGGAAAGAGCATGTGGACAAAATGGAAGTTGTTACTAAATATTTATGTTAAATTTTGTTAGGTTAAACTTTGTGATGTTAATCCTATTCTTTTGCTGTCAGCTCTCCCACTCTGTAAAACCCTGTTCATTGTAACTTTATCTTTCTAGTTAATTGGTTACCCCTTGTTTCGCTGTAAACCGGTATGGTAAGACCCTAGCCTTGAGTATCGGTATATCAAAAGAATTTAAATAAATAAAATAAATATCCTGTGGACTCCTCCTCCAGTAGCAAGGGATTGGCTCCTAGGGTCCCACCCTCTGTTTGGCCACCCCGCCCCCTCCCCAGGTCTTAAAATAGGCTCCACCCTTTATTTCCCACACCTGCCCTTTTTCTCTTTATGGTTACAGGGGGCAGGAACCAGTGTGCACACCTGACTGTGTCGCCAGGTTTTTCTTCCCCCTCTTTCTAGGATTTTTGGTTCCAGGGAGTTTTTGTTCCTGGGGCTTTATTCTACCTCCCCGGGCTGGCACAGTGACCTCGTCAAAATTACATTTTAGGATCATCCAATATTTTCCTATATACTCCTGGCTTGCCTGTATAGGGCAAGCCAGGTTTCAGACCACACCCTCATTTGGGTAGACATTGGGCTGACGATCATCTGCCTCAGGAACATTGTTGAGATTACTTACCTGATAATCTCCTTTTCCTTAGTGTAGACAGATGGACTCAGAACAAATGGGTATAATATGCTCGTGCTAGCAGTTGGAGACGGATCTGACGTCAGCACGGGTATATATACCCCTACAGGAAGCATAGCAACTCAGTAATCTTCCTTGCAAAAGCTGTTATGGATGTGTGTACTGACGCTCAGTGAAATAGTGAAACATGATTCCCCTGACCGATTGATAGTAGCTGGAGACCGCAAGCATTCCCAACTGGAAGGCGCCAACACCTGGCAAAGGGGACGCTCTTATGGAAACAGATGACATGGCGTACCTTGAATCGGTGAAACCCATGTACACAGGCAGCTGGGCGGGATGCTGAGTCCATCTGTCTACACTAAGGAAAAGGAGATTATCAGGTAGTAATCTCAACATTTCCTGGAATGTAGCCAGATGGACTCAGAACGAATAGGATGTACAAAAGCTTTACTCCCAGCCTGGGCGGGAGGCTGCCTGAGGACCATGTAGGACCGCCCTTGCAAATGCTGTGTCCTCCCTGGCCTGGACATCCAGACGGTAGAACCTGGAGAAGGTATGGAGGGAGGACCACGTCGCCGCTTTACATATTTCTGCAGGCGACAGCATCCTGGATTCTGCCCAAGATGCCGCTTGTGCTCTGGTAGAATGAGCCTTGACTTGTAGAGGCGGAGACTTCCCGGCCTCTACGTAAGCTGCTCTGATAACTTCTTTAATCCAGCAGGCGATAGTGGGCCGAGAGGCCGCTTCACCTTGTTTCTTCCCGCTGTGAAGGACGAATAGAAGGTCAGTCTTTCGTACTCTTTCAGTCATTTCCAGATATCTGGGCAGCAATCTGCCAATGTCAAGATGGCGTAGCAAAAGCCCGTCTTCAGATTTCTTCAGACCTGCCGTGGTTGGCAAAGATATGGTCTCGTTGAGGTGAAATTGTGAGACTACCTTAGGCAAGAAGGATGGAACTGTGTGAAGATGGATAGCCTCAGGAGTGATCCTGAGAAAGGGATCACGGCAAGACAGTGCTTGTAGTTCCGAAATGTGGCGTGCTGAACATACAGCCAGCAAGAACACCATCTTCAAAGTGAGAGAACGGAGAGACAGGCCCCGAAGGGGTCGGAAGGTGGATCCCGCGAGGAAATCCAAAACAATATTGAGGTTCCACAAAGGCACTGGCCACTTTAGTGGCGGACGAATGTGCTTGACTCCTTTCAGGAAGCGAGAAACATCTGGATGCGTGGAAATGGGCTTGCCATCCCTCCTGGGACCATAGCAAGACAGCGCAGCCACCTGAACCTTGATGGAGCTGAGGGAGAGACCCTTCTGAAGTCCATCCTGCAGGAAATCCAAAACAATAGGGATAGTAGTCGCATGCGGGTTGGTGCCATGAGTGTCGCACCATGCTTCAAATACTCTCCAGATCCTGACATAGGTAAGGGATGTGGAAAACTTGCGAGCTCGGAGAAGTGTATCTATCACGGGCTCAGAGTAACCTCTTTTCTTTAGTCTAGCCCTCTCATTGGCCAGACCGTAAGAGAGAATTGAGCTGGATCCTCGTGGAGGATGGGACCTTGACGTAGAAGGTCCCGTAGAGGAGGCAGGGGAAGAGGCTCCCCTGCCAGTAGTCTTCTCATGTCCGCGTACCAGGGTCTTCTTGGCCAGTCTGGTGCCACTAGAACTAGGCCCCGGTGTTTCTGAATCTTGTGGATGATGGCGCCCAGCAGAGACCACGGAGGGAAGGCGTATAGCAGAGTCCCTGGAGGCCATGGCTGAACCAGGGCATCGATTCCGTGTGAGAACGGGTTGCGCTTGTGGCTGAAGTAGCTGGGTACTTGAGCATTGGACCTGTCCGCTAGTAAGTCCATGTCCGGAATCCCCCAGTGATCCACAATCATCTAGAAGGCCGTGGGTGACAGCTGCCACTCTCCCGGATTTAGGCTCTCTCTGCTGAGGAAGTCTGCCGTGGTGTTGTCCTTCCCGGCAATGTGGACGGCAGAGATGTCCTGAAGATTCGCCTCTGCCCAAGCCATCAGTGGGGCGATCTCCAGAGATACCTGTTGACTTCTGGTTCCGCCCTGACGGTTGATGTATGCCACCGTGGTGGCGTTGTCGGACATCACTCTGACTGCTCTGTTTTTCAGTCTGTGAGCAAATCGTAGGCATGCCAATCGGACTGCTCGGGCCTCTAGACGGTTGATGTTCCACGCTGACTCTTCTCTGTTCCACCGCTCTTGTGCGGTGAGTTCTTCGCAGTGTGCTCCCCAGCCGCTCAGGCTGGCATCTGTGGTGAGCAGAGTCCACGTGGGGGAGGACATCTTCGACCCCCTGCTCGTGTGGTTGGACTGCACCACCACCGTAACTGGGTCCGTACTCTGGCTGGCAGAGGTAGGTGCGTGGAATAGTTCCGAAAGCGGGGGCTCCAGCGAGAGAGCAGGGAGCGTTGCAGAGGCCTCATATGGGCCCTTGCCCAAGGTACCACTTCCAGGGTGGATGCCATGAGGCCGAGAACCTGCAGATAGTCCCAAGCTATGGGCCGACTGGCTCCCATCAAGTATTGGAGACGCGTCTGAAGTTTTAACCTTCTCTTGGTAGTGAGACTGACTGTCTGCCTGGGTGTCGAACTGGTCTCCCAGGTATTCCAGTGACTGGGAAGGCTGTAGGCAACTCTTGCTGAGGTTGACTACCCAGCCCAAGCTTTCCAGAAGGGCGATCACTCTGTCGGTTGCCCGATGGCTCTCCTCTCGTGATTTCGCTCTGATCAGCCAATCGTCTAGGTAGGGATGGACAAGGATTCCTTCCCGTCTGAGTGCCGCTGCTACCACTACAACCACCTTGGTGAAGGTCCGCGGTGACGTGGCTATCACGAAGGGCAGAGCCCGGAATTGAAAGTGGCATCCCAGAACCTTGAAGCGTAGGTAGCGCTGATGATCCAGATGGATCAGGATATGCAGGTAGGCTTCTGACAAGTCTAGGGCCGTGAGGAATTCTCCTGGCTGTACTGCGTTCTTGACAGAGCACAGAGTTTCCATGCGAAACCTCGGGACCCTTAAGTATTGATTGACTGACTTGAGGTCCAGTACAGGCCGAAAGGTGCCCCCTTTCTTGGGTACCATGAAATAAATGGAATAGTGTCCAGAATTCACTTCCCATGCAGGTACTGGGATGATGGCTTTCAAGGACAGGAGCCTCGCCAGGGTAGCTTCCAATGCTGCTTTCTTGTGTATGGGACATGAAGATTCCATAAACTTGTCCGGAGGGAGGTGATGAAAGTCCAGATAATACCCCTCTCGGATGATGGCGAGTACCCACTGGTCCGACGTAATCTCGACCCATCTGGGGTAGAAGAGGGTTAACCTGCCCCCTATGGCTCCGTCCCCCAGATGAATCGGGGGATTCTCATTGTGAGACGCGGCCGGGACCTGAGCCCGGGCCTGCTCCCCTCTTGCGCTGCTTGGTCCGAAAGGATTGATTCCGGGCCTGAGGACGAGGCGCCTGGTAGCGACTCCTGTAGGGAGTGAAGCGCTGGGAGCTTCTACCCCTGGAGGGCCTTGGAAAGGCGCGCTAGTTCCTTCTGAACCGATCTTCCGGCAGTCGAGGTACTGGAGAGGCGCCCCATGTGCTGGCCAGTCTATCAAGATCGCTGCCAAACAGGAAAGAGCCCTTAAAGGGCAATCTGGTGAGGCGTATCTTCGAAGGAGCATCGGCTGACCATTTCCGGATCCACAGCTACCTCCTGGCAGCTTCGGAGGATGAGATCCCCTTGGCTGTTGTCCAGACTAGGTCTGATGCAGCATCCGTGAGGAACGAGAGAGCTGACTCCATGTCTGCTGCTGGAGCGTTGTTCCTGACCTGTGACAAACAGGAACGCATCACCACTGTGCAGCAGGTTGTGATCCGCAAAGAGCTGCCATCTCAAAAGTCTGTTTCAGAATGGCGTCCAGTCGCCAGTCATGAGGCTCCTTGAGGGCCGCTCCCCCCTCAACTGGAATGGTAGTGCGCTTAACCACAGCGCTAATCAAGGCGTCCACCTGAGGGCACGCCAGCAGCTCCTGGATAGCCGGTGCCAGGGGGTACATGCCTGTCAGGGCCCGACCCCCTTTGAATGAGGCCGCTGGTGCAGCCCATTCTAAATCTATCAGTTGTTGTGCCGCTTGCAAGAATGGAAAATGGCGGGCTGTAGGACGAAGACCTTCCAGCAGGGGGTTCTGCGCAGAGGGTACCGTAGCACTGGGACCTGTAATATTCAACTCCACCAGGCACTGAGACACCAGGTCGGAGAGATCCTCTTTAGGGAAGAACCGCCTCATGGTTCTATATGGCTCAATCCCTGAGGGAAGTTCCCCCTCGTCCGGGAGTTCGGACTCGTCCGGTGAAACCTCTGGGTCCGACTGATCCGGACTGTCTAGCGGCGGGAGGTCCCGCTGACGATAAGGGCGTGAGGGTCCAGGAACAGGATCCCCTGGAGCCACAACCGCAGCAGCAGCCGCAGCAGCCACCGCAGCAGGAACAGCAGGAATAGCAGGGCCTGGACGGGAGGCTGTTTGCATCTGTACAAAGGCATGAATCCCCTTTAAAGAGATCCACCCAGGAAATGGAAGCGGTCTCTAATCGCCGGGGTACGAGATCCCCCGGGATTCCAGGTTGGTCGAGACTGCCCGCTAAATCCGGGGTAGCCCCTGGGGAACTGGCAGCAAATCGTGGCTGAGACTGGTCCTGGCCCGAGGGTCCCACGGCCTCCTCACATTGGGCACATAGGGAGTCTGGCTCTTCACTGCGCGTGGCTCTAAGCTGGCATGCAGAGCAGAGGCCGAGGGCTTTAATGCCGGAGGCAGGAGGCGCCCCTGCCGAAGACGCTGAGGCGTTCTGTTCCATTGAAAAATATGCGCTTAATGAGAAGCGGCAGCAATATATACTTAATACAACAGGCGCTCAATAATCTGCGGCAGCAATATACGCTTAATGCAACAGGCGCTCAATAATATGCGGCAGCAATATACGCTTAATGCAACAGGCGCTCAATAATATGCGGCTAGCAATATACGCTCAATGATATGCAATATGCTCTCAGCAATATGCGGCTAGCAATATACGCTCAATGATATGCAATATGCTCTCAGCAATATGCGGCTAGCAATATACGCTCAATGTCATCCAATATGCTCTCAGCAATAGGCGGCTAGCAATATATGCTCAATGTTATCCAATATGCTCTCAGCAATATGCGGCTGAGCAATGTACGCTGAACAATATGCAATATGCTCTCAGCAATATGCGGCTTAGCAATGTACGCTTAATAATATAATATGCGCGTAGTCATAGACAGGCGCCTATCATGGGCGCTCAATACCTGAGCAAGGCCAACAAAATGGCGCTCTTCCACGGCGTGCCGCCTACAGGCCACGCCGCCGATCCTCGTTCCTCGGAGACCAAAGAATAAGAGATGTACGCCTTACCTGATCCTCGGCGCTTCCCGGCTGGAACCCGGGCGGTCTCCGGCTGCGGGGGGGAGAGGGCAAATACCTTCACCGCCGCGCTTTGAGGAAATGCACCCGCTGCCTCGTCCACGCCGGGACCGAGGCACCTCGTTCGCCCCGCCCGAGCCTCGCCCGGGGGCTACGTCCCTGCCGCGATTCGGCCACCGGACCGAGGACTTAAACCTCCGGGGGATCACGGAAATCACCCCAGGGAACTCAACTGGGGGAGGGACCCCAAGGGTATCACCGCAGGAGTGCGGGGCTCGATGGTGCTGTAGAAGTCTTAGTAAGAAGAAAGTAGAAAGTAGATTGGAAACACGCTCAGCGAGCGTGCAGGCTCTCCAAACTGCTTTGGAGACGGAAATTACTGAGTTGCTACACTTCCTGTAGGGGTATATATACCCGTGCTGACGTCAGATCTGTCTCCAACTGCTAGCACGAGCATACTATACCCATTTGCTCTGAGTCCATCTGGCTACACGCCAGGAAATGGTGGAAATTTCCATCTTACCTGACAAGTGATTCAGAGTTCAGAAATTTCTCCCAACAAAATGGATACACTTTCAGGTCTCCAATACTCAAAGACTCCCTGAGCCTTTTCTGGGAAACCAGCAAGGCTGTACTCAGATGGGAGAAAATCTCTTATTTAAGGCACAGGAACAAATGTTTAAATGCAAATATTTTAGAGCTAGAAGATAAACTAAAAGAGGCTAAGAGAACCATGATTGCTCTACCTTCCTCAGAACATTCTGCAAGCTATCATGTGGTACTTAGCTCCTTACAGGCTCATCTTCATCAACACGCAAACAATTTTCACTATGCGGAACACACCTATTTTAAATATGGAAATAAAACTGGGAAACTGTTAGAAAACTTAATAAAAGTCTGAAGTAAAACATATAGAAAAATTGAAAACTCCAAGATACCTGGGCAGTTCGAGGGGCAGACATTGGTGAAGTGCTATGTTCATTTTATGAGAAGCTCTACACAGACGATAGACTGGGGTGGGGGGGGCAGACTGAAGAAAAAAAGATTCATTAAAAACATCCCAATTCCCCAAATCTGAGCCCAACAACTAACATACCTAAAAACACCAATCCCCTACGGGAATATTGAATACCATTAAATTGAGTAAAACAGGAAAAGCGCCAGGACCAGACTGTTTTTCTTATGATTATTATAAAATTTTGGGAGGACATGTGATAGACCCACTGTGCCATTTCCATAAAGATGCGTTAATAGGTGCATTCCCTCAAAATTTTAATAAAGCTTATATCACAGTATTGCTGTTCCTGCGCTGCCCCCTGAAACAAGAGCACAAAGGAAAAAAAGGACTTGGACTGTTTAGGGCGGTCCTCAGGCAGCTTATGAATCTTGTTGTCGCCTAAAGATTTGATAAGATGTTCCAGGTCCTCCCCAAAAAGCAACTTACCCTTGAATGGGAAAGTAACTGCGATTTAGAAGAGGAGTCTGCCACCCAATTTCGCAGCTAGAGGCGGCGTCTGGCAGACACCGCTGAAACCATGGCTCTGGCCTGCATCCTGAGGAGATCATATGGGGCATCAGCCCCATATGCAACTGTGGCCTCCAGCCACTCCGCCTGCTCCGCCTCTGCAGACGGGAGGTCCTGGGTGCCGAGTAGTTGGTGAACCCACCTGAGACTTGCACGCTTCATGAGACTGTTACAGACTGTCGCCCGAACACCGAGCACTAGAACTTCAAAGATCCTTTTGAGATGTACCTCCAACTTCCGATCCTGAAGGTCCTTCAAAGCCGTCGCTCCAACCACCGGGATTGGTGGTTCTCTTTGTGACAGCGGAAACCGAAGCATCCATCTTAGGGACCTTGAGCATCTCTAGGCAGTGGTCCGGGAGGGGATAGAGCTTGTCTATTGCTCTAGCCACTCGTAAGCCGGATTCCCATTCCCGGAAAAGTAACTGCATTAGCATAGGATGAAAAGGGAAGGTACATAGAGGGGCTCTCAGTCCTACCAGGACAGGGTCCACGTTATTGAAACCGGGGGTACTAGCCGATTCCTCTGGAAGGATCTAGGCCCAACTCGGCTAGAAAAAAAAGGGAGGAGTGGATCCAGCTCCTACCGTTGGAACAAGCGTAAGACTCGCGGGTAGTCCCCTTCGACCGGTGGATTCTGAATTAAAGGATCTGCATCCGGATCAGGATCCGGGAACTGAGATAGGAGGATCCGGCGACTTCTGCGCCCCTGGTATGGTCCAAACCCGATTAGTCCCCTGGGAATCTGGGAGCTTGGGTCCCTGGTCTGTAGAATCCCTAGGCACCTTTGCAGGTGGAGGGCCTATAGGAACCTTTACAGGTGGGGGGTCTTTGGGGGGGATCCTCCTGCTGCAGCAAGCTGGCGACATAAGCTCTGTGTAATAAAAGTACAAAATCAGTAGTAAAATGAGAAGAGGCTTTCCCTGGAATTGGAGGAGGGGGGATATTGTCCTGAGGGTCCAGGATCAAATCTGGAGAGTCCACGGGGATTACATTTATTTATTTATTTTATGGCTTTTATATACCGACAAACGTTGGGAACATCTCATCGGTTTACATAGAACAAAAATTAGCAACAGGCTTTACAGGTAACATGTAACTAACAAGGAACAGAAGTATCAACAGGCTTTATAGGGAACACAACTATTGAGGAATATAAACTTAGAATAGAGATAAATTAGTGAACGTTGAGTAAACATAGTTTGCATGGAGGATACAAAGAACATGCTATATACAAATAATGTGCAGGGGTTAGCTCGTAAAAGGATTTGAGAAAGGCTGAGGTGGCAGTAGAGCGAGACAGACTGAGGTGGTAGAAGTGTGAGTGGTCGGTTAGGTGTAAGACTGCTTGAAGAGCCAAGTCTTAAGGTTTTGTCTCAATATTTTAGGGCAGGTTTCTTGGCGGAGTGAGGCTGGTAGTTTGTTCCAAAGGTAATCCGGAGGGGATTGAGGAACTTCAGAATCCCTTCCACCGTCCAGCAAAGAAACAGGCTTGATGTGTGCAGCAGGAGGCAGACTCTTCATATGAGATACAAAAATGGCAATAGAGGCATCAGGAGGGTGGGGGGGGGGGGGGGGAGGAGTTGCTGCAGGAAGGGCAAAGTCCTTCTGTGCCTGGCTGCTGCAAGCGAGCAGGAGAGAGAGAAAACTGCTCTCCACTCCTTCCCCCATAAGCTTGCTGGTCCTCGTACAAAGTACTGATTAATAAAAAGTAAAAACCTTTCCTCTTTTTTTTTTTCAGACAGCTTACAGTGACAGAGGAATTTTACTTCTCTGACAACAGACCAGAGGCATAAAACGTCTCAGGGGTCTCAACCTGAGGCATGAAACTTCAGGGGTTTCAACAGGGGAAAGACTGGAACACCAGTATCACCCCAGAGCCAGGCAAGAGACCCCAGGGAAAAGGGTCCTAGGATGAAAAATCAAGGGGTCAGGACCCCCCCAGGCCCAAACAAGAGCGAGGAGTCAGAACAAAACTGCTGCTGATTAATAAACTTTTTTTTTTTTTTTTACACTTCTTAAACACTGGGAATTAAACCAATACTTGCTTGATCCTTTATAAATAGAGAAGGGAGAAGAACTTCCGCAAACCAAAAACTGCTACAAAGAAAGGGAACCACAGGTTCTGCTATCTGCAACTCCCAAGCGCTTCCCTCTCTTGCAATAAGCTTGGAAAAGCTTTGATCGGGTCTCATGGCATTCTCGGCTCTTTATTGCTTTGGCCTGTTGGGAGCTGTGGTTACCTACATTTCTCTACTATATAAGGATCAGACATCCAATCTTTTAGTTAATGGGAGTACATCTAAAGCCTTCATCCCACAAAGAGGGGTGAGTCAGGGCTGTCCATTGTCTCCACTGCTTTTACTCCTGGGGGAATTCTGCACTACTGTGGAACGCAGAATTGCCAAATTCTGCGCAGAAAATAGCAGAGGCAGCCCCGGCATGCCGCGAACGGAGCGCATCCCACAGCACACGCTCCATTTGCGGCGAAGATGAAGGCCCGGCGTGCCATTCGTGGCAAAAAAGGGGAGGCCCCCATGTGCTGTGCTCCATTCGCAGCCAAGATGAAGGCCCAGCACGCCGTTCGTGGTGCACACGGGGGGGCCTTCCCTTTTCGCCGTGAACGGCACGCCGGGTCTTCATTTTTGCCCGAATGGAGCGCGTCCCGCGGCATGCCGGTGAGAGAGAATGTGTGTCAGAGAGGAGAGGGGAGGGTGACAGAGCATGGTTGCTAAGAGGGGGGGTGGGGAGGGTGAGAGCAGGAGAGTGTGAGAGCATGGGAGGTAAGAGGGTAGGTGGGGGGATGCCTGAGTGTGGGTTTCAGAGAGAGGGAGCCTATATGAGGGGGAGGGGGATGCCAGTGAGAGAGAATGTGTGTGAGAAAGGAAAGGGAGGGTGAGGGAGGGTGAGACACAGCTTGGTTGGTAAGAGGGGGAGTGGGGGGATGCTTGAGTGTGGGTTTCAGAGAGAGGGAACCTATATAAGGAGATTGTGAAGGAGTGTGTATGTGCGTGAGAGATTGGCAGATCGTGTGTATGAAAAAGGGATCATGTGAATGTGAGTGTGCTAGCCTGTGTGAAGGGATTGTATATGTGTGAGACAGAGCTTGTGTGAAGGGCTGCGTGAGAGAGCAACATAGGTAGCCTGTGTGAGGATGTATGTGTGAAAGAGAAATGGAGCTTGTGTGGGTGTGTATGCAAGAGAGAGAGGGCCCTGTATGAGGGGATGTGTGTGCGAGAGAGGGAGCCTGTATGAGGGTGTGTGTATGTGGAAGGGACACAGTGAATTTCTAGGGAAATTCTGTTCAAAATATTTAAAAAATTCTGCAACTTTCAGTAATAACTTTTTTCTGTAATAATTTAAAATGTAATTAAAGACTGTCATGTAAATTGTGTTATTTTGACCAAAATAAAGTTTGCAGAATTTTCAGTTTTTGTGCGCAGAATTCCCCCAGGAGTATGCTTTATATACTCTCTATTGATCCACTTCTCCAGATCATAGCAGATGACAAAAATTTCGGGCCTCGATGTGAGAAGAACCTCTTAAAATAGCAGCTTTTGCTGATAATATAATTTTTTTTTAACCAACCCCCAAATTTCTTTACCAAAGGTCTATTCTCGGGTCTCAAATCTGAGGCAATGTAGGTACATGGGAATCTTAAATTAAACTGGGGGATCAACTTTTCCGCTGCATTGGAATGACACAAATGACACAAATATTAAATACCTAGGGATACTAATTCCTTCTGCAATAGATCAAATATATCATTGTAACATACACCCAATGTTGCAAAAATTACAAACAATTGAAGGCACGTTTGAGACAGTGGTCAAATTTCCTTCTTTCCCTAACTGGCAGAATTAATTTATTCAAAATGACGAACTCCCTAAATGGTTGTACTTTCTACAAATGCTCCCCATATGGCTAAACAAAGCTGAGGGATTGGAAATTAATAGAACACTTAGACAGTTCATATGGAAGGAAAAGAAAGCTAGACTAGCATTAAGTCATTTATGTGAGTCAATTACAAATAGCTTGTCCAGATTTCCAGAAATACAATTTAGTTTGCATGAAGGGTCAATTTGAAGGATTGGTTTTCTGGATCCTCTTACTTTTCACCGATAGCCCACTTACAAAGTTGGTTTAAAGGTTACTTGCTATCCACTCTTGTCCAACTCACCCCCTTACAAATCCCTGTTCAACCCAAACATTTCCTAATTCTATCTTCCAGGCGACAGGCTTGGTCTGGTCATATCTTTGTAAACTACTTAAAGTAGGTTCAACTTTAACTCCACTGTTGATAATTTGTGGAAACCCGTTATTCCAACCGGGGACTGAGAAGTATAGCTTTCAAGATTTACAACAAGAATACCTGCTGCCCAGCTCAGACTTCTATGCCTACCTACAACTTTGGCACTATGTACTAAACTCTGGCCTAAACACTTTCCCCCACAGCATAAAACAGCAATTGGAGGAGCTTTTCATTGACCACCATTCTGTGAAGTTCTCTTGTTCTAAATTCTCTAAATTGTTAACCACATACATTAAAATTGAGAACTATCCAGATCTAAAAAATAGATAGTCTAAGTACCCTGCTCTAACGCTATCCTCCGATGAAACAATTATTTACAAAATATAGCACGTGTCTCAGAAAATACAAATTTAAGGGAACTGCTACTCAAGTTTATTTGGCAGATAAACTATTCCAAAACTAAAGCCTTCCAGGTGAAGATATGTTCTTCGCCCATTTGTCTTAAGTGTGAAATTTTTTATGGTGATTTCTTACACTGTTTTTGGTCCTGCCCAAAGATCATGACATTCTGGTCACAAAAACAAGCATTTTGTTCCATTGCATGCGCTCAGGACATTCCAGAGGACCCTAGAGTTTGGCTGTTTGGCCTATACCCCTGTAAACAAATTAAGTTCACCAAATCTCAGACAATTTTTTTGGACAAAGCTAGTTTAATGACTAAGCAAACTATCTTGTCAGTCTGGCTTACCTCAGAGATTCCAACTTTCCCACATTGGACTTATAAAATGATTAAACTAGCTACATTCAATTACAAGACGGCTAAAGAATCCACTCCATGTAAGTGGGACGTGACTAAGCAAATCTGCTCCCAGTTTATTCAGCATCAATCTCAGGAGATTAAAAATAGTTTTGCAGCCCTGTGTCCTGAAGGAAAAGACAAGAGGAAGGAAATAATCTCTTTCCCCTGTTCTACCTAATCTAACTGGTCCTTAATGGTTACAGGAGGACCAAAAGAGCTAAAGGACCCTTCAAATGAAGTCAAATGAAGTTACTTTCTCATACACTGGAATCAGTCTCTACGCTCAATAGCCCATTAAACTCAATGCATACTGGGGCAAGGGAGGGAATCACAATACAAAAAAACTTTGCTATAGAAATTTGTGTATAAAACATTAGATGCAGTCATGTGTTTCACTCTTAAATTAATTATTAAACAACACTGTTAGTAGCATTGATAGCCTTATTCTTAAGTATTATTACTGTTCAAACCAATGCTCTGTCTTGTCATTTAATGGTTATTAACGATGACTTTCAAATGTTCATACCAGCTGGGCTTCAAAGTACTGTTACTGTTGTATGATATAACTATTGACTGTACTGTTTGTGTACGAATCAATAAAAAGAAGAAAAAAAAACATTAACTGCTACACTTAAATCAGTTGGCTCACAAAAAACTGCTGATTGTCTCAGTCAGTCTGTCCACCTAAAAACATATATTCCAGCAGATAAAGGGTCTTTTTCTCTCTTTCTGCCAGTTCCATCACTTTTAGGGTTTCAAATGTCACACTGTTGCCGAGGCTCCGAGGGTGACATCAGCTTGCTCCATCTTTGGGCTTAACCTCATTGGCTCTAGCTGCTGAAGCCTATGAAACACTGCCAACTGTTGTCCAGTGTAGGATTGTCAGGAAAAAATAAATGTTCAAGTTTTATATGGTAAGATAATATTAAGAATCAAACTCTTATTTTGCCAGACCCAATGCAGAAATGTAGGTTTTTTGGAAAGAGATGAAGAGTTACATCTTTCTGTGCATCTCTAGAATACTATCTATTACTGTCACTCAACTACGCAATTCTAGTTGCTGTATTGGTCCTGCCAAAATTGGATTAAGTTGATACCTTTAAATTGTTGTAGCATGTATGTTTGTTTTCAAGTCCACAGACCCTTTCTACATTACAATAGATTTGCAAATTTTTTTTTAACTCACTTTTGCATAAATAAGTAGATTCCAGCTTCTCTCAAAAAAAAATCCCACTATTAAACATGCTGCCTATAAAGTACTTATGATCTTCAGCATTCCGTTCTTGTATTACTAGTTCTGAAACATAACTTCTCCCAAAATATGCTGTCTAAAAAGAGCATAAAATACATATTTAAATGCAATGTGACTCCTTTAAGTCTATAAATGTTCAAATGGTTCACACAAATGGCAGTCTACTACAAAAAAAAAAAAAAAAACACACAACCTTAATCTTCAAAGCAAAAAAAAAATGTTCATAGAAAAGTAGAAAGCCAAGACTGCTCAGGAATCGTATTGCATATTTACCTTGTCTCATCAGCATTAGCTGGTGCTCATGTCTAGCTGTTTCCATTTCAGCTTCTAGTTTCTCTTTGGCTTCCCTCATGTTCCTGTCAACTTGATGACGCTGTTGCTTTTCCATTTCATCCAGGGCTTTCCATCGGGATGAATACTCAAATTCAAATGTTCCAGGTTGAGCAAAGCGTGGCGGCTGCTCTCTCTCCCTAAAATATTAACATACCTGATTCTAACATACCCATTACCCAAGATCTTATTTATCAAGAATCAGATGATTTTAAACACTCAAAGTCTGGTCAATAGTCAATATATTAGCAGTCAAAAGCATCCCCTCAAAATGTTGTAACCCACAGAATGCTCCAAGAAGCACAGGCTAACAGTGTCTAATCAGCTAAGTTAGTCAATCAAGGAATCAACTTGTAGTAGGACCTAGGCAAACACTTTCTGCTTCAGGACAGTAAAATGACTTTCTGGTCTCACTGGCCAGTATAACTTTTTCAGCTCCAGATAAAGCAGATTTGCTTACCTGTAAATAGGTGTTCTCCAAAGACAAGGATATCAGGCCTCACACATGGGTGACATTCGATAAGCAAGTTGCTTACCGTAAACCGTGTTTCCATAGATAGCAGGATGAATTAGCCATGCTGCCTGGGAGCATGCACGCGACCAAAGTAGGCGGAGATTCTCTCAGTAAGTCACAGAGCCTTGAACTCTGTGCGGTCGTCTTCCCGCATGAACCCAAGTCCTCCCCTCAGTCTCTTTGTAGCCAAGCCAGTATTCATGAAATTAAGTTTTCTTTATTTGACTGGCTAGGGAGGCGGACGGGATTGCATGGCTAATTCATCCTGCTATCTACAGAACACCGATAACAGTAAGCAAACTTGCTTTTTCTTGTCGATAGCAGGGCTGAATTAGCCATGCTGTCTGGGAGTCCCAAGCTTTCGGATTGTGTCCACTTGTTGCAGACAGTAATGCGATGTGAAAGTATGAATGGATGACCAAGTAGCTGCTTTACAGATGTCTATCAATGCTACCTTCTTGAGATGAGCACTCATGTCAATGTGGCTCGTATCTGGTGCGCATGAGGTCTTTTGTCTAGTTTAATAGAGCATTTCTCGTAGCAAAACAATGCATTGCGATAACCAGTTGGCAACAGTTCTTTTAGAGACTGGATGACCAGGGTTGTTGGAGTTAAGAGAGAGAAAGAGCTGAGAAAGTCTAGAAGGAGAATGAGTTCTCTGTTTATAGTAAGCCAGAGCCCATTTACAATCCAGCGAGTGTAGGAGGCGGTCTCGCTCATTGTGATGAAGCTTCGGCATGAAGATCGGCAAGGTGATAGTCTGATTGAGATGGAAAGCAGATACCACCTTGGGCAAAAAGGTGGGGTGAGGTCAAGGCAGTCTACTACAAAAAAAAAAACCCCTTAATCTTCAAAACAATCAAACCAAGAAAGGAATGTAGTGAACTAAGGTTTGCTATTCGTTCACTCTTATAGCTGATGTGATCGCCACCAAGAATACCATTTTCCAGGTGAGGTATTTTACGTGACAAGTTTCCAAAGGCTCAAAAGGAGACATCATTAGCTGTTAAGAACATGCCATACTGGGTCAGACCAAGGGTCCATCAAGCCCAGCATCCTGTTTCCAACAGTGGCAATCCAGGCCATAAGAACCTGGCAAGTACCCAAAAACTAAGTTCTAGGATAATGTTAAGGTCCCAGGGTACAGGTGGTCGGAGGTGAAGCATACCTCGCATGAATCTGGAGACCAGAGTGACTGGAAATGAGAAGGCCATTGTGGGGTTGATGAAAGGCCGCAATAGCACTGATGTACACAAACTGATGTGGTAGCTAGACCAGTTTGGTAGAGAGAGTGGAGGTACTCTAGGAGATCTGCAGCAGTAATGGAGAAAGGATCAAGATTCCGAGGTCTGCACCATTCGGAGTATCGATGCCATTTCCCTATATAATTGTGCCGGGTTGAAGGTTTCCTTGAGGCAATAAGTAGATCTTCCACCTGGTAAGGAAAGCCAAGGTGCTTTAATATCTGCCTTTCAATCTCCACACCATCAGGTGGAGGGATTGATGCATCGGATGGAGGAGTGAACCTCCTTCCTGTTTGAGGAACTGTTAATCGGCCCCCAGAGGAAAGGGTGGGGCTATGGAAAGGCGGATGAGATACGCATACCATGGTTGTCTCGGCCAAGCTGGAGCTATGAGAATCATGTCCGCTATTGTCTTGAATACATTTCTGAATGGTCCTTGATATTAGAGGGATGGGAGGATAGACATACAGCAAGCCATCCGTCCATGGAATGAGGAAGGCGTCTGGAGCATATTGAATCTTGCTGGGGTAAACTGAGCAAAGAACTTGAGTTTGTCGGTTTTCCTCCATGACAAAGAGGTCAATTGTTGGGAAGCCCCACTGTTGGAAGATGGTGAGGGCTACCTCTCGATTTAAAGTCCATTCGTGTGGGTGAAAAACTCTGCTCAGGCGATCCACCGTAACACTGTCCAGACCCGGCAAATAGGTGGCCTGGAGGGATACATTGGTTACCTCAGCCCAATGGAGTACTGACAGTGTCCATGAACCAGACCCTCCCCTTTGTTTATGTAAAACATGGCGACTTGGTTGTCTGTGTACACCATGAGGCGTTTTCCTTTGACCTGAGAGAAGGTGGTCTATAGTGCTCTCCCGATTGCCCGTAGTTCCAGGAGGTTGACCTGGTATTTGAATTCCTTGGGAGACCACAAGCCTTGTGTCCTGAGATCGGCAAGATGGGCTCCCCAACCCTTCCTGAAGGCATCTGTCGTATTAGTTGATGAGGAGGAACTCGCCCCACCAACCTCCTGTGGATAGGTTGGTGGGAGAGAGCCACCACTGAACGTCTTCAACCACTGGTTTGGTTACCAGTACTTTGGTTGTTAGCGGTTGTAGGAATTGAGACCAATGCTGTTTGAGGCCCCATTGCAAGCGACGCATGTGTAGTCTCGTGTGAGACATGACATGAATAGCTGCCACCATACGACTCAACAGCTAAAGTGCTCAATGTGCAGAGGAATGAGATTGGCTGCGCAAGTGTTATGCCAGGCAGGAGAGAGTCAAGGGTCTGTCTTGTGGTAGGTAGGCTCTTCCCGCTACCGTACTGATTAGGGCTTCAATGAACTGTAGTGACTGGGTAGGCTGTAGGTGCGATTTCTCATAATTTATTAGGAAACCTAGGTTTGTAGACACTTGATCGTGCGTACTGTGTGTGTTCTCAGAGCATTTGGGTCTGAGGCTACTAAAAGCCAGTCGTCCAGATAGGGAAAGATCTGGACTGACAGTTGTCTGAGATGAGCCACCGCCACTGCTAGGCATTTTGTAAACACTCTCGGGGCTGAGGAAAGGCCAAACAGCAGGACCTTGTATTGGTAGTGTCTGTTTTGGATCCAAAAACAGAGGTAGCACCAGGAGGAGGGGTGCATAGGTATATGCGAGTACGCCTCCTTCAGATTGATGGAACACATCCAATTGTTGGGTTGTAGGAGAGGGAGGATGTTCTTGAGAGAGGTCATCTTGAACTTCTTCTTCTGAATGTGTCTGCTGAGGTTCCGTAAGTCTAGAATGGGGCGAAGCCCGCCTGACTTCTTTGGGTTGAGAAAGTATTGGGAATAGAATCCATCATCCTGTTGCTGCAGAATCCTTTGAACAGACCTCTGTATTAATAGACTTGAGATTTCTGCTTGGAGTAATGGTAACTGGGTGGCTGCCTCTCAAAGAGAGGCAACATGAGGAAGAGATGGAATAGATACGAAGTTCAAGTGATAATCCTCTCGGATGATCTCGAGAACCCAACAATCCAGGGTGATAAGACTCCCAAGTGTTGTAAAAAGGTTGGAGACGTCCTCCTATGAAATGTGGTGGGGGTGGCTCGGCGAGTGTCAAAAATTAGGTGGCTGCTTCTGTGGAGCTGCCGGGCTCTGCCTGGGTTGTCTCGACTGATGTGGACGTGTGCAAGATTGATGGGGTTGACCGGAAGGTCTCAGTTAGTGTAATTATGTGACCAATACTTAGGAAAGGGTCGTAATTGGCCTCTTGGATAAGACCTGGGTTTGAAAGAAGGGAAGTACTTTTGAGATGTTACTTGATGTTCCGAGCGGGAAGTAAGAACTTGTCTCTGAATAAATTATCTCCTTTGCAAAGGATGTCCGCTAGCTTTTCATTGACAGTCTCGAATTGCACTTGCCCTCAACCAGGCAAGGCGTCTGGAAGCAACTGCTGCTGAAAACGACCTAGCAGAGGATTTGAAGGCTTCGTAAATAGATCTAAGTAGATGGCATAGGCCTTCTTCCATATCAAGGAAGGGTTGTGACAAGGTATCTTGACCCGAGATACAAGCTGGTCACAAGTTCTGCAAACATTCATACAAGTATTGCGTTATGTAGAATTATGGTGGTGAATTTTGGAAGATAGCATAGACGCGTGGTTGCTTGGACTCCGCTTCCCTGGACTAAGTCTGCATAAAAAGACCTTAGGGCCTGTGAAATTTGCAGCATGGCCTTAGATGCCAGATTCCCCGGCTGTAAAGGAATCTTGACCACCATTGGATGGGGGACTTGAAGGCAATGCTGCCAGAAGAATGTCCTGCACTCCTGTGCACTTTAATTAATTGAGGACCTGGTGGAATTATAGGAGATGGTCTGTGTCTCTTCAGGAGTGGTTCCTGCATTTGAGGTGACAATCTCTTTCTCCTGGATACGGATGACAAGTTGGAGAAAAAGGAATCTCAACTTCCCGAAGGACCCCCTAGATGATGTGGAGTCAGGGTCAGACAGCAGTTCCACATCCACTTCAGGACTTTCTCGTGGTTGTTTGCGGTGCATGGAATGTCCTGAGCGTTCGGGAATGTGTCGATGGGGCTTTAGCGTGCTCCAAGTGCTTAGGACGTGATGAGTGGTTTTTATGGCTGGAGTGCGCCATATGTGGACGTTCTAGTTGCGCCATGTTTAAAAGTTTTCGGCGCCAAAGGTTGTGGACAGTCAGGAACAGGTCCCTGAATCCAGCTCGACACATCCAATGGCCTTTCTCCCTGAGGAGATAAGTTAGTCGGTGCCTGGGTCTTTTTTGTGGGCACTGGAGGTTGTGATAACCTGGGCCCATTGCTCGGAGCAGAGTGGGTCTCGCAGTCCAAATGAGGAGGCCCTCTTGGTTGAAGACGCCTTTTTCTTTTTCGCCGGTCCCAGCGAGGAGTGCGTTGACTGCATCGGGGCATAGGTGCCCGATGTCCGTAGGCTGGCCATCTTCTTGGCGCGTTGTCACTGTGCTCGAGGGGGACATCTGACCACAGTCTTGGCAAGCGGCCTGGTTGTTGTCCGGCCCGAGGCAGTTGTAGCAATAGTTATGTCCATCTGTGATGGTCATAAAACTTTGCCGCATTCGCAATACTTGAAGCCTGATGGCTTCGGAGCCTTAGCAGTAGCAAAAACGTTTGAAACTGACAAAAATGAGAGAGAGAAAAATCCATGCGTGCGAACAGCTCGCGGAAAGGAAAAGAAAAAAAAGAGACAAGGGGAGGACTTGAGATCAAGCGGGAAGGCGACTGCACAGCCGCACAGAGTTCAAAGCTCTGTGACTCACTGAGAGAATCTCCGCCTATTTCGATCGCGTGCATGCTCCCAGACAGCATGGCTAATTCAGTCCTGCAATCGACGGGAAAAGAACCTGTCACACAACTTTAATCTCAAAGATTCTAGAGCTTTCAGTATGCTCTATTGAGCTTATGCAGCTATAGTCATCTCCCTGCCCCCTGGGCAGAGCACCTCAGTCCATGATATAGCTAATACATGGAGAAAAACTCACAAGGGAGGCAGGAGGGAATCTGAAGTCTGACATTCTGCTGTCCTCTGAAAACACCCGCGACAGGTAAGGAACTCTTTCTCTGAGAACAAGCAGTAACAGCAGTCCTCGCACATGCACAAATCCCTAGCTATAAGTTGCCCAAAAACAGAACAAAGCAGGGAAACCCCATAGTGCTGAAGGCTCCAATCTTTTTTCATTCATGAGGCAGTCAACCCAAAACAGAGTCTAGGTCTAGAATTGGGTTCTACATTAAAAAAGGCTCATTGGACAGCCAAAGACAAAAAAACCAAATGTGCAGCAGAGGCGCCCAAGGCAGCTATGTGAAGTGGACTTCATCTTACAAAACATAAACCAGAGTTTCTGAACAGAGAACCCTGACAAGCACAAGTAGACCTAGATCCTCCTGGAGACAGGAAAAGGCACAAGAACCAACCAAGAGAAGTGCTCTTAGACAAAAACCACAATGTCTTTTGGTATAACAAGGCAACTCAAAACCAATCCGGGGCTAGAGAGCACTCCAGAAAGAAGACTGCAGTTCACTACCATCTGAAGAACAGAATACATTTACAAAATTGTGCCCAATGACTGACCAATAGGCACAATGGCATAGAAACCAAGCAAACGCTTGGAAAAATAAGAAACTAAAAGTATCAATCTGTGGCAAATCCTACCTGCAGAGCACTACAAGAAAGCATCTGACCTCCCTCCAGATCAGATGGTATGGATCTGAGAGTGCCAAGGAATGGAAGCAGTATCCCTCTAATAGGATCACCGCTCCAAGACCACGACCACAGATAATGAGCTATGACTGAAGTTCACTCAGTCTCGGCACTGCCATTGACAGACATCATTCCACCCTGCAGGATAGCTCAAGTGAAAAAGAAAAGCACGTTAGCCAAGCAAAGCAAAAAAAAGCCAAAGGTAGTACCACTGAGAATTTGGCCATAAACAGGTAAAGACTGGTGTACCTTTCCCTTAAGACATAAAATAATGTACGTCAATGCACGCCACAGCTTTTCCCTTGATAGTCTGACTAAGTCAGAATACAAGGAGGCAGACCCCAGGGCTACAGGAAAAAGAAGCCTCTAGGTTACAGAAATCAATGTTGGCCAATATCCCAACAATACTACCCCCTACTGATTCCAGCAAGGAGTTGCCACCAAGACAGACCTCTCAGCAGACATAATTAACAGAAACTGAGAGCAAACCTCCCGAGGGAGAAGCCCAGAACTTCTCCACTGATACACAAAAATATGAGCAGTCTCTGTAGAAACGGGGCTTCACCACCACCCTGGAAACCCCGAGGGTACCAGATCAGATTCATACTGATCAGGACAGATCACTAATCTGGTACAGGTGTCAAAAACCTATTACCACAATAGCTCATACCTCCACTTAATAACCTCACAGTACACTAAGTGGATCAATGTCTACATGAACAAGGACCACCTTGTCCACCTATATACCCTGCCACCAACAAGGTTATACCTGAAATATGAGAATAAGTGACTGCAACAAAGGTGCAACAAAGGACCTCTGTTGCAAGATCCTCCATCCCCTAACAAAAAGAACCATGGATATGGCAAGTCATTCAGGATGCAGATGGGCTAAAACCCTCCTCAGAGGTAGAACCCATATATGAGCAACTGTTAAGAGTAGTCGCAAAGCAGAAATATGCACACTGCGCCCAGCAGTTACACGACATCAGCATTTCTTGCTGGGGACCAGCTAAGAGGGATCCCCGATCACTATAGGGAGTCAATGTGGAATAGCTCCACCACAAAGCAGCCCTGCTGTACAGTAGTTCAACAGTGGAATAAGCACTCCTGCCCAAAGGGCTCTCGGATCCAGTGGGCAAAAGTGTGCAGCCACCAGACAAACAAAACCCCCATTCCCCCAAAGAATAGGGAGCGAAAACAACCTCTCTCGGGGTGTAACAAAAGATGACCGAGTACAGTCTGGAAAACCAACCGCCATATTTCCCTTCCCTGAAGGGACAGAAAAGTGCAAAAGCAATCAGATCATTCTGATACCAAAAACTTCCCTACTCTCCAAATGAGAATAGGATACGGTCGCTAACCTATGAGGTTCAAGAGGCAACAAAACAGCTGCTGGTGGACACCTATGGGCCGATACAGTAAAGTGTGCTCAAGCCGAACGCACCGTTAGCCCCCATTTGGACGCGCGTTTGATGCGCTTTTACCCCTTATACAGTATGGGGTAATAGTGTGTGGAAAACGCACATCCAAACCCACCCCCGAAACTAATAGCGCCCGCAACATGCAAATGCATGTTGATGAGCCTATTAGTTAGTTCCACGCAATACAGAAAGTAAAATGTGCAGCCAAGCCGCACATTTTACGTTCAGAAATATACGCCTGCCAAAGGCAGGAGTTAATGGAGAAATTACTTACCTGATAATTTCGTTTTCCTTAGTGTAGACAGATGGACTCAGGACCAATGGGTATAGTGTGCTCCTGATAGCAGTTGGAGACGGATCAGATTTCAATCTGACGTCAACCCTAGTACATATACCCCTATGAAACGCCATGCTCTTCAGTATTCTCTTCGAAAAACAACTGTGGATAAGTGTGACTGAATAACTTGCATAACTTGGTTAACTTGAACCTGTTGATGTGGTTATAGCTGCAGACAGCCAGTGCACTCAACCGAAAAACGCCAACACTCGGTTGGTATGGTGTTCTAATTAGAGGAAAGCTTGGCTTACCAGTGTTTGTCTTGTTCTCTGGGATTGTCCCCAGAGGTTTCCGTGATTGTCGGCAGCCGTGGGCCCATCTGTCTACACTAAGGAACACGAAATTATCAGGTAAGTAATTTCTCCATTTCCTAGCGTGTAGCAGATGGACTCAGGACCAATGGGATGTACAAAAGCTACTCCCGAACTGAGTGGGAGGCTGCCCGTGGCCCACTTTGTACTACCCTTGCGAATGCTGTGTCCTCCCGAGCCTGAACATCAAGGCGATAGAACCTTTTAAAAAAAAACTCAAAACCTGGCTGTTCAAACAAACCTTCTTAACCAGACTTCCCTTTTCAGAACAAGCCTCCACATATCCAGACGATACATTCCTCCAATGTAAGACTGACTTACTGGATCACTTAATATCTATCTTAACACACTCAAGGAAATTCGATCCTACTCACTCTTAGGTCATACTTCCATTCTTGATGGGAATGGTCTCTCCATAACTTCTGACACTCTCACGAGCTTATTACCATCGCAATCTCAAGGCTTTATTGTATTGAACTACACCTAATTTGATTATTCTATAGATTTATCCCTGTACCTTTTGGTCAATGTCTCTTTGCAATTTATTGGATTGTGTACCTTATGTCTATGTCCCTTTGGTTTGGTTTTTGGTTTAAAAGTCTCCCCAGCCTTACGTGGCCTCTGTTTACAGTTTCCAATTACGTTCCTTAATTTTTTATTACTTTGCTCGCAGTTCCTTATTACCCTGTTCTTTGTAATGCTCGTTGCAACCTGTGTTTCACTGTAAACCGATATGATATGTAATCTACCACATGAATGTTGGTATATAAAAATCCAAAATAAATAATAAATATAGAACCTAGAGAAAATATGAATGGAGGACCATGTCGCTGCCTGACAGATCATGGCGGGTGACAGCATCTTGGTTTCCGCCCAAGACACTGCCTGGGCTCTAGTGGAATGGGCCTTGACTTGTAGAGATGGAGGCTTGCCTGCCTCTAAGTAGGCCACCTTGATAACTTCTTTGATCCAGCGGGCTAGGGTTGCCCTTGAGGCTGCTTCTCCTTGTTTCTTCCTGCTGTGAAGGATGAAAAGGTGGTCCCGTCTTTCGCATGGATTCCGACTTTTCCAGGTATCGGATTAGGAATCTGCAGGCGTTAAGATGGCGAAGACAGTGAGATTCCTCAAAGTCCTTATGCTTGTCTGGCGATGGTAGTGAGATGGTTTGGTTTAGATGGAAGTGAGAAACCACTTTTGGTAGGAAGGAGGGGACCGTACGTAGCTGTATGGATCCTGGTGTGAACCTGAGGAACGGTTCTCGACAGGACAGTGCTTGGAGCTCGGAGATGCGATGGGCCGAACAGACTGCCACTAGAAATGCAGTCTTCAAAGTTGGTAGTCAGAGGGACAGGCCATGGGTGGGTCTAAAGGAGGCTCCTGCTAGGAAATCTAAGACTAGGTTGAGATTCCATAAGGGTACCGGCCACTTAAGGGGTGGTTGGATCTACTTGACCCCTTTCAGGAAGCGGGAGACGTCCAAGTGAGAGGCTAGGCTTCCACCCTCCACCTTGGCTCTGTAGCAGGCTAACACGGCCACCTGTACTTTAATGGAGTTGAGGATTAATCCCTTCTGTAGACCATTCTGCAGAAATTCCAGAATCATGGGGATTTTGACTGTCTACAGGAGGATGTCGCGGTCTTCACACCAGGCTTTGAATATTCTCCATATTCGTATGTAGGTTAGAGATGCGGAAAACTTGCGTGCTCAGGGCAGAGTGTCAATCACCGCCCCAGAGTATCCGCTCTTCTTCAGGCGTGTCCTCTCAATGGCCAGACCACAAGAGAATAGAGTTGGTTCTTCGTGGAGGATCGGGCCTTGTTGGAGCAGTTCCCTGTGTGGAGGGAGAGGGCTCCCTGTCAGCAGTCTTTGCTTGTCTGCGTACCACGGCCTTCTTGGCCAGTCCGAGGCCACTAGAAGTACTGGTCCCCTGTGGTGTTCTATCCTGCGGATGATCCCGCCCAGTAGCGGCCACGGAGGGAAGGCGTATATAGCAGGACTTCATGTGGCCAAATCTGGACGAGGGCATCGATCCCTTGGGATTGTGGGTCCCGTCTACGACTGAAGAAGTTGGTAACTTGGGCGTTGGACCTGGTTGTCAGGAGGGCCATGGCTGGTGTTCCCCAGCGGTTTACTATCAACTGGAAGGCTGTGGCCGACAGCCTCCATTCCCCTGAGTCTAGACTTTCTCTGCTGAAGTAGTCCACAATGATGTTGTCTTTTCCCACGATGTGGGCGGCTGAGATCTTTTGTAGGTTTGATTCCGCCCACTCCATTAGGGGTTCTATTTCCAGTGACACCTGTTGGCTTCTGGTTCCTCCCTGTCAGTTGATATAGGCCACTGTTGTGGCGTTGTCCGACATGACTGACCGATTCGCCCCGGAGTCTGTGACTGAACCACAGGCAGGCTAGCCTGACTGCCCGTGCTTCCAGTCTGTTGATGCTCCATCCCTACTCTTCCTTGTCCCATTGTCCCTGGGCAGTCAGTTCTTGGCAGTGGGCTCCCCACCCTCAGACTCGCATCCGTGGTGAGCAGGATCCAGGTCGGTGGGGATAGCCTAACTCCCTTGCTCAGGTGGTCTTCTTGTAGCCACTATTGTAGCTGGTTTCGAACCTCTCCTGGAGCTGTAGTCGAACGGAGTAGTTCTGGGACATCAGATTCCATCGTGACAACAGGGAACGCTGTAGGGGGGGGGGGGGGGGTAGCATGTGCGCCCTTGCCCATGGTACCACTTCCAGTGTTGATGACATGAGGCCGAGGACTTGGAGGTAGTCCCACACGCTGGGGCGAAGATTAACAGGTTTTGCAACTGGTTCATCAGCTTTGTTCTCCTTGAAGGAGTCAGAATAACCTTGTCTTGTCTGGTGTCGAACCTGACTCCCAGGTATTCCAGAGATCGGGAGGGCTGCAGACAGCTCTTGTTTGTGTTGACCACCCACCCGAGGTTCTCCAGTAGAGTTTTGACTATGGTGGTCGCCTGATGGCTTTCCTCTGGGGATTTTGCTCTGATCAGCCAATCGTCCAGATATGGGTGTATTAGGATTCCTTCTTTCCTCAATATCGCCGCCACTACAACCATGATTTTGGTGAACGTTCGAGGTGCTGTGGCTAGCCTGAAGGGTAGTGCCCGGAACTAGTAGTGGTGTCCAGGATCACGAAGCGTAGAAAGCGCTGATGCTTGTGGTGGACCGGGATGTGCAGGTAGGCTTCTGACAGATCCAGGGATGAGAGGAATTCTCCCGGCTGTATCGCTCTTATGACAGAGCATAGGGTTTCCATGCAGAAGTGAGGGACCTTCAGGTGACGGTTGACAGACTTGAGATCCAGGATGGGTCGGAATGTATCCTCTTTCTTGGGAACGATAAAATAGATTGAATAGTGCCCAGTTTTTGCTTTTGCATGGGCACCAGCGTTATGGCCTTTAAGGCGAGCAATTTGGTCAGCGTGGTTTCCACTGCCCTACTTTTGGAGAGGTCATGGCAGGGAGATTTCACAAATTTGTCTGGAGGAATGTTGTGGAAGTCCAGATAACATCCCTCTCGAATGATGGTTAGGAGCCACTTGTCCGAAGTTATCTCGACCCATCTTTGGTAGAATAGGGCAAGCCTGCCCCCATGGCTTCATCCTGTGGATGGGCCGGCTGATTTTCATTGTGGGGGTGCGGCTAGGGCCTGGGCCTGAGCCGGCTCCCCTTCTGCTGTGTTTGTTCCGAAAGGACTGGCCCCTGCCTGCGGGCCGAGATGCTTGATATGTATTTTTTGTATGGTTTGAAGAGCTGTGATCTCTGCCCTTAAGATGTTCGGGAGGGGGGTGGGGGCACTGGCTTCTCTTGTTCTTGTCCTCCAGTAGCCGCGGTACTGGTGATTCGCCCCATTTGTCGACTAACTTTTGCAGTTCACTTCCAAACAGGAGGGTTCCCTATAATTACACAATGTTGGGTTCCATATTAGGTGCTACAACCCAAGAAAGAGATCTAGGCGTCATAGTGGATAACACATTAAAATAGTCGGTTCAGTGTGCTGCGGCAGTCAAAAAAGCAAACAGAATGTTGGGAATTATTAGAAAGGGAATGGTGAATAAAACGGAAAATGTCATAATGCCTCTGTATCGCTCCATGGTGAGACCACACCTTGAATACTGTGTACAATTCTGGTCGCCGCATCTCAAAAAAGATATAATTGCGATGGAGAAGGTACAGAGAAGGGCTACCAAAATAATAAGGGGAATGGAACAGCTCCCCTATGAGGAAAGACTAAAGAGTTTAGGACTTTTCAGCTTGGAGAAGAGACGGCTGAGGGGGGATATGATAGAGATGTTTAAAATTATGAGAGGTCTAGAACAGGTAGATGTGAATCGGTTATTTACTCTTTCAGATAGTAGAAAAACTAGGGGGCACTCCATGAAGTTAGCATGGGGCACATTTAAAACTAATCGGAGAAAGTTCTTTTTTACTCAACGCGCAATTAAACTCTGGAATTTGTTGCCAGAGGATGTGGTTAGTGCAGTTAGTATAGCTGTGTTTAAAAAAGGATTGGATAAGTTCTTGGAGGAGAAGTCCATTACCTGCTATTAAGTTCACTTAGAGAATAGCCACTGTCATTAGCAATGGTAACATGGAATAGACTTAGTTTTTGGGTACTTGCCAGGTTCTTATGGCCTGGATTGGCCACTGTTGGAAACAGGATGCTGGGCTTGATGGACCCTTGGTCTGACCCAGTATGGCATTTTCTTATGTTCTCATGAGTCTCGTCTTGGAAGTCGCGTCGGCTGACCAGCTTCGGAGCCAGAGCTGCCTTCTGGCTGCCACCACGGACGAGACATCTCTGGCTGCAGCGCGCACCAGGTCGGAGGTCGCATACGTGAGGAATGATACCCCTGGGTTTTAGTGCTTTGACGGGTGTGGTGGCGTTCCTGATCTTTGATAAACAGGTGCTTGTCACCACAGTGCAGTAGGCCGCAATCTGTAGCGACATAGCTGATACGTCGAATGACAGAGTATGGATTCCAGACGTCTGTCCTGGGCATCCTTGAGTGCTGCTCCTTCCTCGACTGGGATGGTAGTGCACTTAGTGACCACGCAGACCATGGCATCCACGTTGGGGAATGCCAGGAGATCTTTTGCCATGAGGTCCAGGGGGTACGTGGCTGCCAGGCTCCGCCCTCCTTTGAACGTGGCCTCCGGAAAGTCCCATTCCAGGTCAATCAGCTGTTGGACAGCTTGCAGCAAAGGGGAATGGCGGGAGGCCTGAGAATTTCTCGAGGAGGGGGTTCATCTTCGGTTCCCCTGTAGCACTTGTGCCTGGGATAGCGAGCTCTTTCAAGCTGTCTGCCACGAGGTCTGAAAGCTCGTCTTTCGCAAAGAACCGCCTCATGGTTTGGTAGGGTTCCGTTCCTGGAGGGATTTCTCCTTCCTCCAGGGAGTCTTGACCCTCATCCAATGTGTCCGTGTCCCCAAAGCTGGGGCTTTTGGGCGGGCGAGGCACTTCTCTGGGTTTAGAGGGTCCCGGGACGTTAGGGTCCTCTGGGGGAGGCTGTGGCTGTGTCATCGTAGGCACCGGTTGCATGTGGACGAAGGTATGTAGGCCTCTGAAGAATTCTACCCCGGAGAAAGATGCTGGGTCTAAATTGAGAGGTGCTGCGTCCCCGGGAAGCCCCGTTTGAAGGAAGCTCCCGTTGGGAGTAGCGAGGTCCAGTGTACTGTCTGTGGAACCGGATCCCCGTATTGGCTGGGAAGGAACTTGGGCTGAATCACCCAGGGCCTCCTCACACTGTATACACAAGGCCGTAGCCTCTTCGTGCTTCGCCGCTCTAATGTGGCATGCTGGGCAGAAGCCCTGGGCCTTAAGCTTCTTGTCTGGTGGTGCCGTGGTTTGTGTGCGCAATCGTACGCCGGGAGGCTGAGATATGCGCTCCAGGTACGCCGAAGTTGTGCATGTAGGTCAGATGCGCGCAGAGAGATGCACCCGCCGCTCTGCGCACAGGATGTTACTTATGCGCCCGGCACAGTTGAGCGCGTGGCTGTGCCCCCGGCGCCCTTGCGCACGTCGCTGAACTTATGCGCGCGCCGGTGTGAGCACAAGTGATTTTGGGCGCACAGCTCGCCTCTGTGCACACAGAACAAATCAGTGGACAGGGCGGCAGTCAAATGGAAATGGTGATGTCGACCACACGGGCAAGATGGCGACCACCTCGGAGGGTCTCCACATGGGAGGGCCCTCGTATTGAACCGGGGTCTAGCCCTGGTAGGGCTGATCAACCCAGTAGCACTTACACCGGATGGCTATCTGTGCGGCTATTCGAGCCTTGGAGACCGGAGACTTTTAAGAAGTTTTCTACCTTACCTTGTCTCGGCGTTTCCCGGGCTCGTTCTGGGTGGTCTCCGGCTGCAGGGGGAGGGAAAAATACCTTCACTGCCGCGCTCGAATTTGCACCCGCTGCCTCTCAGCCGCATCCGATGCCAAGGGCTAAGTCCACGCCGGGAACCGGATGCCGGACCGAGGCCTACCTCTGAGGGATCGCGGAAATCACCTCAGGAATCTCGACTGGGGGAGGGACCAGTAGGTATCACCGCAGGAAAGCGGGGCTCATCTGTAGAGGTAAGTTTTCTTCTTTGTTTTGGATTTCTTTGGTTAGAATACTCTAACACTGTGCAAGCGTGTATAGAGTCCCGAACTGCTATGGAGACGGAAAATACCGAAGAGCATGGCGCTCGCAGGGGTATATGTACTAGGGCTGACGTCAGATTGAAATCTGATCCGTCTCCAACTGCTATCAGAAGCACACTATACCCATTGGTCCTGAGTCCATCTGCTACAAGCTAGGAAATGTGCAGCCAAGCCGCACATTTTACATTCAGAAATTAACGCCTGCCAAAGGCAGGAGATAATTTCGGCAGACGCTAGCAAAGTGTACAGAAAAGCAGAAAAAAATCTGATATTAAGTCGGAGGCCCCAAAGGAAAAAATAAATATATAAACATCTGCCCGTGGCCCGGAAAACGGACACTCAATTTTGCCGGCGTCCATTTTCTGAACCCGTGGCTGTCAGCGAGTTCGACAACCGACACCGGTAAAATTAAGCGTCGGCTGTCAAACCCGCTGACAGCCACTGCTTCTGTCAAAAAGCAGGCGCTAGGGACGTGCTAGTGTCCCTAGCGCCTCCTTTTTACTGCGGGCCCTAATTTGCATACCTGGTCCTCCTGAATCACGCGGCCAGGAGAGTGGGCGCTCGCCGGCTCTCCCGCAAAGTTTTCTGTATCGGCCCGCTAGACAGACAGGAAAGGCCATCACGACAACTATGTGTAGTGACACCAGCAAAAACAGTCCAATCGATCCCTGCGGTTGCCCACTAGCCCCCTGCCAGGACTGTAAGAATCGAAGCTCCAGCCCAAGCAATGAGCCTGCAAGGCACTGCACCCTGGAGAAATCCCAAAGGGTGGGGGGGGGGGGGGGGGTCGAGTGCAAGCCAATAAAGGAGGGGCCTAAAAATCTTACCCTTCTCCCGTGGGTGGGAGGATGCCCGACACTAATAGCCCAGTATCCATTCAAACTGTGGAGCAACCCGGCATGCAGTCTTAGCTAAGACATACCATCACACTAGTGGCTATGGTGCATAACATGTTATGCTGAGAGGAAACGCACACTAAAGAGCACCTAACCTCCACTCTGCAAGTGCAGTGCCTTGCCCTCATGTAGTGGTACCCCGACCTAATGGAGGCGCACAAGTACATTACAGCACCATGGACATAGCCCCATGCTTCAGCTCCAGACCTGCTGGAGCTGGCAGTGGCACACTGCAAAAAAGCAATCAAAAAGCATGTGGTGGGGGGCATGGTCTGGCCGCGGAGCGGAATGGCAGCCTGAGAACTGAGCTCCGGATCACCACGAGGGGAATATAGTTATAATCCCTGCTAGACCCCCCCAAATTTAATACATTTTACCAGAGGGAGACTCTCCTACCAAACGCTCCTCATGATTGCTAAGGAAAAGGGAACAGATCTGAGCAAATTTTCTTATTCTAAGCTCAAAGAAGTTACTACCGTGCCTGGTGCTAGCGATTCAGAAAAGGTGGCAACACCGATGGAATCTGACCCGGAGCGCTCGGAGGAGGAACAGGAGCGAGCGATCTCAGAAATACCCACGAGACAAGAATTCAGACAGTGGTTCAGTGACCTTCGCAGGGACATGAAAGCAAATAAAAAAGAGTTGTTGGACAAGATGGCAGAAATGCGAGACGAGATGGGTGAGATAGGCCATCGTGTGGACGACTGCAACATTAGACTAGAATCGCATGCAATTCAGCTGGATAAATTACAAGCACAATGCGCGATGCGGCGACTAAAGGAGGAAATTATATTCTTACCAAATTGGAAGATTTGGAAAATAGGACTCTAAGAAGCAACCTCCGGTTCCGGGGCATACCAGATACTGCAGCCTACAATGATAGCCACGAGGTGGTCCATTCCCTCTGTAGTTTTTTCCTCTCTCAAGGAGCGGGAAACGAGGAGACGCCTCCAAGCCCGCGGATCGAGTTAGAGAGGGCTCATCGCACCTTGGGACCGGGATCAGGGAACTTACCACGAGATGATATAGCATGCTTTTTGAGATATCCCGAGAAAGAAAATGTTTTGGCAGTAGCAAGAAAACAACAAACATGGCAGTGGAAGGATATCAGCATTTCAGTTCTGCCCGATCTCTCACCAGGAACCTTAAGACGTCATCAAACATATAGAGAGATTACTACGGTCTTGCGCAAAGAAAATATCAGATACCGCTGGCTGTTCCCATCGGGGATCTCAGTCTCTATCCAGGGAGTCACATCAAAAGCGAAATACCAGAGGAGTCGGCAGCCATTTTGACATCAGCGGGTCTCTCTCATAAGCAGCCCATTGCAACGGAGGTTCGGGCGAGACCTGAGACCCCGCACTTGCAACGAGTCGACAAGGGAGGTCGGCGATTGAGGCGGCAGGAGACCAATGGAGGCAGCGGAGGTCATGGAGGCACGGGATGAAAACGTGATGAGGGACATGTGTGAGCTATAATTTTCAGGAGGGTTTGTTTTGCTTAATGTTCCTGAATTATTGCACTGTCTGAGGAGTTTCTCTCATTTCTGAACAGTTCCTATATTTTCTGTTTTTTGGGAGAGTCTTTCTGATACGATATGGTGGGTTGGGGATTCTGAAAATGGGATCTTAGCCTTCTTGGTGAGAGGGGGGCTGCTGTTTCGACCGTGGGCTCCATGGTGCCCCGCTCCTGTCTAGGCAGGAATACCAGGGAATCCTGGTGTATTTCTGAAGGGTGGGAGGGGGGAAAGGGGGTTTATGTTATAATAGGTATGTGGTAGAATGGTGGCAGGTACACTCCCACACGGTATAATCACGGAGGAGACACCAATAACGTGGGGCAAGCACAGAGTATGGGCGTGGGCAGTTCTCGGCTTGAGATGCATAAGCAGAAGAGGGCTTATTTTTATTTTTATGAAAGGTAAATGATGGCACTAAACTTCATATTACTAAACATTAAGTGTCTAAACATACCGCGCAAACGACACCTGCTGCGGCAGGATCTTCAAAAATCATCAGCGGGGATAATCTGTTTACAGGAAAGCCACTTGCGGCGGAGATATGAACATCTGTTATTATGGCCAATGTTTGCGCATCAGTTCTTTGTCCCGGCTACTAAGAATCATAAATATGCTGGGAGTATGTGTTTTGTTCAAGCAGGGTCATGATTACGTTATTAAATCTCATCTAGAAGACCGAGAAGGGAGATACTTATTGGTTAAATCTGAATATAAGGTGGAGCTCTTCACTCTGTTGAATATCTATACCCCTAACACCAATCAATTGGAGTTTCTGCAATCTCTAGAGCAGCTACTTTCTAAAGAGGGTGAGGGGTTCCTGTTAGTTATGGGTGATTTCAACCTTACGATCCACCCACAGACAACTCGGGAGGAACCACAAGGGGAACAGGGAAACCTAGACAGAAGCTCAAGTCCCTCATAGCCCAGTGGGAGTTGGAGGATATATGGCATCAGACGCATCCAACTGAAAAACACTATACTTTTTTCTCTGCCCCTCACCAGTCCTATTCACGGATTGATTATATATTATCAGACAAAACTCTGCACCAGAGAGTACACAGAGCATATATTAGTGATATCACTTGGTCGGACCATGCGGCTGTGGGTCTCAACATAGGGGGACGCTTAGTGGGGAATGGCTTTCGCTCGTGGAAGCTCACTGACTCACTTTTGGGTGATGAAGACTTCTGTAAATTATTGGAGGGGGAAATCACATCTTTTCTTCAATATAATTAAGGAAACCCTAGGACAATCTGGGAATGCTTGAAGGTAGTCTTGAGAGGCTCATTGATTTCAAGAGGTTCATATCTTAAAAAAGTTAAGGAATGGCATAGACAATCTCTCTTGGATAAAATAAATAAGTTGTCCGAGATTCATCGAAGAACACGGGTTAAAAAGATTTATGTGCAACTAGAGAAGGCTAGGGATGAGCTGAGGGAGATCGCTGATGCAGAAGTGAGGGCCAAGCTGTCTGTTTACCCAGGAATGATTCGAATGGGGTAACAGATCAGGACGGTTACTGGCTCGGTACCTGAAACAAAAACAAACTCAGTCACAGATTACATTGATTCGTGGCCCAGATGGTAGGCTCCTTTCTTCCCCTCATGAAATTAGACAGATTCCAACAGTTCTACAGGGATTTATATTTCAACCATACCCAAACTAGTTTTGCACATATGGAGGCTTATTTACAAGACATTGACCTCCCTCAGCTCACTGAGGAGGATAAGGAAATGTTAGACAGGGAAATTTCTCAGGAAGAGATAGCAGTAGCCAAAGATCTTACGAGTAACAAGGTCCCTGGATTGGATGGGTATACTGCCACCTTTTACAAAAAATTACTACCAGCACTTGTTACTCCACTGCAAGATTTTTATAATTTCTTATGGGAGGGGAATCAGTTGGGCGATGGGGCCAACACTGCTGGTATAACCATTCTGGGCAAGCCAGGTCGAGACTTGACCAACTGTGGGTCCTATAGGCCGATATAGTTGATTAATGTCGACCTTAAACTATTCGCTAAAATTATGGCTTCCCGGCTAAATAGAGTTTTGGGGCGATTGGTTCATACAGACCAGGCAGGATTTATCCCAGACAGAATGGCAGCAGACAATATCCGCAGAATTGTAAATTTAATATGGTGGGTCCATACTCAAGATATCCCGACTGTTTTATTATCGGTTCATGCGGAGAAGGCCTTCAATATGGTCCATTGGCCATTCCTTTTCCAAGTTCTAAGGAAATTCAATTTTGGCCCAAAGTTTCTAAATGGGTTACAACAATTATATACAGACCCTAAAAAGCCCGTGTGAAGGTAAATGGGACGTACTCGGAAGCCTTCTCCCATATACATTTCGAATGCCATTCTAAAACAGTGGCAACGGAAAATTTTCTCCTACATTTGGAGGCGCAGACCGCCTTGGATTTCTCAGGAGGTCATGTATCGGCCGAAATTGAGGGGAGGGCTTGGAGTTCCCAATATCAGATGGTATTATGTAGCAGCTCAGCTAAGGGCAGCCATTGATTGGCACCATAAAAGAGTATAAACCTTGCGGACATATTGAACGGTTTCTAGTGGGTAAAATGTCATTGAGGATTCTACTTTGGTTACCTAAAAAATGATGGAGTCCTCTGCCGCACATACCCATACCGGTTCAAACTACGCTTCTGGTATGGGAGAAATGGAAGTTCCACTTTATAGGCGATAGGAAATATTTTTTAGCTCCAGTATTGCTGATAATGCTCTTGTACAGGCAGGGGGGTAGCAGACTTCTTTTCAGGAATGGGCAACCAGGGGTATAGTAGGCTTGGGGAACTTATGGGAAGAAGGAAACTTGGTCCCCTTCGCTATACTGCAGGAACGCTACCAATTACCCCCGAATGATATTTTTGCATATCTTCAGATTCGACATTTTTTTACATGCAGAAGGAATTACTAGAGATTTAGAATTGGGGAAAACTCAAGTCGAATACTGGTGTGAGAGGGTAGATGCCATATCAAAGAGCATTACCCGAGTTTATGGGTTTCTAAATAAGGACCCCAGCGTTAAACCCGCCTATATAAAAGCATGGGAAGCGGACATAAGTCGGCTATCCACGGACGACTTATGGGACAACATTTTTGTGGCCACTAAAAAGGGATCTCAATATACTCCACTCGCTGAAAAATGCTACAAGGTGTTATTACAGTGGTATATTCCTCCAGCCAAAATGCATACATTTTGCCCTGTTATAAGCCCGTTATGCTGGAAGGGATGTGGAGCTGAAGGGACCTTTTACCACATGTGGTGGTCTTGTCCACGAGTGGCTTCTTACTGGACAGGCGTGACTGAAGTCCTATCCCAGATAGTAGGTACTCAGTTTTAGAGCCAAAATGTTCTTTTAAACTTACCGCTTGATGTTCCTTCAGCCATCTGGAAATTGGTACAATTAATTCTTATAGGAGCGCGATGTGAGTTAGCTAAAATGTGGAAGTCAGCAGATCTTCCTTCAAATGTTCAACTAAGACAAAGATTGCACACTTTATGGAGATATGTCACGGGGATCGCTGCTACGCGGCATACCTCAACAAAACAAACGTTACTCTATGCCCCTCTTAGTTGTTGGCTGTCACTGGCGGGAGGTACTCCTTAACCTTAAACACCCATAACAGGTAGAAGCCATAGCATGCCTTTAGTTGAAGGTGTTTCTTTTCCCTCTTGATGGATTATACAATACGATTTCAATGGTTGGTTCGTACTCTGACATAACCACAATACCTGATGTTTTATGGATTGGGGAGGGGAGGAGGGATGGGGTCGGGGGCAACAAGGTTGAATGGTTATGAGTGTTTTTGTGAATTACATATTGTTGATACTATTTGATATTATGTCCATTTGATATAGATCAGTGAATTGGGCAATTGTATAGATTTTTATGCATTGCTTTCATGTAATGTGTTTTTCATGTAATGTGTTCTTCACATGTTCAGTTGTATTGGTAATTCGCCAATTGAAAATTAATAAACTGTAAACAAAAAAAAAAAGCATGTGATGTCGCTCCTCATTGGTGACACACAGCACCTATGATGCCAGATATGACAGACTGGGCCCATAACAATGAGAGCAGCAACTCCATCCATGGAATTCGTTGTCAGAGGATGTGGTGAAAGCTATTTGTGAAGCTACATTTAAAAACAGTTTGGACAAGGTCCTGGAGGAAAAGTCCATAAACCATTATATAGATGAAGTGGCAGATATCCACTGCTTATTCTTGGGATAAGCAGCTTGGAATCAATCTACCCTTGGGATCCTGCCAGGCACTTGTGACCTAGATTGGCCACTGTTGGAAACAGAATACTGTGCTTGATGGACCATTGGTCTGATGCAGTACAGCAAGTCTTTTGTTCTTATGGTACCGACATTGATATTGTCCGGAGGCACCCTTGACACTTGGAGGACTAGAGTACTCCCGCCAATGTCAACCGTGTTTGTCTTGCTCCACTGTATCAATAACACCTTAAGGAATCACCGTGCACAGTGCTACAATGATGTCTGCTTAACAGCTTCACCTTCAGAAAGCCTACGGTACCTGACAACGCCCATAGCGGCTGACAGCAGCCCTGATAATCGTGGCATCAATGGCGCCTCCGGCATGCTACAGCATCAGGGAGGCCCATAGTGTACGAAGGCACCCATGGTGCTCTGCAGCATCTCCCTGCAGCATCCGACTGCACCCACTGGCGACTGCAATCATGGTGCCAATAGCACATCGCTCACCAGCAACCAACCACACCTATGGCACTGAATGACGTGGCGCTCAGGGCATAAACACTTGACAGCATTTATTTATTTTATTTAAAGTATTTTATATATCATTTTTTATACTGGGGTGTAATCAAAACAGTTTACGATGCAACATACATAATAAAATTAACAGATAGCACAATACAAGGAAATTTTAAAATATAAAAATTAAAACAGTGTTATTCATAAAAACTGGGAGGGGAAGGGAAAACAAAAAATGAATATTTAAGTGGAACAGAAGTTTAGGTGGGGTCATTGATACTGAAAGCACATTTGAAGAGAGGTGTTTTTTTTTGTTTTTTTAACTCTTTTTATATTCTTTCCTATTGTCAAGGTGCCTTATATTGTCTGGGATCAAATTCCAGAGCTGAGGGCCAGCTACTGAGAATGCACGATATCGCTCGACTGGATATCATGAGACTTTAATTGTTGGAACTTCTATGGTGCTCCAATATACCAATGGTGCTCAGTGGCGTCCATGACAGAGCGCCACCAATGTAGCCAATGATGCCTGTAGGCTAATGTCCTGCAGCACTGACAGCGCCCCACAGTGCTATAAAAGTATTTGATGATGCTCAGCAGCATTGACATCACCCAAAGAAGTCAATATTACTCACATAACAGCACTCATGGCAGTCAAATGCCTCAACAGTGCCATGGCGCTCAAAATTGTCAATAGTTCACACAGTACTCAATGGTGCCACAAGGTACTCAATAGCTTTGGCATCCACAGCGGTCAACAGGACCTAACATCAATGATGCTCCATGGTGCCCACAGTGCTCAGTGGCACCAACAGCACCCATCTGGACAGCATCGATGGCGCACATTGGTGCTTGAAAGCATTAAAGCTGCACATGACAGCACTCAATGGTGCCCTTGGCACACGACACCCATGGTGCACCTGGGGTGCTCGATGGCATCCACAGAATTCAACGGCATCAAGGTCTTCCATGGCATGATGGGGTCCATTTTGTTCCATGTCCCAGAATGCATCCGTGGCACTCAACTGTGTCAAGAAAGGCCATGGCGTCGAATGGCATCATTGGCAAACATGGTACTCAATGGCATCCTTGACACTCACAGACACCTACAGCACACAATAGCCCTTGCCAGCTACCAGGGCCCTCAATGGCTTTGCCAAGTCAAAGGCGGTCATGGCGCTTTGTGGCGACCACGGCACCCGACACATCCATAACATCAACGCATCAGACCATCTGCCCTCTGGTATGGATGTGCATGGGCAACTGTCAGGCATAGCACCACTGTCGCTGCAGCAACACTAACTGCCCAGGCTCATGATCACCAGGCCCAGCACAATCAGGTACACACACCGTGCATTTGTATGACGCAACAGTAGAAAAGGCCATGAGGCTGCAGGCCACCAGCGGTTTAAAATGGGAGGCCCGGTGTTCCCTTTCATTTGCATGCATGAACGTGCACAACATTTCCTGTGGACGGACTCAGCTTCCACTTCGCCTCCAAAGCAGGAAGGCTAGTGGACCATGGTGGAGCTAATCCCACCGTGGCCCAATGACAACAGGAGGACATGTATGTATGTGTGTGAGCGAGAGAGAGCCTGTGTACTTGAGAGCATAGGCATGTATATGAGTGAGAGAGTGTGTAAGAGAATTAATGTTAGAGTGAGAGAGAGAAGATAAATTTTGAGCAGACCTCCCTTCCCGAATCCATGACCATCTCAGGGGGTCTGGCAATCAAAAGATAGCAGGTATGGAGAGAGCAGGAGATTTTTTAATCCTTATTCGTTTTAATTATTAAGTGTAATCTGAAGTTTCTGCTCTTGAAATATTTAATTTTTTTGGGGTGGGGGAGAAAACATATTTCAATTATTGCATTTTTTTTTCTCAGATGTTTTGAAATATTTTATTGGTGTTTGGGAAATTTTGGATATTATATTCATTAACTGGTTTGAAATGTATTTTTTACATGATTTTACCATTATGATTGTTTCATATTTCTTGATTTTATTTTATTTACTGTTTTATGAAGAATGGTAATGTTTGTTTTTCCATTGTTGCTCTGCATATAAAGGCTGGCTTGATGTGAGTTCCAGTTCAGTTTTTGAGCATATTTCTGTTTATACTTTCTGATCTCTTTATTCTGTATTTGTTGATGGTCTGTGTGTTGTGCATATGTGAACGAGTTCAGGATCTACTATAGAGATATCACATGCCAGCAATTACATGAGAAATTACTACTTATCTGATAATTTCCTTTTCCTTAAGGTGGATAGATTGATTCAGGACCAGTGGGTTATGCACCTCTATCAGCAGATGGAGACGGAGCGAACTGATGTCACAGTATATATAGTCTGCCGTGACACCAGCCTGCCAGTATTATCTTCAAAAGCAACTGTGGACAGACTGGCAAAAAACTTGTTTAAAAACAATCATTTCTGTACTTAACCATCAAGAAAAACTACACTCAGGCAAGAACATATGCATACTAGTCTAGGGACTGGATGAACACTTACCAGTAATCCCATGGAACATGTAGCCACACAGGATGACTATCCCCACCAGTGTCACAGCTGACAGTGGCAGGAGCACTCTAGTCCTCCAACTGTCAAGGGTGCCTCTAGATGATATCACATCACTGTTGGTACCAATCATTCGGCAGCCAACAGCAGGAAGCTGAATCCATCTATCCACCTTAAGGAAAAAAATTATCAGGTAAGTAGTAATTTCTCATTTCCCAGCATATGGATAGATGAATTCAAGATCAGTGGAATATATCAAAGCTACTAGGGTGGGAGGCTGCCCGGATTCCAGTCAAAATAGCCCCGTGCAAAGGCTGCATTCTCCCAGACCTGCACATCAGACGATACCTGGAAAAGGTATGTAAGAAGGACCACATCACAGCAAATGTCAACAGGAAACTATCTAACCTCCGGCCCATGACCCTGCCTAAGTCCGAGTGGAATGAGCCCTAACCTGAGTAGGCAACTGCTTTTCAGCATCCACATACACGGTTGTTACCGCCTCCTTAATCCAACGAGCTATTATAGCCCGCGAAGCTGGTTCCCCTATTTACCTCCGCCATGAAGGACAAACAGGAAATCCGTGTTTCGGAAAGGTTTAGAAACCTCTAGATACCTCGCGACATGTCTCGACATCCAAGGCACGCAACATGCAATATTCTTCTGCATCTCTTTCCTTATCCAAGGACAGCAAGGACACTTACTGATTCACGTGAAAATCCAAGACTAATTTAGGCAAGAATGAAGCAACAGTACTCAGCTGAATTGCTCCTGGAGTCACCCGAAGGAATGGCTCCCGGCAAGACAAGGCCTGCGGCTCGGAAATTTGAAGCACGGAACAAATCGCCACAAGAATCGTTTTCAAGGTCGATAACTGCAAGGAAAGGCTACGCAACGGTAGAAAAATAGGGCACACCAAGAAATCCAACACCAGATTCCACAAAAGGAACCGGAAACCACAAGGGAAGACAAAGATGTTTCACTCCCCTCAACAGGCCACATCAGGACAAAATGATAAAGATTCACTATTCACCTGGCTACAAACAGGCAAGAGCTGCGAGCTGTACCTTCAAGGAATTAAGGGCCAATCCTTTATTTAACCCATCCTGCAAAAATTCAAAAATAAGCAGGATCTTAACTGATCAAGGAAGAACACCTAGATCAGAGCTTTCCAAAGTGTGTGTCGCGACACTTTAGTGTGTCGCCTGCAGTGTGTCGCGCAAGCCCGGTGCACGTGACACACCGGCAGGTGGGAGCCAATGCGGCCGCCGGTGGACCTCATCCCACTGGCGGCTGAGCAGTGAAGTTTCGCTGGGTTGGGCTGTGCTGTGTGCCGGAGACAAACAGCAGGAAGCTCGGTAGGGCCGTGGTGGAGCTCACATCACCACGGCCTGAAGAAAAAGGGCACGTCTAAACATGCAGGTGCTCCACCTCCTTCCTGCCCACGCGGCCCCGGAAGAAAAATGTTGCCGAGCCGCACGGGCAGAAATAAGGAGGAGGAGCATCAGCCGCGTGCAGAAGAGGAGCAGCGTTGTTGCAGCGTGCGAGAAGAGGAGGCGGCCCGGTAGCAGGGCCCTCACCGCGGATCGGCCCGAAAAGATCAGGGCCGCCGCTGCTGCGGATCGGCCCGAGAAGATAAGGGCCGCTGCAGAGCCTATCCTGCAGCGACCCGTGAAGAGGAGGCCCAGAGATAAGAGAGAGGCTGAGGGACCGTAGAGTGTGTGTATGAGCTGAGATGAGTTGAGAGATTGGGTGCGTGTATGAGGTGAGGTGAGTTGAGAGATTGGGTGCGTGTATGAGGTGAGTTGAGAGATTGGGTGCGTGTATGAGGTGAGTTGAGAGATTGGGTGCGTGTATGAGGTGAGTTGAGAGATTGGGTGCGTGTATGAGGTGAGTTGAGAGATTGGGTGCGTGTATGAGGTGAGTTGAGACATTGGGTGCGTGTATGAGGTGAGTTGAGAGCTTGGGTGTGGGAGTGAGGACCTGAATGTTTGCAGAGACAGCATGTGAGACACAGCATGTGATAGTGAGAGCCTGTGGCTTGAGCAAGACAGCATGTGGGAGTGAGAGCGCCTGGGTGTGTGAGAGTCAGACAGCATGTGCAAGAGAGACTGTGTATGAATGATTGTATGAGAGAGAGCATGTAAGAGTGAGAGCCTGTGTGTGAGAGAGAGAAAGCATGTGAGAATGAGAACCTGACAATGTTTGAGGGAAGAAGATAGATGGAGAGAAAAGAAATGGAAAAAAAGACAATATGAAAGGAATTGGCAAAAAAATAAGAAAGGGGAGGTGAAACAAAAAAGCCTGTGACCAACCTATTAGAAAACTAAGATCAGACAGCAAAGGTAAAAAAAAAGAAATAAATTACTTTTTACTGATTGGCACATGTAATCTTTGGTAATGTGCAAGAGTAGCACTTTTTCTATGCGGATCTCACAATGTACGAGATCAACATGGAGGAAGTGGAAACCCACGGGGCTTGCCCAGAGGAGGCAGCAGAATGGGCTTCAGTGCCAATAGCAGCAATCAGCGCCTCCCCAATAGCCATGCGGCATCAGTGACAGTGGCAGCAGAGGAATGAGAGAGGCTCCGAGGTTGCTGGCAAAAGAAAGAAAGGAAGTCTGCCTTTAGTGTGTGCATGTGTATGAATGGGAGTCTGCCTGGGGGTGTATGTGTGAGAATGAATGTGTGCATGCCTGAGGGATGGTGAGGGAGTGGTGTGAAAATGATTGGGAACTTGCCTGGGTGTGTGCGTTTGTGTGAGAATGATTGGGAACTTGCCTGGGTGTGTGCGTTTGTGTGAGAATGATTGGGAACTTGCCTGGGTGTGTGTGTTTGTGTGAGAATGATTGGGAACTTGCCTGGGTGTGTGTGTTTGTGTGAGAATGATTGGGAACTTGCCTGGGTGTGTGTGTTTGTATGATTGTGAGGGAGCCAGAGAGTGTGTATGAGAAAATCCAGGGGAGTAAGAATTTGTGTGGGGGGTGTGTGTGGAGGGGGAGAGAGTGTCTTAGAGCCTGAGAGTGTGTCAGTGTCTGTGAGAGTGAGAGGTTATGGTGGGTATAAGAGCATGGATGTGTATGTATGTGACAGTATGTGTGAAAGAGAATGGACATGTGAGTCTGTGTGAGAGGATAACCTCCTAATCCTGGACAGTATCAGGGTGACTGGAAATCAAGAGCTCCCACGTATGGACAGTAGGGGCTTTTTAAAATCCTTATTAGTTTTAATTATTGGGTTTTGATATATGTGCTGTTTTGAAATATTTTATTGGTGTTTATTGTAAAAAATGTATATGATTTTAATTAATAGAAATTCTAATTATCAGTAGTTTTAAAATATTCCTTTATTAGTATGGTTTTACTATTATAACTGATGCATTATGTTTCTTGATTTTATTTGTTTTATGAGGAATGGTGGTTCTGTTTTTCCATTGTTAATACACAGTCTGGCTTCTTGGGGTTTCCATTTCAGTTTTTGTCTAATTTGTGCTCCTTTATTTTGTATTCTGTATTTGGTGAGGGTCTGTCTCTGCTCTGTGTGTATAACCATTATGAGAGATTCTGCTAGCATAGGGATCTACAGCAATCTGGTTTGTTTTGTTTCCTCAGTAGGTGGTGTATTGGTATTCTAGGACCCAGTGTAATATTTACCCTTGCTTTTTCACAGGTAGGGTTATTGTTGTTTTGAGTCCTTGGTGTTATTACTGTTATATTACAATGGGATTGCAGTATAGATTTTGAGTGTCTTTTTTGCGAGGTTTTATTTTAGTTCGCAATGTGCCTGGCAGTGGAAGGTGTTTGTGCTGCTGTTACTGTGAGGTGACACCAGCATTTGAAAATATCTTTTAGTATGATGAGCTGTAAGGGAAACATCCAAGCTCCATTGTTTGGGGGAATTTCAGTGGATGCACAGAGTTACAGAACTGGAGGTGCAGGATTTATATTGACATTCTGTCCTTTCCTATAAATTCCAGACTTCACTCTCATAGCCTCATTCAACTAATTCTATATGGCTATCAAATAATTATATAGTGTGAAACTGGCCAGCTTTTTTAAATTATGCAGAAGACCCTTTGGACTTTATTAACACCAAATATTCAAAAGCTGTGTTCATCCCATCAAGCTCATATATCTCATTAAAGAGGTAAATTGAACACCACAATAACTTTGTTTTATTATTTTTACTCAAATTATAACAATAATATTAATCTTGGAATATTATATATTTTTAATATAAATGAAAAGTTTTCACAAGATATGTTGTGTCGTGAAACATTTTATTATGTATATATTTAAGGAAATATACATAAATTGTCGAAATACATTTCGTTCGTTTAACCTTTAACCTCTGGTTTGCTAGTAGACTGAATTACTGTGTCCCGAAATTATGTTTGTCTAAAAAGTGTGTCACCAACATGAAAAGTTTGGAAAGCTCTGACCTAGATGCTCACACCAAGCTTCACTCTCCAAACCCACACATAGGCTAAGGAAGTGGAGAACTGTCAAGGTCGTAGCAAGATGGCAATCCCTGCAGAAGAATATCCACGCTTCAACAAGCGAGCCCTTCGTGAAGGACAAGCCACTGCTGTAACAGATTCTTGTGTGGCGGAAGATAAATGGGAGTCTCTACCAAGAGTCTTTGCAGATCTGCATACCATGGTCTCTTGGGGCAATCCAGTGCCACCGAAAGCACCATCCTCCTGTGGCCTTCGATCCTTCTGCCCAACATGGGCCATGGGGTAAAGGCATACATACAGTAGCTTGTCTTGCAGCCAGACCTGTATGAGAGCATCGATACCCAAGGGCTTCAGATTTCTCCTGTGACTAAAGAATCAAGCAACTGTTGCATTGCAAGAAGTCGCTAGAAGTCTAGAAACGGACGGCCCCAGCAATCCACTATTAGCTGGAATGCCTCGTCCGACAATACCCATTCTCCTAGTTCCAGACTCTCCCTGCTGAAAGTCTGCTCTTACATTGTCTTTTCCTGCAATGTACGATGCCAAAATCACCTGAAAATGCATGTCCGCCCATTCCATAAATTGGTCTATCTCCTGAGATAACTTGTGGCTCTTGGTTCCTCCCTGCTGACTAATGTAAGCCGCCGTCGTTGCAATATCTGACATTATTCGGACTGCTCAACCCTGCAGCTTGCTGTTGAATTGCAAGCCCGCCAACCAGACTGCCCGGGCTTCCAGCCAATTGATTCCCAGAGCGACTGCTCGGTATTCCAGCACCCTTGCACAGTTAGTTCCTGACAGTGAGCTCCCCAACCTTAGAGGCTCTCATCCATCATGAGTACCAACTAGGCAGGGTTAGGGAAATTCCCTCTCTCAGATGATCCGCTTGCAACCACCACTGGAAGTGAGAGCATACTTCCATCGGAAGATGGCATCAAATCAAATAGTCCTCAGATTGCGGGTTCCAACAAGAAAGAAGGGAGCAAGAAGTGGACACATATGCACTCTTGCCCACGGCACCACTTCCAGGGTTGCCGCCATCAACCCGAGTACCTGTAGATAAGCCCATACTATCGGGCGTATATTGCTCACCAAGACACACACCTGAGATACCAACTTCCCAATAAGAGTGTCTGCAGGAAAAAAAAACCCACTTTGCCTTGCATTATATCAAATCGTACACCCAGATACTCCAACGACTGAGATTGCTGAAGACTGCTCTTGGCTACATTCACCACCCACATGTAAGAGGGAGATGACCTTGCGTGTCACCAGACAGCTCTCTTCCAGAGATTTAGCCCAAACCTACCAGTGGTCTAAATACAGGTGTTCTAGTATCCCATCCTCTCTCAATTCAGCTGCCACCACCACCATACTCTTGGAAAATGTTCTGGGAGCGGTGGATAGACCAAATGGCAGCACCCAAAACTGATAATGGCGCCCTAACACAGCAAAACGCAGAAAATGTTGGTGCTCCAATCGGATGGGAATATGGAGGTACACCTCAGACAGATCCAAGGAAGTCAGGACTTCCCCCTGACTGCATGGCCATTATCAGAGCGCAATGTTCCCATGCAAAAATGAGTCACCAGAAAATGACTGTTAACCCCTTTGAGATCCAGGATGGGACAAAAGGAACCCTGCCCTTCTTGGGCATAATGAAATGGAATATCAACCCGTATTTTTTTGAGACGTGGGTACTGAAACCACAGCCCTCAGACTGAGGAGACTTGAAAGTATACACTCTACCGCCTACTTCTTCAGTAAGGCGTGAAAGGGAGACACCATGAACATCCAGAGCAGCACTGCGAAATTCCAGCACATATCCTTCTCGTGACACTACCAGGACCCCCCGATCCGATGTGATAGACATACTTCTGCTTCCAGGGGTGGGTAAGCAAACCTTCACTTTGAGGGTCGGGAGGATGCACAACCTGGGCCCTCACCTTGTCTGGGCTATCTGGGATGAAAGGACAGAGACCTGCAAGGCTGAGTCCTCTGAAAAGTAGTCCATCTGTATGGCTGAACACACTTGGAGCCTCCGAGACGATCCCTCAGACCAAAGGGGTGTGGCAACTGCTTCTTATCCTCTAACAACCGAAGAACAAGAGATTCACCCCACTTACTGGCCAGCTTCTCCAACTCACTTCCAAACAATAGCAAGCCTTTAAAAGGCAACTTCGTAAGATTAGCTTTGGAGATTGCATCAGTTGACCAATTCCTCAGCCATAACTGATCTCTTGCCGCTATCACCGAAACCCCTCTGACCCGATTAACTTTTTTGATTCGGTGACTACGGAATTAGATCGAGGAAGAGCGCTTGATGTCATCTACTTGGATTTCAGCAAAGCTTCTGATACGGTCCCGCACAGGCGGTTTGTGAATAAAATGAGAAGCTTAGGCGTGAGTGCCAAGGTGGTGGCCTGGATTCCAAACTGGTTGACTGACAGAAGACAATGTGCGATGGTAAATGGAACTTACTCTGAAGAGAGAGCGGTGTTAAGCAGAATGCAGCAAGGATCGGTGATGGGACCAGCCCTCTTCAATATCTTTGTGAGTGACTTTGCGGACAGGATAGAAGGTAAGGTTTGTCTTTTTGTGGACGATACTAAGATCTGCAACAGAGTGGACACACCGGAAGGAGTGGAGAGAATAAGACGGGATTTAAGGAAGCTGGTAGAGTGGTCCAAGATATGGCAGCTGAGATTCAATGCCAAGAAGTGCAGAATCATGCACATGGAATGTGGAAATCCGAAAGAACTGTATTTGATGGGGGGTGAAGGGCTGATGTGCACAGAGCAGGAGAGAGACCTTGGGGTGATAGTGTCTAATGATCTGAAGTCAGCAAAACAATGTGACAAGGAAATAGCTAAAGCCAGGAGAATGCTGGGCTGCATAGAGAGAGTAATATCTAGTAAGAGAAAGGAAGTGATGATCCCCTTGTACAGGGCCCTTGGTGAGGCCCTCACCTGGAGTACTGTGTTCAGTTCTGGAGACCGTATCTCCAAAGGGACAGAGACAAGATAGAGGCGGTCCAGAAAAGGGAGTCTAAAAAGGTGGATGGTCTTCATAAAATGACTTGAGGAGAGATTGAAGAACCTCACCCTGGGGGAGACGAGGAGCAGGGATATATGATATGATACAGACTTTCAGATACTTGAAAGGTTTTAATGATCCATGGTCAACAAACCTTTTCAGTTGGAAAGAAAAATCAGTAGAACTAGGGGTCACAATTTGAAGCTCCAGGGAGGAAGACTCAGAACCAATTTCAGGAAGTATTTCTTCACGGAGAGGGTGGTGGATGCCTGGAATGCCCTTCCGGAGGAAGCGATGAAGACTAAAACTGTGAAGGATTTCAAAGGGGCATGGGATAAACACTGTGGATCCATAAAGGCTAGAGGATGGGAATGAAGAGACGAGCCATGGGGGTGGATTACTGGAGCGGAGAATATCTGGTGATTTCTACCCTTACTCAGTAAGCCTTCGCATGGTTAATGCAACTTTGTATCAAAACAGAAGAGTGGGCTTTTTTTTTTTTTTTTTTTTAATTCTCATTATAAAATATGAGCAACCCCAGTAGGAAGATGCACGTCCACCATCTGCTGGAGACGAAATTTGTGGCAGGCTGTCATCACAGGACTATATATACACTGTGACATTAGATTGTTCTGTCTCCAACTACGGGTAGAGGTGCATAACCCACTGGTCCTGAAACCATCCAGCTACATGATAGGAAATAAACGTTTTATTAGTGTTCTAGGGCATAGTGTAGTATGTGCAGTATTGCCTATTTATAGATAAGGTTATTAGGATTGTTTTGGTATGGGAAGTTTCTATATTGTAATTTGTGTGTCTGTAAAGGTTGTGGGTGTATGTGGGGGGGAGAGATGGTGTGCGTGCAAAGCTATAAGGGGAAGGGTGCAAGGGGTGGATCAGTTCTAAAAATATAGATTGAGAAGGAAGCTGGGCTTTATTTCATGGACTAAGGACAGCAAATGAATGAACCGGGAGGGGGGGGGGGGGGGGGGGAGATAGTAATTGTACGCACAGGCCAGTAAGAAAAAAAAAAAGCTTGCCCCAACCCTAATGATCACCCCCCTCTCTCAGAGACTGCACTGCCACATCTGATAAGCAGGAGAGGCAACGTCATTGTTCAGGACTCCAGCTCCTAGGAGTGTGGGGAGGATGAGCTCTCTTTCCCCACAGGGACAGTCCAGTCCTATATTCCTTCACTACCTTAGTCTCCATCAATGGCCAGCAGTCAGAGAAATGACATCAAACTCCTGCCTGGGTTAAGAACTCCGGTAAGGCCACAGGCCTACACAGACATACATGGACTACATACTGCCAGTCCCACCAGCACCTGACAATGGCACAAAAAAAAAAAAAAGTAAAATAAAGGAGAGGACACAAGAAATAAGCTGCAGATGCATTTATTAGGAAATAAATCAGACTGGTAAATCATACAGTGCCCAAGGCCCACCATGCAGAGCTTAAAAGGGAGAAAAATAAATACCTTAAGGTAAAGAAAGAAAGCAGAGTTGCTTATTTGTAACAGCATTTCCCCCGAGAACAGCAGGATGTCAGTCCTCACACATGGGTAACGTCATGCAATGGATCCCAGCACAGAAAACTTGTGTCAGTTTCTAGAACTTTGACTGAGCCTCTTGAGCATGCATTATACCATGCATTCACACAAGGCCCCCCCCCCCCCCCCCATTTTTTTTTCTTAATTTATAAACGTTCAAAATAAATGGAGAAATTACTTACCTGATAATTTCCTTTTCCTTAGTGTAGACAGATGGACTAAGAACCAGTGGATTATATGTTCCTCTGCTAGCAGATGGGAGACTGAGTCAGATTTCAAAGCTGACCTCACCCTACATATACCCCCTTTAATGACGTCAGCTCCTCAGTATCCTCCTTGAAAAGACATTGTGGACATATATCTTTGCATAAACAACTTGATTAAACTTCTCAAACTTGATTAAAATGATTTAACTGGTTTCAAAACTAGAGACTGCCAGTGCACGCAACCAAGTTAACGCTGACACCAGACTAACTGCGGGTGTCTTGAACTAGGGGTAGGCAACGGCTTACCCGTATTTTAGTCTCTAGGTTCGCTTTCCAGGGTCCTCCTTCTCTGGGGCAGCCATGGGCGGGATGCTGAGTCCATCTGTCTACACTAAGGAAAACGAAATTATCAGGTAAGTAATTTCTCCATTTCCTAGTGTGTAGCCAGATGGACTCAGGACCAGTGGGATATACAAAAGCTACTCGCGGACAGGGCAGGAGGCTGCCCATGGCCCACTTAAATACTGCCCTTGCGAAGGCTGCGTCTTCTCAGGCCTGAACATCCAGGCGGTAGAACCTGGAGAAGGTGTGTATTGATGACCACGTCGCCGCCCGACAGATCTTGGCGGGCGACAGCAGCTTGGTTTCTGCCCAAGATAATGCCCGAGAACTAGTAGAATGAGCCTTAACCTGCAGTGGTAAAGACTTTCCGGTCTCTATGTAGGCTGCCTTGATTACTTCCTTGATCCAGCGGGCTATGGTTGCCCATGAGGCCGCTTCTCCTTCTTTCTTCCCGCTGTGAAAAACGAACAGGTGATCTGTTTTGCGCACCGGTTCCGATCTTTCCAGGTATCGCACAAGGAGTCTGCAGATATTTACCACCAGGAATACAGTCTTCACTGTTAAGAGGCGCAGTGACAGACCACACGGTCTGAAGGAAGCCCCTGCTAGGGTAAGTAATTTCTCCATTTCCTAGCGTGTAGCAGATGGACTCAGGACCAATGGGATGTATAAAAGCTACTCCCGATCCGGGTGGGAGGCTGCCCGTGACCCACTTAGTATTGCCCTTGCAAATGCTGTGTCCTCCCGAGCCTGAACATCCAGACGGTAGAATCTGGAGAAGGTATGGATGGAGGACCATGTAGCTGCCCTGCAGATCTCTGCAGGTGACAGCATTCTAGTTTCTGCCCATGATACTGCCTGGGCTCTGGTAGAATGGGCCTTGACCTGTAGAGGTGGTGGCTTGCCAGCTTCTACGCAGGCCGCCTTGATGACTTCCTTGATCCAGCGGGCGATGGTTACCCGTGAGGCCGCTTCCCCTTGTTTCTTTCTGCTGTGAAGGACGAAAAGGTGGTCCGTTTTTCGTACGGGCTCGGACAATGCCAGGTATCTGGATAGGAGTCTGCCGCTGTTGAGGTGGCGGAGACTACGGGCTTCTTCCGAATTCTTCCGGGCATCCGTCGTTGGTAGCAAGATGGTCTGGTTAAGGTGGAAGTGAGAGACCACTTTGGGGAGGAAGGAGGGGACCGTGCGTAGTTGGATGGACCCCAGGGTGAGCCTGAGGAACGGCTCACGGCAGGACAGTGCTTGTATTTCCAATATGCGGCGGGCTGAACACACCGCCAGCAGAAACACAGTCTTCAAGGTTAACAGGAGAAGGGACAGGCCTCGTAGGGGTCTGAAGGCGGTTCCCGCTAGGAAGTCCAAAACGAGCTTGAGATTCCACAGAGGTATCGATCACTTTAGTGGTGGGCAAATGTGTTTGACTCCTTTCAGGAAGCGTGACACGTCCGGGAGAGACGCTATGCTGTCTCTCTTGCTCTTGGAGCCGTAGCATGACAGGGCCGCCACCTGTACCTTGATGGAGTTGAGGGACAGGCCCTTCTGTAGTCCGTTCTGTAAGAATTCCAAGATCACGGGGATAGTGAATGAGCGTGGTTTGATGTTGTGGTCTTCGCACCAAGCTTCAAATACTCTCCAGATCCTTATGTACGTTAGTGATGTGGAGAACTTATGTGATCGTAGGAGGGTGTCGATTACCGCCACTGAGTACCCGCTCTCTCAGGCGAGCCCTCTCAATGGCCAGACCGTAAGAGAGAATTGAGCTGGGTCCTCATGGAGGATCGGACCTTGTTGTAGCAGATCCCTGTGTGGGGGCAGGGGTAGGGGTTTCCCTGCCAGCAGTCTTTTCATGTCTGCGTACCAGGGTCTTTCTTGGCCAGTCCAGAGCCACCAGAAGAACTAGTCCCTTGTGTAGGTGTATCTTGTGAATGATTGCGCCCAGTAGGGGCCACGGTGGGAAGGCATAGTAGGGTCCCCAGGGGCCAGGGCATCGATCCCTTGGGACTGTGGTTCCCACCTGCGGCTGAAATATCTGGATACCTGGGCATTGGATCTGTTTGCCAGAAGCTCCATGTCCGGTGTCCCCCACTGATCCACTATCATCTTGAAGGCTGTGGGTGACAGCCTCCATTCCCCTGGGTCTAGACTTTCCCTGCTGAGGAAGTCTGCCGTGATGTTGTCTTTCCCGGTGATGTGGACGGCGGCGATCTCCTGGAGGTTTGCTTCCGCCCACGCCATCAGAGGGTCTATTTCTAGGGACACCTGTTGGCTTCTGGTTCCCCCCTGCCGGTTGATGTAGGCCACTGTCATGGCATTGTCAGACATTGCACTGACCGCTTTGTTTCGAAGTCTGTGGGTGAGCCGCATACAGGCTAGTTTGACTGCTCGCTCTTCTAGGCGGTTGATGTTCCATCCCGCCTCTTCTGCGTTCCACTGCCCTTGGGCGTTAGCTCCTCACAGTGTGCTCCCCATCCTCGTAGACTGGCATCTGTGGTGAATAGAGTCCAGGTTGGGGAGGAGAGACTTGATCCCCGGCTCATGTGGATGGTCTGCAGCCACCACCGTAGCTGGGTCCGAACTCTGCCTGGGAGTGACAGACGTACTGTGTAGTTCTGGGACCGAAGGCTCCACCGTGATAGGAGTGAGCGCTGTAGGGGTCTCATGTGGGCTCGTGCCCATGGCACAACTTCCAGTGTGGATGCCATCAGCCCGAGGACTTGCAGGTAATCTCATGCTGTGGGATGAGGGTCGTCCAGCAAGGTTTGTAGCCGGTTCCACAATTTTGATCTCCTTGTGGGGGTCAGGCTGACCTTGTCCTCCTTGGTGTCGAATCAAACTCCTAGGTACTCCAGCGACTGTGAGGGCTGTAGGGAGCTTTTGTTTGTGTTGACTACCCATCCTAGGCTTTCCAGTATAGTTCTGACTCTGCTGGTTGCTTGGCGGCTTTCCTCCGGTGACTTTGCTCTGATCAGCCAATCGTCCAGGTAGGGGTGAACAAGGATTCCTTCCTTCCTCAGTGTTGCCCCCACCACCACTATTACCTTGGTGAACGTCCGGGGTGCTGTGGCTAACCCGAAGGGTAGTGCCCAGAACTGGTAGTGATGGTTCAGGACTTTGAAGCGTAGGTAGCGCTGATGTTCCTGATGAATGGGGATGTGCAGATAGGCCTCTGAAAGATCCAGGGATGTGAGAAACTCTCCTGGTTGTATCGCCCTTATAACAGATCGTAGGGTTTCCATGCGGAAGCGAGGGATCCTGAGGTGGCAGTTGACAGACTTGAGATCCAGGATGGGCCTGAATGTTCCCTCTTTCTTGGGTACGATAAAATAAATGGAATAATGGCCAGTATTTATTTCCTGTGGCGGTACTGGGGTTATGGCCGAGTGCCAGTAGTCTGGACAGTGTAGCTTCCACCACCGCCCTCTTGTAGGGGTCGTGGCAGGGGGACTCCACGTACTTGTCCGGAGGGGTTCGTAGGAAATCCAGGTAGTACCCCTCCCGAATGATGGCTAGGACCCACTTGTCCGAGGTTCTCTCGACCCATCTGTGGTAGAATAGGGCTAATCTGCCCCCTATGGCTTCTTCCCTTGGATGGGTCGGCTAAATCTCATTGTGGAGTGCGGCTGGGGCCTGTACCCGAGCTGGCTCCCCTTTTGTTGTGCTTGGTCCGAAAGGACTGGTTCCTGCCCGTAGGGCGGGGCGCTTGATAGTTGTTCCTGTAAGGATTGAAGCGCTGCGAACTTCTGCCCCTGGAGGACCTGGGGAAGGAACGCTGATTTCTCTTTGTCTTATCTTCCAGTAGTCGCGGCAATGGGGAGTCGCCCCATTTGTCGGCCAGTTTCTCTAGTTCGCTGCCGAACAGGAGGGATCCTTTGAAGGGCATCCTTTTGAGGCGCGTTTTGTAAGATGCGATGGCCAACCAGCTTTGGAGCCCGAGTTGTCCCCTGGCAGCCACCGCAGAGGACACTCCTCTGGCCGCTGTGCGCACTAGGTCGGAGGCAGCGTCTGCTAGGAATGATATCACTGGTTCCATGTCTTCTCCCGGGGTGTTGTTCCTGGTTTGTGATAGGCAGGCAAGTGTCACTACGGTACAGCAGGCCGCAAATTGTAGAGACATAGCAGCGACGTCAAATGATTGAGGATGGACTCCAGATGTCTGTCGTGTGCATCTTTGAGCGCAGCTCCTCCCTCCACTGGGATAGTGGTGCGCCCATAGACCGCGCAGACCATAGCATCCACTTTTGGGCATGCAAAAAGATCTTTGGTTCCTGGGTCCAGGGGGTACAGGGCCGCCAAGGCTCGTCCCCCTTTGAATGCGGATTCCGGAGCGTTCCATTCCAGGTCAATCAGCTGCTGCGCTGCTTGTAACAGGGGGAAATGGTGAGAAGTCTGTCTAAGACCCTCCCAGCAGGGGGTTCGGTTTCGGTTCCCCCGAAGTACCTGGGCCCGGGATAGCGAGCTCCGTCAGACATTGATTGACCAGGTCTGGGAGCTCGTCCTCAGTGAAGAAGCGTCTCATGGTTCGGTGCGGCTCTGTCCCCGGGGGGAGCTCCCCTTCTTCTAGGGGTTCGGCTTCTTCCTCAGAGGTGTCCGAGTCCCCGTAGGCGGGGCTTCTGGGTAATGGGAGCCTGTGCCTAGGTCTTGAGGAGCCTGGAGCATGTGGGTCCTCCGGTGGAGCATGTGGTTGGCCAGCCAGAGGTTCAGTTTGCATTTGAACAAAGGCGTCAATCCCCTTGAAAAACTCCACCCATGATATGGACGCCAGGTCAAAGCAGAGAGGCGTTGGTTCCTTGGGGGTCCCCCTGGCTACGTCCAGGGTGCCCCCTGAGAAGCTGGAACTCGGCCCTGGGTGGGACTGGCCCTGAGCTGGATCTCCCAGGGCCTCCTCGCACTGCATGCACAGGGCATCGGCCTCCTCGCTTTGTGCGGCTCTGATGTGGCATGCCGAGCAGAGGCCTTGTGCTTTAATTTCTGTTCCTGGGGGTGCCATGGTTGTCGGCGCGTAAATCTTATGCGCTCCGGTGCGCTTAGGTTGAGCGTGTAAGTTGTGCGCGTGGCTGTGCCGTAGATATGTGCTCGGCTATGTGCGCGCAAGTTATGCGGGCAAGTGCTTTGTGCGCCTGGCTCAGGGATGTGCGCTCGGAGGCGAACGGCGCAGCGAGTAGGCCAAGATGGCGATGGCGAGCACACGGGCAATATGGCGACCCCCTCGGAGAGTCTCCACGTGGGCAGACACTTGGAATAGACTGGTGGCACTGGTCCCGGTCGGTGTCTTGTGCTCGTCCTCGACCCTCGGAGACCGGATTAGAGTAGAAGATTTCTACCTTACCTTGCCTTCGGCGCTTCCCGGTTTCGTCCCGGGCGGTCTCCGGCTACGGCGGGAGAGGGCAAATACCTTCACCGCCGCACTCGAGGGTGCACCCGCTGCCTCTCAGCTGCGCCCGAAGGATCGGGGGCTAGGTCCTCGCCGCGATTCGGCCGCCGGACCGAGGCTCACCTCCGAGGGACCACGGAAATCACCTCGGGAATCTCAACTGGGGGAGGGACCCGAGGGTATCACCACAGGAGAGCGGGGCTCGTCTTCAGGTAGGTTCTCTTCTTTCAATTTTGGGTTTTCTTCTTTAAATTTGATCTAACGCTTGAAAGCGTGCAGATAGTCCGTAACTGCTATGGAGATGGAAAATACTGAAGAGCTGCACTTCCTGCAGGGGTACATGTACTAGGGGCTGGCGTCAGACTGAAATCTGATCCGTCTCCAACTGCTAACAGGAGTACACTATACCCATTGGTCCTGAGTCCATCTGCTACACGCTAGAAATACCAGATTGAGGTTCCATAGGGGCACCGGCCACTTTAGGGGTGGCCGAAGTTGCTTAACCCTCTTTTGGGAAACGGGTCAAATCCGGATGAGCTGATAGACGGATACCGTTCACTTCGGCTCTGAAGCTGGAGAGGGCGGCTACTTGGACCTTGAGGGAGTTGAGTGACAACCCCTTCTTCATATTGTCCTATAGAAACTCCAGAATCATGGGGATCTTGGCCGTCCACGGGAGTATCTTGCGGTCCTTGCACCAGGCTTCGAATATTCTCTAGATCCGTATTTATGTCAGGGATGTTGAGAACTTCACGGTCGGAGCAGGGTGGCAATCACGGGTTTTGAGTAACCGCGCTTCTTCAGGCGAGTCCTCTCAAGGGCCAGATAGTTAAGAGATAATAGAGATGGATCTTCGTGAAGAATCGGGCCCTGCTGGAGAAGGTCCCTGTGTGGCGGTAGGCACCGAGGGCTCCCCGCAAGGAGTCTTTGCATGTCTGCGTACCATGGGCATCTTGGCCAATCCGGAGCTACTAGTAGAACTAGTCCCCTGTGATGTTCTATCTTGTGGATGACTTTGCCCAGTAGTGATCCACAACACAATGCAGGAGCAAGAACCTGTACTTCAAATATTCAATACCAACATAGGGAAGTGCAGATAGTTCAATAAATCCCCACAACTTCAGAATAATTTCATCAAAGATATTCTTTTTATTTTTGCATCAGCAACTCCATTGCTTGGAAAGACACAAAATTTAAGCAGGGTCCCCTGACACGGACCCGTGTTTCGCCAAACCCGGCTGCATCGGGAGGGACAAGCAATTAGAAACGGGGGTTCATCAACTGTAACGTGAAATGATACAAAATAGTAAGGGGACCATTACTTAAAGGATCCAATATTAAACAACATTCTTATAAAATTTTAAGCACACATACTTTTTCGTCACTGTGCGTACATTTAAAATTGCAAGGAGAGTGGGCAGTGCAGGCAAAACTCAGCATTTAAAGGTACCAGAAAATGGCACCAAAATCTTGGCCAATGACAGCACACCAGCATTACATCCAACTAATTAGAAAGTACAAATACTAAATACAGTAAAAACGGGAACTGACAGCTTTCGCTGAAATTACATACAAATAATAAGAAAATGTAATCAAGGTGAAATTGAACGGACTTTCTGAATTTCAGCTTCCTACCTAAAATCCTAAATTTGGCTTCCAAAACCACTCTCCCACATTTTTCTTCTTTAACATCGCTGATGGCAAAACAGGCTGAGATGCAGGAGGTGAAACCAGATCCTCTTCAGAACAGAGAGGAGGCTTGGTTGCTGGTACAGGGACTGCCATGGGGTCCCTTCAGGGGCATCACAACATAAGTTGGTTCATCTCTGTGCCCAGCCCCCTACATCAACAGAGACCGATGCAGATGCTTCTTCAGCTTCCATCAATGCTCGGAATGATCCTTCCCCGGTGCCAAAGCCAAGGATGAGGAACCAGATGATGGCTGGTCCCCAGCGTCCCTTTCAGTCGACGACATCAACAGGACAGCCTCGCCAATGTTGAAAGTTCGGTGCCCTTCAGTGCAGCTCCAAGGTCCCTCAATGCCGATGGATTGGTTTTCGCCAGCTCGAAGAGGATCTCCATCTTATCAAGCCAGACCTTACATCTCTTTGAGGTCACCTTGGTGCCCTTGCCACAACTGCCAATGTCATGCGATGCCCCAGGGACACATTTATCATGTGGGGGTCTGTGACAGACATGGTCCTCGTACACCTGGGGCACCACTTAGACATGTCACAAAATAGGGACACGATCAAAATCTATGGTAGCAGCCATTGATGGCCAACAGGCACCAAGCACACCGCCACACCCAGGGAATCAACAAAGAAAATAAATATTGAAAAACCTATCTAGGATGCTAATAGGAAAGCCAGGAAGACCCTGAATCGACTGAGCAAGGCAGCAAAAAAAATTGAAAAAGTAGGCCAAAAAGTTGGTAAAGTGAGGCTCTCATCTGACCACAAGACAACAGGCTCCACAGAAGAGACTGAAGGGAGACCCCGCGTGGATATGTGGTATAGTTCTACAAACTGACATGTTTGCTGTGCCGAGCTCTATCCGAAGTCGTCACCCATGTGCAAAGACTACCATCCTACTTGTCCTCTAAGAAACCACTAGCCTGAAAGGACCTGCATTTATAACATCTTGTGTCAATGGAGAAAAGCAAAGTACGGTTATAGTCTTTTCTATTATAAATGTTTGAAGTCCTGCATATGTACCATTTTTCTAGACGTCCCAGGATCAACGGAAGAAAATATTAACATCTTAAATCAAACTTACTTATGATACTGTTGTGTTTTCTGCATGAGTTTTTCAGGTAGTCCATCCTCATCATCAAATTGTTCCATTGGCTCTACAACAACTGGGCGAGGAGTTCTGGAAAAACAATTTAATATAAATGTTATTTTCTAACCAAAACTCCTTAAGAAACAATACAAAGCAAATATGTATGTTCATTTTAGAGAGTACACAGATAGAATTGAAACTATTCTAAAGAAAGCAGAGTTACTTACCTATAACAGTTATTCTCCTAGGACAGCAAGATGTCAGTCCCCACACATGGAGCCCAGCACAGAAAGTTTATGTCAAAGTTTCTAGAAACTTTAACTGGCACACTGAGCATACCACTATCCACATGGGGTCCCCCCTCTTCAGTCTCCTAACACAGAATTACGAAAAAATAAAACAAGCTTAGGAAAAACCCAACTCCACGGAGAGGCGGGCGGGTTTCATGAGGACTAACATTCTACTGTCCTAGGAAAACATTTGCTATAGGTAAGCAACTCTGCTTTCTCGTAGGACAAGCAGGATGGTAGTCCTAGCCCGTAGCTAGGGATTCACACATGGGTGAATCCCTAGCTACAGGCTGCTCCCAAACAGAGACAAGACACCTATCCAGTGTCAACAAGCACAACACTGGTGCTGTTGCTGACAGAGGGAGATAGCCTGAACCAGAACAATGGGACCTAGGCAGGAAGAGTTGGGTTCTACAGCTGAAAGATTCCAAAGGATGGACTGGCCAAAACTGCTATCGCGTCGGCCACCCCTGTCCAGACAGTAGAGAAGCGCGAAGGGGTGGAGAGAACTCCAGGTCACAGCCTTGCAGATCTCGACCATGGGGGACCGCTCACAAGTGGGCCACCGAAATCACCATGGCTCCCAAACTACAGTCCCGCCTGAGGACCTTGTAAGACTTGAAGATTGGGCATCCAAATGGCAGATGAAATTTAATGTGGACAAGTGCGTGCAAGGTGGTGCATATAGGGAAAAATAACCATTGCTGTAGTTACACTATGTTAGGTTCCATATTAGGAGCTACCACCCAGGAAAAAGATCTAGGCATCATAGTGGATAATACTTTAAAATCATCGGCTCAGTGTGCTGCAGCAGTCAAAAAAGCAAATAGAATGTTAGGAATTATTAGGAAGGGAATGGTTAATAGAGCGGAAAATGTCATAATGTCTCTATATCGCTCCATGGTGATGCCACACCTTGAATACTGTGTACAATTCTGGTCGCCGCATCTCAAAAAAGATATAGCTGTGATGGAAAAGGTACAGAGAAGGGCAACCAAAATGATAAAGGGGATGGAACAGCTTCCCTATGAGGAAAGGCTGAGGAGGTTAGGGCTGTTCAGCTTGGAGAAGAGACGGCTGAGGGGGGATATGATAGAGGTCTTTAAGATCATGAGAGGTCTTGAACAAGTAGATGTGACTTATTTTCACTTTCGAATAATAGAAGGACTAGGGGGCATTCCATGAAGTTAGCAAGTAGCACATTTAAGACTAATCTGAGAAAATTCTTTTTCACTCAACGCACAATAAAGCTCTGGAATATGTTGCCAGAGGATGTGGTTAGTGCAGTTAGTGTAGCTGGGTTCAAAAAAGGTTTGGATAAGTTCTTGGAGGAGAAGTCCATTAATGGCTATTAATCAATTTTACTTACGGAATAGCCACTGCTATTAATTGCATCAGTAGCATGGGATCTTCTTAGTGTTTGGGTAATTGCCAGGTTCTTGTGGCCTGGTTTTGGCCTCTGTTGGAAACAGGATGCTGGGCTTGATGGACCCTTGGTCTGACCCAGCATGGCAATTTCTTATGTTCTTATGAGCATAGCAGAAGGAGATGCAATCCGCCAACCAGTTGGACAGAGTCTGCTTAGTAATAGCAACTCCCAATCTAATCCGGTCTAAAGAGATGAAGACTTGCATGGACTGCCTATGGCCTGCTGTCTGCTTCAGGTGGAAGAATAAGGCTCTCTTGCAGTCCAAACTGTGCAGAGCCCACGCGCCCTGATGCGAATGATGCTTGGGGGAAAAGGTGGGCAGGATGACTGACTGATTAAGATGGAAATCCATCACCACCTTAAGCAGGAACTTAGGGTACATGCACAAAATCACCCTATCACAAAAGAAGTTTGTATAGGGTGGATACATCACCAAGGCCTGAAGCTCACTGACTCTGCGTGCTTAAGTGACTGCCACCAAAAACGTGACCATCCAGGTCAGGTACCTGAGGTCACAGGAGAGCAGTGGCTCAAAAGGAGTGCTCATGAGCTGAGCCACCACTACATAGAGGTCTCACAACACAGCGAGAGGTCACAGGTGGGGGTGGGGGGGGCTTCAAATGAAGCAGACTCCACATGAAGCGTCCCACCAGGGGTTGCACAGAGATGAGCACACCATCCACACCCTGGTGGAAGGTACCATCAGCTCTCAGGTGTACCCTAACAGAGTTGATTTTGAAACCAGCATCCAAGAGGTGCAGGAGGTATTCAAGAGATTTCCGTGTGGAGCAGGAGAATGGATCCAAGCCATGGCTCTTACACCACACAGAAAACCTCCTCCATTTCAAGCCATAAGATTTAGTAGAGGAAGGCTTCCTGGAAACCAGCAGGACACCTCAGATAGGTCAAAGGGCTACAGAACTAACCTCTCAACATCCAGGATATCAGGGACAAGACCTGCCGCAATCCTGCATGAGGTCTGGGAAAGTCCCCAGTCTGATCGGTTCCCGGAGGAGCGGGAACCAGATCTGTCCCTGCCAGCGAGGGGCTATGAGAATCACAGTCCTCCCATCCTGTTGAAGCTTCAGGAGAGACTTTGTCACCAGAGGAATAGGAGGATATACATACAGAAGATCCTTGCCCCAGTGGTGGACCAAAGGTGTCAGAAGTTGGTTTGCCATCTGCAGGGAGAACTGATCCACCTTCCCAGTTGCAGGGGAATGCAAACAGATCCACGTCCAGGGTTCCCCAGAGATGGAAGATCTGATCCGCCTCTGCCTGCTTTAGGGACCATTCCTGGGGCTAGAACATGCAACTCAGCCTGTCCACCACCACATTCTCCGTCATGGTCAGATACATGGCTCGGAGCACCATACCCTGGGGACAGAGGACATGCCCAAATCTGCAGCTCCTCCTAGTACAGGGGGAACGACCTCACGCCTCCCTGCTTGTTGATATACCACATCACCACTTGGTTGTCGGTCTGGATCACGACTGCCCCTGCCCTGTTGGCTAGCCTCTCTCTTAACACCCAAAGGGCATACCTGATCACGGAGAGCTCCAGGAAGTTGATTCGACACTGAGCTTCCTGGGCAGACCATAGGTTCTGGGTGCGGAGCCCTTCTACATGGACATCCCACCCCAGATTAGAGACATCCATGGTGAATACAATTTGGGCAAGGGAATTTTGAAAGGGTACCCCCTGCTCCAAATTGGAAAGACTCCCCCCACCAAGACAAGGAGTTCTGGAGAAGCTGAGTAATGCAGATGTGCACATGTAGGTATTGGGTGGCCTGCTGCTACTGGGATCACAAGGTCCACTGAGCTCTGCGCATATGTAAGCGAGCGAAGGGAGTAACATGGATGGTTGCAGTCAAGTGTCCCAGGAGTCACAACATGTGACGAGCCAAAGTCTGCCGGCTGCATTGGACCACTCCCGCCATGGCACCAGCGCATGAGCGCTTGATCGCGTGGAAGAAAAGCTCTGGTTCGAGCAGTGTCAAACAGAGAACTAATGAAGCCCAAATGAGGCGACGGGTTGAAATGGGACTTCAGGTAGGTGATGATAAACCCCAGGGAGTCCAACACCTGAATGGTCAAGCACAGAGATCATACTGCTCCCGCCTGGGTAGCGCTCAACTAGCCAATCACCCAGGTAGAGAAACACCTGCACTCTCAGCCTGCAGAGGTGCGCACCCACCACGGCCAGACACTTGCTAAAGACGTGTGGGACGGAGGCCAGTCCAAAACGGAAACACCCTGCACTGGAATTGTCGCCTGCCCAGCACAAACTTTAGACACTTCCTGTGACCGTGGAAGATCTCAATGTGAGTGCATGCATCTTTTAGATCAAGGGAGCATAGCCAGTCCCCTCTTTGCAGGAGGAGAATCAAGGTACGCAGAGAGACCACCTTTAACTTCTCTCTTAAAAATTTGTTCAAAGCTCTCAGGTCTAGAATAGGATGGAGTCACCCAGGTCTCTTTGGAATCAGGAAATATCTGGAGTAAAACCCCCGCTGCTTCAGTGGAATGGGCTCGACGGAGCTCCTCCAAAAGCATGTCCTGATGCATTGTTGGACCCCAGGAGGGACACCCAGAAGGTTCAGCCTGTATCCCCGACGAATGATGGACAGATCCCACTGGTCCAAGCTCACGCTGTGTGAATGATCCGCAAAGAACCATAGCCAGCCTCCAACAGGAGGGTCTTGCATCAAAGGTATGGGTGGCTGGCTTATGCTCCCTTGCACAGACAAAACCCCATAGCTGAGATTTAGGGGCCCGTTGCTGCCTGGGGCGGCCCCTAGAGCTCACCCACTGTGATCAGATGCAAGAAACAGGAGAATATTTCCTCTGGTGATAAAAGGACCTCCTTGGACCCTGTTGGGAGAACCTCTTGGCAGAGGACAGCGGGTCTGACGTACTGGCCGAGATATGCTGGAGGGTCTTCATGATGATTAACTGAGCCACCGCATCTTTCACCTTGTCAAAGAGATTCCCGCCGGTACACATCAGATCCGCACACCTCTCCTGCACTGCTGGGCAGGGATCAGAGGCCTGGAGCCAGGCCATCCTGCAGGCACCAATGCCCACGGCCACCACCCTTGCCGCCATCTCGAAGAAATCATAGGTAGAAGGCAACTCATGTTTGCCACATTCAAGAGCCTGCCAGATGACGGTCAAGAAAGTGTCCTGCTGCTGTTGGGGCAGGCACTAGGTCATGTCCTGAAACTGTTTCCAGAGGTTACGAGAATACAGCATATATAGCTGGTAGGAGGCAATATGGGCAATCTGCTGGAGCCCTGAAAAACCTTCCGTCCCAGCACATCCAACACCGTGTTCCTGCCCCAGAGGAGCAGAGGCATGGGTGCGAGAACACTTGGCCCTCAAGGGCGGACTCCACCACAATCGTCTGGTGTGGGAGTTGACACTTCTCGAAACCCATAGAGTGCTGGACCAAGTACACCCTATTGGCTTCCTTATTGACCGGAGACATGGAAATGGGGTGTTCCCAAATTCTAAGGAACAACTCATTGAATATCTCATGGACAGAAACAGCCACCACCTCCTTTGGGCATCCACAAATTGGAAGACCTCCAGCATCTTGTGTCTGGCATCCTCTTCCGTCTGAAGTTGAAATGGAATGGCTTCTGCCATGGCCCGCACGAAATCAGCAAAAGTCAAGTCCTCAGGTGGGGACTGGCGCCGTTGCTCCAGAGGAGACATGTCTAAGGGCAGGCCACTGGAGTCAACAGAGGAAGACTCTGAGCTGTCATTCCCCCAAAGGTCATAAAGGGGCATCATCATCACTAAGATCGCCTGGAGACTCAAGTGGTGGGGCCCTTCCCAGGTCCTGCTGCCTGGGCACTGAGGACCCCAAAGGAACCGGAAGAGGCAATACTGACCGCGGAACCAAAGGCATCGGCAGTACCTCCGGCAACAGACTGCATCAAACGAAGAACTTACCATGCCGTGAGACTAACTAAAGTCAGGAAGAAGTTGAAGAGGGACCCGGTGCAGGAAAAGTCGACCGTGGAATGTAGTTTTCCAAAAGAAAAAAACAGAAGCTCCACAACCGAGAGATGACAGCTCTGCAGAAAAGAACAGAATGAAGGAGGACCCCGTGTGGACGCATGGATAGTGGCATGCTCAGTGGGCCAGTCAAAGTTTCTAGAAACTTTGATGTAAGTTTTCCATGCCGGGTTCTATCCAATCTCACCCATATCTGAGGACTACCATCCTGTTTGTTGTCCTAGGAAAAAAGAAATCACAGAACATACAAATAAACATGGTTTAATGGGACTGAGCCAGCATGGATTTCCCCAAGGCAAATCTTGCCTCACATTCATACCTGCCACATTCTTTTGAAGGGGTTAATAAACATGTGGATACAGATTAGCCAGTACATTTTGTGTATTTGGATTTTAAGAGGGCATATGACAAAGTCCATGAGAGACTCCTGAGAAAATTAAAAAGTCATGGGATAGGAGGCAATGTGCTTTTGAGGATTGCTAATGAATTAAAAGATAGGAAAAAAAGTAGAATTAAATGGTGAGTTTGTAGTATGCTAAAGCTCTTTTACAATCTAGTGTGTGCAGTAGATTTTCCCTATCATTTGCATGAGGTTTAATAAGGAAAAAGGTGGGTAATTCCATGGTCTGATTGTGGTGGAATTGGGAAACCACTTTTGGTAGGAAGGATGGGTGAGTTCGGAGAACTACCTTTTGGTGATGAAATTGTAAATATGGAGAATAATGGACCAAGACCTGCAATTCTCTAACTCTTCGTGCTGATGTTACTGCAACCAAGAATACCGCTTTCCATGTGAGGTATTTAATATGTGCCGAGTCCATGGGTTCAAATGGGGAAAGCATGAGCTGTTCCAGAACTATGTTGAGGTTCCATGGAACTGGAGGTTTAGAAATCGGAGGACAAATGTGTGTGAGCCCCTTAATGAAGCGAGATAGTAAGGGGTGATTGGATATAGGAATATTGTTAACTGATCTATGATATGCCCCTATGGCACTGAGATGAACTCTGATGGATAATGTTGCTAGACCAGCTGTATATAAATGTATGAAGATAATCAATGAGCAACTCAGGTGAGTAGTCCAATGGTGGTACACCTTTGGAAGTGCACCAAAAAAAAAAAAAAAAAAAAAACCAACAAGAGCTGTACAACATAGTCTAGGTAAAACAAATAAGCATGGGTGTAGCTTGCTTATCGCGGCGGTTACTGCCCCGACTACCCCTAACTAATCAAGCTAGATATTTCACTTGCATGCAGCTCCATCACTGCTCTCTACATTAATGGTGGGGGTGGAAGGGGAATAGAACAAGGAGCTAAGAGTAACAGATAAGAATGAGAGAAAAAATGTGTGAGGCTTGCTGGGCAGACTGGATGGGCCATTCGGTCTTCTTCTGCCGTCATTTCTATGTTTCTATGTTTCTATGTTGGGCTATTTCTGTATTGAGTGCCCATTTGTGAGGATGAAAGATGCGGCTTAGCTTGTCCGCTCTTGTGTTTGCAACTCCTGGTAGGTAAGTTGCCTGGAGATGTATGCAATTTTGGTGAGCATGCTCAAAGATTGTCAAGGTCTCCTTGCAAAGGGACCATGAACCGGATCCTCCTTGTTTGTTGATGTAAAACATCACAACTTGGTTGTCCGTGTAGATCATGACCCTGCGTCCTTTCAGTTGGTCTTGGAACACTCGTAATGCATTGCGAATCGCTCTGAGTTCCAATAAATTTATTTGCAGATTCTGTTCAGAGATTGTCCATAACCCTTGTGTTTCGTAAATCTCGAAGTGTGCACCCCAGCCCTTGCGAGACGCATCTGTGTTTAAGACTGCATTGTGAGGAGGGGAACTGAACAATGCTCCCTTGGATAGGGTGGCGTTTAGGAGCCACCATGTTAAATCTGTCCTCATTTCGGCGGTCAATGATAACTTCTGTGTCAATGGTTGCAAGTGCTGTTTCCATTGACATTTCAAGCCCCATTGCAGGCGTCTCATTTGTAGCCTGGTGTTGGGAACCATGAAATTCGCTGCTGCCATGTGGCCGAGGACTACTAAAACCTGTCTCGCTGAAGGTCTCTGAGTATGGTTCAAGGTATGTAACAGAAGACGGAATTGTGATATTCTGTCGCTTGGTAGGTATGCCCTGTTGCGTGTAGTGTCCAGGCATGCTCCTATGAACTGTAACTTGTGTTGGTTGTAGGTGTGATTTCTGAAAATTGACCACCAATCCTAATTCTTGCAAGCATTGTATCAGTCGACGGAGGTGCTAGAGTAAGATGTTTGGAGTTGGGCCGATTATGAGCCAATCGTCCAGATATGGAAAGATGGTTATACCTTGTTGTCTGAGATGAGCCACCACACCACTACCATGCATTTGGTTAATACCCTGGGTGCAGCAGATAGTCCAAAGGGGAGAACTTTGTACTGGTAGTGTTGACGCCTGTAGCAAAAGCATAGGTAACGCCACGAGGATGAATGGATTGGAATGTGTGTGTAAGCGTCCTTCAGGTCGATGGAATACATCCAATCGTTGGTTTGGATCAGAGGAAGGATTGATTTCAACGATACCATTTTGAATTTCTCTTTGGTGAGAAATTTGTTCAATTCCCTTAGGTCTAGGATGGGGCGAAGGCCACCTGATTTCTTGGGTATGAGGAAGTATGGGGAATAAAATCCTGATTGGGTCCCTGGGTAAATTTGTCGAATTGCTTGTTTGCGAAGCAATGCAATTTCCTCCCCCAGTTGTGGTTGAAAGTTGTGAATCTTGAAAGTGGAAAGATGAGGTAATATGGGTTTTGTGACAAATTGGAGTTGGTAGCCGTGACATACAATCTCCAAAACCCATTGATCGGATGTTATCCTCTCCCAAGCTGTCAGGCAGGATTGAATCCTGCCGGGTGGTGCTTGATGTGGTGGTGGCTGGGTAACTAAAAAGATGAAGTCTCTTTCACTGCAGTAGCTGGTTGTTGTGCCTGCTGCCTCTGATTATGTGGTTTACCTCTACGTAGGTTTGAGATATTCTGTTTTGAAGCAGGACGCTGGTACGCAGGGTAAGTCTGTGTACGAAAGGACTAGTAAGATCTGTAGGGTCTCCTGACATAGGATTGCCTACAAGCAGATCCAATATAACAACGTGTGGTCGAATAGTTAGGATGTGATGTTAATGATTGTACTGCTAGAGCTTCCTCCTTTAGTTTACCCACTGTGTCCTGAAAATGTTCTCCGAGCAGGTTATCTCCTGTACACAGGAGGTTCGTTAGTTTCTCATGTAAATCTTCACGTATGGAACTTGAGTGTAACCATGCTAGTCTGCGGGCTGCTATGGCTGTTGCTGATGCCCTAGACTATGTTTCATAGGCTTCATAGATTGACCTCAAAAAGTGAGGAGAACACTCTTCCATGTCATGAAGAGGCGGAGGTATCTGATCCGCAGTGGAGGAAAGCATACCCTTTATAGCTTGTATGCACTCATACAGGTTGTTTTATAGTAGGTATTGTACCATGTAGAATTGATGGTGCATAATCCGGGCGTTCAACATTGAGTTATGGTATATTTTCCTTCCAAACTCATCCAAATATTTGTTGTCTTTGCCTGGTGGGTATGAGGAATGTGACTGTTTTCTTAAATCTTTGCATCGCCGACTCTACTACAATTGAAGCATGAAGTAATTGTGGTACAGAAAACGGAGATGTTTTCCTCATACGGAATTTTGTGTCAGTTTTCCTGGAAACTGCTGCAATTGTGTAAGGTGTTTCCCAGGATTTCTGTAAGACTGAATGCAGGAGCTCTTGTGGTGGAAGAGATGTTGGTTCCCCTGGAGTGTCAAAAATATTTAGGAGACCAAGGGTTTCTGACCTAGGGTCTCTGTCTCTTTTTGGACCTCTAGATGCAGTATTGTACCCAATTTTTCCAGAAATTTTGGGTATGTAAGGTCATCTGGAGGGGAATACGTCTCCTGAGGTTGTTCCTGTGGATCTGATGGGAATCCTGTAGATTATGATGGGGATGTTTGCGGTGAAGGAGAATCAAATGATGTATCCTGTTTATAATTTGGTGAGGCTGTTCGGTTTGCTATAGGAAATGTCTGAGGCTCCGACGGTTCCCTATTAGTCTGTGGCTTATGTCCCGGAGAACTGTCAGCAGCAATATTAGTCATTTTGAATGATGACTGAAGAGTTTCATAAAAACCTGCTAAGGATTGGGACAATTGATAAAATGCCTCTTTTGTAAAAGGGGGCATTACTGTGCGACCATCTGGTTCTTGTGACCCACCTGCTTTAGGGTGTGCATTGGTGTGTTCTGAGGAAACGTAGTGTATATTTTATGGTCCTTCTGTTTCTCATCACATGTGATGTCCCTCAAATCCTCTGAAGCTGTAGAAGCGGTAGAGGAAGCAACTTGTATTACCTCTCTGTGAGAGAAGGTATTTGAAGTTGGTATATAAGATGATTTTGAAGTGGAAGGGCTTACTTCCCATGTAGCACTCCTCTTTGCAGACTTTTTGTGGTGGGAGTGTCGTGAGTCCTTATGATAATAGTGGGACGACACGTCTGTATGACTTTTCCGTGAAGACGGTGATAGTTTTCTATGTTTTATTATAAACTCTGTCGAATTATCTCTCGAAGAAAGGGAAGTACCCGAACGAGGTGAGGTTATTGATGGAGAGGCTGAAGAAGACCTGTGCAAAGTTGCATGTCTTCGTTTCAATTCATTTTGTAATTCATGAGATAGGTGCTCATGTGTCTTATGTGCAGAGTTGGATTTATGCGCAGATTTAGACTTGTGCGCATATCTTCCTGTTTCTGTACGCGCAAGAGTGATCTGCGCTCAAGCCTTCGGCGCCGTGCGCGCAGAAGCCTTTGGCGCCATGCGCATAGAAATGATGTGCGCCGATACTTCTTCAGGCGCTGAAGTGATATGCGCCGATCCTTTTGTGTGCACAGAAGGTGCAGAAGGTTTAGGCGCCGATGTGTCCTGCGCCAGCGATTCTGGCTCTTTGGATTTCTGGAAATCCAATGGCCTTTGTCGGCTTGCCACCTGCTTACCTCCAAGATTGGAGCATTGAGGATCCCACAATGACCACCTCTTTTTTGAGGGAGCCGATAAAATCGCAGGGCCAGGTGACGAATGAGCCTCCGATGGCTCCGTTGAGGCAAAAAGTTCCTGAAGCCAGTAGGCCCTTTTTTTCAATGCTCTGGGTGACTTCCTTGAGCAAAATTCACAATCTTCCTGACTGTGATCTGGGACTAGGCATCGGTAACATCGGTCATGGCCATCCGTGACCGACATTACCTTGCCGCAATTACAGGGTTTAAATCCCGATTTTGACATGTTTGTTCTATTAATGCTGAGGAGAATAGCTCCGCGTGCGATCCCGCGCGCGGAAAGAACAGACTGAGGAGATTCCGTTACTTTCCTGCGCGGGAACACACACGCAGCCGCAGAGAGCAAAGCTCTATCTCTGCTTTGACAAGCTCCGCCTCCCGGACCTGATTGACAGATCCCATGACAGCATGGCTAATTCAGCCCTGCTATCGACGGGAAAAGTAGAACATTGAACACTTGTATAGAAATGAGGAAAAAGGGAGTAAAAGTGGAACATCAGAAAGATATGTAAAATAATGGTCACAGCATGAGAAATAAAGTCCCGGATCTAGAGGCAATCATGGAAGAAGCTGACTTAGATTGGAAAAATTGTTTACCTGATAATTTCGTTTTCCTTAATGTAGAAAGATGGACTCAAGACCAATGGGTTATGTGCTCCCCTGCTAGCAGATGGAGACTGAGTCAGGTGTCAAAGCTGACATCACCCTAGATATACCCTGCAGTGACCTCAGCCATTCCGTATTCTCTTCAAAAGCCATTGTGGACAAACTACTGAAAAGCTTGAATACAGATTAAAAGCTTGATTAAAAACTGTGACCAGATGGACCACTAGGGGGCGTTGAAGGGAGAGGATGTGATTTCTTCTTCCTCGGCCCTAGGCCTATTGAATCGGACCCCATCCACCCCCCGATTGAAGTCAGATTAGGGGATATTTTAGGATCTGGAGGCCACTGCACCTGTGCTTTGTGGTGGTGGGCATGTCATCTTGTGTGGTCCGCAAGGAAAAGGAAAAAGGGAAGGACCGTCCAAAGCCTGCTGCATCTCCAGGCATGGCCGCAGTGAGTGATTGTCACAGCCCCCCTGCAACACCCATCACAGACATTAAGTGCGCGATATTAGAGGTTTTGGGACCAGAGCTTCAGAATCTTTCAGCTAAAATCACTGAGCTCTCGGCAAATTTAGGGAAATTTGAAAGCAGGTTTGGAGAGATAGAGGCCCGGGTCTCAGAGACACAAGATGGCCTCAGCACAGTACAATCTGAGATCAGTGTGCTGCAGAAAACCGTAGCAAAACAAACAGCCCGCATTGAAGATCTGGAAAATAGGTCTTGCAGATCAAACCTGCGTTTTATTGGGCTGCCAGAAACTATTGATGATCAACAATTAGCGTCGAAGCTAGAGGCCTGGCTGGAAAAGGACCTGGCCATCACCCGCACACATGGAAAGCTGCGCATTGAGAGGGGCTCACCGTCTGGGACCTCGTAATTCCAGTGCCCCTAGGCCCCGAGTGGTGGTGGCGAAGATTTTTAATTATGCTCATAAGCAAGAGATATTACAAGCGGCCCGGAGTAAAAAAGAGCTTACCTTTGAAAACAACAGGATCCTGATCTTCCAGGATTTCTCGGCGGCGGTCTCGGCACAGCGGCGACTTATGGCCCCGATCTGTACTCAGCTGATTGAGCAGGGGCTGCGGGCCACGCTAGTTTTCCCGGCGAAGTTGCGAGTGGTGTTGCCGACGGGAGTGAAGTGGATTGACTCGATTGAGGAATCTCGGCGGCTGCAGACTGACAGAGAAATGCTGCAGGGGAGTGCTGTTACCGGCATGCAGCAAGCTTAATGAGGCCGGCCACGTGGGAGTCACATGGGAGCCTCTCATTGAATTCCCTCATGGTGCGGACGGCTTTAAAGCCCCAAGACTGTGATTGTGGAGGCGGTGTTTTTATTTTTTATTTTTTCTACATGCGGCCGGCCCGGTGTCAGTCTCCTGGGGGCCTGTCATTGCATCCCCTTATGGCGTGGACAGCTTAAAATATCTTGGGCAGTGGTGGTGAAACCGGCGTTTTGTTTTTTTTTTGTTGTGGTTTTTTTTTCTTTTTCTTCTTTTTGACAATTTTGGCGGAGAGCGCCCGGACACAGTGAAAATGGCCTCAGCGGACATTTGGGCCCCGGGTCTCGGCCGCGCTGGTTTGGCGTGCTGCCCACCTAACGGAGGAGATCGGTGCAGAGAGAAGAGGAAGAAAGCAAAGCTAATTTTGGACAAGTGAATGGTTTTCTTCGTTCTTCTTCTTGTTTAACTGTATGGTAATGTTCTGTTTATTCCCGCATGGAATTTGGGGCCTGGCGGGGTGCCTTAGTGCCTTTATGCAGACTAAACAATATGCCTCCTGGGGTTTTTCTTTAATTCAGTATGCTGTTGTATTAATTGAGGGTTCAATGCAGAATATCTACCCTGAACTTGTAGCATAATGAGGCTGGTACAGTGGGAAAGAGCTCTGTGATTTACTAAAGCTGTGGGGAGGGGTGGGAATATAGATAGTAGTGATCTGGCACGAGCATTACTAATTTTAGCTGGGGTCAGGTAATCATATGTCTGGGTGGGACTGTAGTGCTCTGCCAAGTTTGGGTCCTGGGTCCTTAAATGGAAGGGAGTAACTTCTATGAGTTTATACAATTGAATATAGAGGAGGGAGGGGGGCCTGGGCCGGGGGACAGGGGTGGATGGGGTCCGAAGGTGGGGTAGGAGGTATATATATAAGGGCAAGTAATCTCGATCCCTTTGTTAGGATCAATGTTTCTGGATGGGTTGGGAGGGGGGGGAAGGGAAGGGGAGGGGGGTAGGGTTGGGAATTTCTCAAGGAGTACTTGTTCTTTACATATTAAATGTAATAAGGTGTGCAGTGATCGGATCGTGGGGGTGGAGGGGAGGTCCTTGGTGCACAGTGGGAGATCCCGGCTGGGAGGATCTTCGCTGCAGGAAGAGGTTAATGGGTTTTATTGCAAAACTCTGTATCACATTCCATCTCTAATTCTAGTACCAATGTGATTACATGGAATATCTGTGGAATTCACTCACCTATCAAACGAACAAAAATCCTGTCCCTGTTGAAACGGCAGAAAGTAGAGATGTGAATCGGAACCAGAATCGGATCCGATATCAGTTCCGATTCACATCTCTAGCGGAAAGCTCATATAGCATTCCTGCAAGAAACACATTTGACTGATATGGAACATTTAAAATTGGGATGCCTAGGGGGGAGTATCATACACTGCATCTGGCACTACAAAATTGGCTGGTGTGGCAATTCTACTTCAGCGTAATCTGCCCTTCACTCTAGTTAAGGAAATAAAAGACCCGATGGGGAGATATCTCGTTCTGATTGCTGAACTCTTCCACACTAAAGTAGTCCTTTGTAATGTATATGCCCCTAATACATATTCTCCTAGTTTCTATAAAGAGATACACCGACATCTGCTCCCCTATTTGGGGGACTTTATGATTGTAGGTGGTGATTTTAATGCGATTTGTGATCCTGCTTTAGATAAATCTCCTCCTGCCCCTTTGTCTTCAGGATACGGGCGAGGCCCGAGTTTCTTAGAAAAGACATTACAGTTGATGGAGGTGTGGAGAGTCCTTCACCCTGGTGAAAAAGACTTTACCCATGTCTCAAGAGCACACGGAACCTTGTCTCGGCTTGACTACTTTTTAACCAGTATCCAGGGTTTCGCGCAGATTAGGGCGGTCGAGATTGCGGATATAGTGATCTCTGATCACGCCCCAGTAAGATTAGAGGTAAATTTTAATTCGGGCTTACCTAATTCCTTCTTGTGGAAATTCCCTTACTACTTGGCCACGGATGAAAAGTTCAAGCAGTATCTCTATAAGTGTTGGGCAAATTATGAGGATTCTAATAGACAACACATGTCCAACCCGACACTCTATTGGTATGCCGCGAAAGCTGTACTTCGGGGTGATATTCTATCATATATGTCACATAGAAAAAAAGCAATGAATCAGAAGCTTTTGCGGTTAACTTCCCAGCTTACACAGGCACGAGCACGACTAGCGCGAAGTAACACTAAAGAGGCTAGAACTTATTACCAGACTATACAAGGGGAGGTAAATGCGTTAATACATCAGCGAACTCGTAAAAGTGTCCTTTATTATCAATGTAGGTTATTTCAGCACAGTAACAAATCTGGTAAGCTTTTGGCAAATATGGTGAAATCAGCCCGGGGTTCACGTTATATTCCTACTATGCGTTCCTCCTCTGGCCGAGTATTGACAGATCATAAGGAAATCCTCCAATGTTTCCGTGAATATTACAGCTCCCTGTATACTGCTGAAGGCTGGAACCTTGATGCCTGCGAGCAATTCTGTTCTAAGTTTCAATTACCGCAGCTCACAGTGGAGCAAAGAGATTATTTGAATAAGCCAATCTCGGTGGAGGAGGTTCGTTTGGCCATTCGTGGTGCGAAAAGATTTAAAGCCCCGGGTCCCGATGGTTACGGTGCAGAGTTTTACCAATGTTTGGTGGATCAAGTAACCGCTCCATTGTTGCAGGCCTTCTCTTCAATGCTAGTGTCAGGCTCATTTCCTGAACATTCAAACCGTGCACATATTACTCTCATTCCGAAACCAGGGAAAGACCCTCTATTACCAGACTCGTATCGGCCTATTTCTCTTTTAAATTTTGATCACAAGCTTTTAGCTAAATTAATGGCAGACCGGCTGGCGGAGGTGCTTCCTCATTTGGTTGGAGTGGATCAAGTGGGGTTTATCAGGAAATGTTATGCTCTAATAGCTATTTGGAAAGTTTTAGCAGCTATGACCATGTCTCAGCAGTTGGAGGTCCCATTCCTGGCTATTGGTTTTGACGCCGAGAAGGCCTTTGACAGGGTCGAGTGGTCGTATTTGTTCCACATACTTCAGAGGATGGGGTTTGAAGGCCTGTTCTTAAGTGTGATTCGTCTTCTTTATTCCAATCCGGAAGCGATTATACTCGCTAATGGTTCACATTCTGAAGCCTTCTCTATTTCTCGTGGTACGCGACAAGGTTGTCCGCTCTCCCCCCTATTATTTATCCTACACTTGGAGCCTTTGCTCTTAGCGATACAACTAAGGAAATACGGGGTGTTAGGTTTTGTTCCACTCTATTTAAATTCGCGGCGTTTGCGGATGATATCTTGATCTTCCTTATAGATCCGGTTTCTTCTTTACGATGTCTTTTACCGCTGATCTGGGCGTTTGGGTCGTTTTCAGGTTTACGTCTTAATCTGGGGAAATCAAAGGCCCTAGCTTGTCCGGTAGCGTTACAACAGGAGTGGGGTGAGGATTTTCCCTTACAGTGGGCAGGAGACTCGTTTCCGTTCTTGGGGCTGGTTCTCTCTCGGGACTTGACGAGGTTATATGCTCTAAATGTGTATCCTTTATTACAAAAGACTCGGGATTGTCTGCAGACATGGACTGCCTTCCCACTCTCGTTGGGAGGCAGGGTGCAGTTGTTTAAAATGATGATTTTACCTCGGTGGCTATATCTTTTTCAAACTCTGCCCCTCCTTTTGCGTCGGGAGGAATGGTTACAACTTGATAAGTGCCAGCGGCGTTTTTTCTGGTGTAACGGGAAGGTTAGGATCCCACTGGGATGGTTGCATATGCCTTGGGGGAGGGGTGGAATGGGAGTACCGGATCTTACGTTTTATAATTTAGCCTGTAATCTTAGATTAGTTAGGGACTGGATATTGGATTCCTCAAATTTTCTACATTTGGTTGTGGACAAAGCCTTGGCGAATCCTTATGCTCTTACGTATGTCCTACAAGCTAAAGCTCTTAAGTTAAATCCATTTCTAGTAAACAATGTTCTTTTTAAGCCTTTGCGCCAAACATGGTTTAAATTTATGTGTTTGTCTAAGCAGGATCGCATCTGCGTTTTTCTTTTGCCGATTCAAGGGAACCCGGAATTCACTCCGGGTTCGCAAACAAGGTATTTTCAAAGTTGGGGTAGGTTGGGCATTACACACTTGGGTCATGTGTTTAATACAGATGGCCAATTAATGCAATTTAAGGAGGTACAGGTAGTTTATGGTATCTCTGATAAAGAGGTGTTCCCATATTTACAACTTCATCATTATATTGCGTCCCTGCCGCATGACTCTTGGCAAGTGTCGACCTTTCGGAAGACTGTAACGAATCTAGCATTGAAACAAGTTCCACCTCCATCTCTTTCATTACATTATAGGCTGCTTAAACAATTGACATTTCTGGATACAAGCGTTATTCTGGTGGAGCGGTGGAACCGGGAGGGGGTGTTTCTACTAACTCCGGCCATTATTAATGCAGCTTTTCGGCGTATCTCACAACTCTCAGCTAATATGTATTACCGTGAAATGCAGTATAAATTCCTTCGTCGTGGGTATATATCGGCCCAAGATGCATTTAATGCCAAAATAGCATCTACGCCAAATTGCCCACGATGTGGACTGCACTGGGGGTCCTTGTCTCATGCGTTTTGGGCCTGTCCAAAGATACAATCTTTCTGGCAAAAGGTGGTACATTATCTAGAGCTTGTAATAGATATACATATCCCCCACTCTTATTACTGGCTATTATTTGGCTGCATTTCGCCCCTGCGGGTGAGAGCTTTGGGATCCCGATTATTTATTCAGAAAGCATGCCTAGTGGCGAAAAAGATTATACTTGCCTCTTGGAGAGATCCTACTAGCCCCTCGTATTGGGCTTGGCGTAATGGTCTACACCACATGATGCAGATGGAAGCCTCCTCCGCGAGATTTTCTCCTAGCCAGAAGAAGAAATTCATGGCCGTTTGGGACTTATATCTACAGACTCTTCCACAGCGGGTACGAAGTTTGATAATTAATGAGTGATAAACGAGTCTATGTGACCTTCTATGGCCTTCCTTTATTCTCCTATTGATCTGACGTGGTAGCGATTCGCTGGACATATGTCAGTTTCCTTGAGGAGTGGGTGGGGGGGGGGGGGCTGGGACAGTTGTATGTTATTGTATTCATATGTTGTTCATTACATCTTGTATACCCGGGGATGACTCAGGAACACGTTGTCCTCCGGACTGATATTGTATTACCTTGTGTTATTTTAAGGCAAATAATAAAAAACCATTTGAACATAAAAACTGTGACCATGAGGGGCAAGATGGCCGCCGAGGAGTGAACGGAATCGCAGTGCTCCCGAGGTGAGCTTATTATTCCGGCTAAATATTTCCTGAACAGTTTGATTTTCCTCACGGCACTATGCCGCACACAATGCGTAAAGCCAAAGTTAAAAATATTACCTCGACTCCGGTACCATTAACAAGGCAGCCTCGGATAGAGGAGGCGTTTTCCGGACTGGTAGCTTTAATGCCGGAGAGAGGGGCCGCTGGAGGCCTCAGTGATGAGCAGACGCTGAGCTCCCAGGCCACGAAGATCTCATTAAGCCCCAGTGCGCCAACAGCCCCAGCTCCACAGAGTGAGAGGAAAGATCTGAATGTAATACCATCTGCTCTGCATGAAATGAGACCGGGAACTTCCACGGAGGTAAAACCCCAGAGAGGGAACGAGGAAAGCTTGTTGCCCTCGGAGAGCCCTGATAGATCGGGCTCCAGGGGTCAACCGGAGGAGGTGCTGCATCGAGCCTGTGTGAGTGCTAACCCCCTGCAGGATGAGACGGACGAGGGGAATATTCGAGTGATCTGTGAGGTCTCTAAATCTATGTCATCTAAAACAACGTTGGAAGAAATTTTAAAAGCTATTTCTTCAATGGAGAAGGCGATAGTCTCCCTAACCAGCATGGTAAGAGAGAGCATTTCAAAAAACCAGGTCTTGGAAGGAAGAGTTGAGAAGATAGAGTCTGAAATTGGAGGGATAGGAAAAAAGTTAACTAATGTGGAAAATATACAAGCGAATTTAATAAAATCTGAGAATTATCAAAAGGAGAAAATGGAAATACTGGAGAACCAGCTGAGAAGAAATAATATAAGGATTATCAATTTTCCTAAAATACGTTTATCTCATTGTGAACTGTTTAGAAGTTATCTTTTGAATACGTTAAAATTCGCTGAAAACGATTTACCAAAAATTGAAAAGATATACTATTTCGCTCAGGCTGCTGGTGAAAAATAACGAGGAACAAAACCGAAATCAAGAAGCTACATTTGATTTAACTGCAATTTTGGAACAATCCCAAGAACTTGTTGTTGAAGATAGAGCAACGCTGTTTATTCAACTTTTTACCCCTTCAGAAAGAGATTTAATCTTGAGAACATTTTTTCGAAACCAAACATTAAAATTCTATGGATATCCGATAAAAATCTTTCCGGATTTCACCAAGAACACTCAAATTACGAGAAAAAAATTCCTTGAGATGAGGGAGGAAGCAAGGGTGAAGGGAGCTAAGTATTCTCTCCGTTTTCCATGTATATGTGTAGTTATATTTAATAATGCTAGATATATATTTAGAGAACTAGATCAACTACGTGTATTCCTAGACTCCCACTCACAAGAACCTACAGGGGGGGGGGGGGGGGGGGCAGGCGTAAGTAGAAATAAGGCCAGTTAACTCCAAGGCTTTAATAAATCCTGTATATTCTGCTTAAATAACATCTTGTCCCCCTGGATTGCCTGT